>NC_134895.1:26971312-27345584 GCF_041734735.1 Babylonia areolata
ACTTCAACATCTGAGTGTGCTCCCCCGCGACCGTTGCGGGTAGGGAAGCCCTCCCTCTAAGTAGGGAGGAAGGTGGACCACTAGGGGACACACACGCCCACATGTGTGCACCCTTCCCCTTGCTCCAAATTTCAAATTCAAGGGAGGCAACCCCCTCTCATGTGGAGGCCACACTGACCATCATCCATACTACCCCACGGATGGTACTGACTCGGATGCGGACATTCTTGATGCAGAAGATCCCACTTCACAACAATTACAGCCATTGTCCTTCTTAGAAGCAATGGACCTCCTTGCTTCCTATGTGCCTGACCGGGTTCAGTTACTTAATGACACTGACACATCTCAAAAAAGCCTGGCTATGGAACTGTTAGGCATCCAACCACCACCCAGCGGTCCTCAGCAGGCCCTTACCCAGTCACCCATAGTGGTTGATGCCCTACAACATGTTCTACAGCGAGCTAGGGGCAAACACGCCCAGGATGCGCCCACCAGCACCCTTCCCTATTTCCCCCCTGCATTGTCTCAAGGGAAATTCCTTGGGGCAGCGCCACACCCATCTTCCAAACAACCCATCCTTGCCCTGGGCCCTAACCCACAAGGCCCCCTGCCTGTTTCTCGGGAGGACCTCCACCTCCTGCCCCACAATGCGCCCACTCAAAGAACATTGCATATACCAGAAAAATTTCGAAAATCCATGGAATCCACTTCAGCCATGGACAGCTTCCTTGCTGGCCTTACCATGTCCCTCCTACAACCTCCCAATGACCAGTCACCCGGCATTGACATCGCCATTCCTAGACCTTTTATTTGCCTGATCACTGAACACATTCACCTTTCTGCTACTCTCCAGTCACAGGCCTACATAAACATTATCATGGCCAGCTCTCCTTGCCCATTCCCCATATGTGCGGTCTCTCCTGGAACCAGCTTCCCTTAGCGTCTTGGCCCCCACTAAAGGATCCCTTTTTGGTCGAGGTATCCCCACTGCCGTCATTAAACACCATGCAGAACTGAGCAGGGACCTCGCCTTGGGCGCTGGGCCCCTCACGCGCTCCCACAGGCGCGGGCCACTCATGCGCTCCCACACACTCACAGTACACCCCGCGACGTCATCAGCACATACATCGGAGCACTGCAACTGCCACCAGACCACGGCCACATCCAACAGCTCCCTCCTAGGTCAGATCGCAACCCAGGGCATACAGGTGACAGCTTTACACATTAATTTTTCAGCCACAACACAGGCCAACAGCCAACACCAAACCAGCCCACCCCCAACCCCACTATCAGCTGCCAGGCAGCCTATCCAGGCACATACCAGCATGGTCGTCTCTCCCAGCATGCGAGTGGGTACTTCGGGTGATAGGGTCGGGGTCCCGCCTGCCTTGGCTCTCCTCCAAGGCACCTCTCACTATTTCTCCTCCTGTCTTCCCTCCTCCACGGGACAGGGCAGCCCGTTCAGCCCTGCAGGAGGAAATTATTTCTCTTCTACACAAACAGGCCATAGAAGAAGCCTCTCTCCTCTCACCAGGCTTCTTCGGCCACATCTTTGTGGTTCCCAAGGCATCTGGCGGATGGAGGCCAGTTTTAGACCTGTCCCCTCTAAACAGATACCTTCAGCACAAACCATTCCGCATGGAAACCCCAGCGTCAATCAGGGACTCCATCAGGCAAGGAGACTGGGCAGTCTCCATAGATCTCACGGACGCCTACTTCCACGTCCTGATTCACCCCGGGACCGCAAGTGGCTCCGCTTCTTCTGGGAAGGCAAGTCCTTCCAGTTCAGAGCCCTTCCATTTGGCCTTGCGCCAGCCCCATGGGTCTTCACCCGGGTGGTCAGGGAACTATGTCTAGCTCTCAGGAGCAAGGGCATACGTCTGAAGGTGTATCTAGACAACTGGTTGATCCTGGCAGAGAGCAAGGCCCTCTGCCAAGAACAGCTCAGCCTTGTCTTGCAACAATGCCATTCACTAGGGTTTCTCATGAACACAGAGAAGTCAGAGCTGGAACCGACTCAACAGTTCGAATTCCTCGGCATGGTGATCGACACAGTCACAATGACCATATGCCCTGCCATGCCTTGCCTCCACAGACTCCACAGCCTCCTCTCCTGTCTATCACAGACAACTTTGGCCTCTGCCAGGGAACTTGCCTCTCTACTCAGTCTCATGGAATCTCTAGCCCCACTAGTCCCCCTTGGGAGACTACACAAATGCCCATTCCAGGCACAGTTCAGGGCCAGGTGGTCCCAGTCTTCACAGGCTTGGGACAGCCAAATACCTCTAGCCACTTGGTTCGCACAGTCCACTCAGCGCTGGACGGACATGTGATGGCTCACGGAGGGAGTTCCGATTGTCAGTCCAGCGCTGGACACGGAACTGTACGCAGATGCCTCCACTACGAGCTGGGGTGCCCACATGGACAATCATACAACGTCAGGGACCTGGACACCACTACAGCAGTCATGGCACATCAACAGGCTGGAACTGGAGGCGGTCTTTCAAGCCCTCCAGCAGTTCCTTCCCCATGCCTCACACAGGTCAGTCATGTTGTGCACGGACAACATGACGATATAGTGCTACCTCAACAAGCAAGGGGGGGTGCACTCACACCAGATGTCTCAGCGCGTGGAGACAGCCCTCCTCTAGTGTCAAGAACACAACATCCATCTGACTGCACGACATGTCCCGGGCAAGCTGAGCATTCTTGCAGACTACCTCAGCAGACCCCACACTGTCCTCCAAACAGAATGGACCCTGTCACTGTCAACACTCCAACTGGTCTGGGACCATTGGCACAAACCACATGTGGATCTCTTTGCCATGAGATTCAACTTCTGCATTCCAACATACGTCTCCCCAGTCCCGGACCCTCAGGCGTGGGCTGTGGACGCACTGTCAATCGGTTGGTCAAACCTTCTGGGATACGCCTTCCCTCCACTCCCCATCATGGGAAAAGTCCTCAGAAAGGCAAGGCTAGAGCACACCACCATGATTCTCATTGCACAACACTGGCCAGCTCAGCTGTGGTTCCCCGACCTGCTTCATCTCTCTCATGTTCCCCCACTCCACCTCCACATAGGCAGACAGTCTCTAGTCCAGCCCCGCTCGGGCATCCCTCACGGGAACCCAGGCGTACTCAACCTACACACCTGGCTACTGTGTGGGAATCTCTGTTAACACTAGGTGCCTCTGACCAAACGGCTGAACTTGTCTGCATGTCCCCTCACAAAGGCACTCAAGGCGTTTACTCGGCGCACTGGAACCACTGGCTCTCCTGGTGCACATCCCACTCAGTCAATCCCACGCACCTGTCAAACATGGATCTTGCAGACTTTCTTGCCTTCATTGCCTCCACCAGAAGCCTCTCTGCCTCTGCAGTCCATCGTGCCACTATCAGCTCCACCCTTTGCCAGCTAGGCGGGCCCTCTTTCTCAGATGACCCTCTGCTCAGAGCTCTCGTTTGGGGTGCTTCACTCAAAGAGGTGCATACACCCCATAGGACTCCTTCCTGGGACCTTTTCCTTGTTCTACAATACCTCTGCAAGGCTCCCTTTGAACCCTTGGCTCTAGCTCCCTTCAAACTCCTCTCCATGAAAACACTCTTCCTCATTTCTCTCACCTCAGGCAGACGATGTAGCGAAGTACACGCGCCCTTAGCGGCATCACACAAGATGTAGCCTTCGAGCCAGATGGATCTGTTTCCCGCAGATTCCTCCCTGAATTTCTCACCAACAATCAAACCCCAGGCACACCCTCCCCCATTCTCTTCATCAAACCGCTCTCCTCCATACTGGCCCCTGATGATGAAGACAGGTTCCTCTGCCCCATCAGGTCCCTGCAGGTCTACCCCAAAATATCATGTCCCTTCCGGTCGTCCAAACAACGCCTCTTCATCAGTTGGAACCTGGATTACTCTCGCGACATTAGCAAGACATCTCTGTCCCAATGGATAGTCAGTACGATTAAAGGCGCATATGCAGGCACAGGGCTGGAACTTGAGACCCCCTCTGCCAGAGCTCATGAAGTCAGAGCTTGGTCCTCTTCCCTTGCCTTCGCCCACTCAACAAGGCTACAAGACATCATGAATGCTGCTTACTGGAAAAACCCTGCTACCTTCATTGAATTCTACTTGAGGGATGTCTCTCGCCTAAGGGATGATGGCTCAAGAGGCATCGCCTCTGCGGTGGTCGCACAACAGGCCATCGCAGCACACAGACAATAGAACAGATGAGCCCTCCACCTTATCGTGCCATTCTGCACTAGTGGGTCATGATTAAGTATGTGTAATTAAAAGGAAATTTTCTTACTAAAATTAAGTTTAAATAACATACTTACCGTGACCCAAATTTAAGGCCCTCCCGTTCCTCCCACTTCTGTTCTCCCTGCATGCTGCGCTGGCTGCGGCGAATTGCCGTAAAAAGAGGGCGCTAGTCAGGGATGCAATAGGGAGGTAACCTACTACAGGAGGTTATTGGCTGTAGCTACTTTCGTTTTCTCCGCATAGGCGGATAGTAGTTTGCACAGGACAGGAATCAGACCCCTGCCAGAGTCTGCACTAGTGGGTCACGGTAAGTATGTTATTTAAACGTAATTTTAGGAAGAAAATTTCCTTTATAATCAGAAACACATTTCAAACATTTATTTTGATTTCAAAAGATGATGTGTAAAATGTATTATGTGAAATATGTGTGTTCTATATGTGGGATGCTAGGACCGAATGGGTATGTTTTTACCACACATACAAATATATTATGGAGAAATATGCTTTCTGTTTAAAACCACTGGGTTGTTTCTGATGATTAGTATAAAATCAAAATAAACACAAGTAAGTTCACTGGTAAATGAAGAACATTAACTCCTGCATTTTTTTTTTTTTTTTTTTGGAGGAGGAGGGGGGGGGGGGTAGGGGGAGGGGGGGGGGATAATTTAAGTGTTAGTTCTCTTCTGAATAATCAACAAAGCGAACAGAACAAGATAAAAATAATGATAATATCACACATCAAGTTTTTTTGGTGTTTATGTCAGTGTCAATACTACATATCCAGGAGGAGGGTGGCAGAATGGCCAATGTAGCGTCCATGAGGGTTTGGGTTTCGAATCCTGGTCTCACCCTTTCTCAAAAGTTTGACAAGAAAATCAAACTGCATGAGCATCTAGTCATTTGGATGAAATGGTGTTGCGAAAATGATTCTGTCCGAATACAGTGATGTCTCCTTGAGAAATTTAAACTGAAACTTATGGCTAGCTCATACTTCAGGATATAAGAAAGTCATATACGTAACTGGATATGGAAGTCTTTGAAATACCTGTCATGATTTCCATTGTTACATTTCAAACATTTTGTCTGGATTTCAAACCACAAAGACTGCTAGCATGGTAGTTGCCAGGCCAATGGAAAATAACATTACCCAGCCTGTGGAAACACACTGTAGCTGTTACACGCGTCCATGGACACAGAATGACCTCACCCAGCCTGAGGAGTGGAAGAATGAGATTAGGCATGTAGGAGGTACACCTTGTCTACTGCACACATGAAAGCCAGATGATCCTGAGTAGCCTCTTTGGAGATCTGAGTCTGCATGTAGAAGTGCTTTGTCTGCTGACTGTACATAGAGAGGCCATCACCTCTTCTTGATGCGGACAGCGATTCTTTAATTTTCTTCTACAGTCCAGTGCATATCAAATCCACTCCTCATATCATGTTTGTACAGTGGTTGATGAGGAATGCATGAATCACATCTGTATTCTTCTCTGACCTGGACCATCTTCTTGCTGAGTTCAGTGGATGGATACCATCTTTTTTGGAGGCGTTCCATAGCACAACAGTGCTGGGTGTTATGACATCAATGGGGTGGTCGGATGTCCCCTGCTTTGTCTTCTCAAATTCTTTGGTTGTTTTCAGTTGGCTGTTCCCTTATCTGCTTCTCAGAATGGTCACTAAAGCTCGATCTCTTGCAAGCTGACAGCCACTGAGGTTTTCCACTATCTCTCCACCACTACCACTATCCTCATCACCACTATCCTCATCAGTGACCTCATCAGTTGTTGAGCTGCTGATGACTCTTTGGAGATAACAATACCGTGGAACATGCCAGCCTCTCCCAGCATGCTTACAACCTTATGAAAATTGAACTATTTCAGACAAGGCATCAGAAAATAATTGTTTGGTACTGACAAAAACTCCTACCCATTCAGTCCTAGTGTCCCATTTTTGGGATGCACCTTCACAGGTTCATATTGTAAAAACCATAAGTTTCCAGAACAAAAAGAGAAAAACTGTTTCAGATATTGCCCAAACCAGCATTTTATCTAATTAAACACTATTAAAAATTTGCAGTAGAAAAGCAATATAACATCATCTTTGTGAACCTGCCATTACTTTGTCAAATCCAACGATTCCAACATGTCATTATCAACTTCCACCAGCACCCATTCATTCATATTTGTATAATCCAGTACAAAATGTCTCAAACTTTGCATCTGATAGCAGGTCTCCCATATATGGGACGCACAGGTTATATGGGATATGTTTTTGCAATGCAGAAAAAAACATTGTACATCTATGAAGGTGGTTTTGAAATGTGAAGAAGAGGACAGAAATCCACCATTATTGTTGTCTTCTTCTTCAAGTTTGCCAACAATCTTCATTCTTTTGAAGATTCTGCTTTGAAAAATCCAAATACAAGGAATATTTACAAGAAGTAAATCTAAATGGGTGGCAGAAAGGAAAAAAAAAACAGTATCCAAATATTTTTGGTAGCCTTGAGAAAAAACATTATTGTGGTGAGCAAACGTTTAAATTTCTATAGGATTAAAGATTAACAAATAGTTAAGAGTGGTAACTCTCTCCATTCACAAGGTACACAACTTCAAGTCAGTGCTGATTACGCAACCGATTCAGCTAGCACACAAGTAAATAAAAGGTACATTGGAACAAACCCAGACACTTCCTCAAAAAGGAAGCACCAGGCCTGTCCTTATACCAATCATCTGACATGTGCACATGTGCTTACAGATTTTTTTTTTCTGTTTACCTTATGTGAGATGTGTGCAAGTTATTTTTCTGTTTTAACAAAAATGGATTAGCAGGATATGAAGAAAAATAATGATTGTGCTGTTTGTATAGCTTGAATTTGTAGGTGGTAGTGTGTGATTGTTGTTTCAGTAGTCTACATGGGTATGCAACAGTGTGCAGTGCACCATAAAGTGAGAAATGTGTGCAAAATGGTGTGTGTGTGTGTAGCCTTGAGAAAAAAACATTATTGTGGTGAGCAAACGTTTAGCTTTCTATAGGATTAAAGATTAGCAAATAGTAAAGAGTGGTAACTCTCTCCATTCACAAGGTACACAACTTCAAGTCAGTGCTGATTACGCTACCGATTCAGCTAGCACACAAGTAAATAAAAGGTACATTGGAACAAACCCAGACACTTCCTCAAAAAGGAAGCACCAGGCCTGTCCTTGTACCAATCATCTGACATGTGCTTAAAGATTTTTTTTCTTTTCTGTTTACCTTATATGAGATGTGTGCAAGTTATTTTTCTGTTTTAACAAAAATGGATTAGCAGGAAATGAAGAAACATGATTGTGCTGTTTGTATAGCTTGAATTTGTAGGTGGTAGTGTGTGATTGTTGTTTCAGTAGTCTACATGGGTATGCAACAGTGTGCAGTGCACTATAAAGTGAGAAATGTGTGCAAACTGGTGTGTGTGTGTGTGTGTGTGTGTGTTGTTTTTTTTAATATGGAATCTTAGATATAGTAGTTTACCAGTGACTGTTATTTTTTGTGTCTGCTTGTTATGATTATACACATTTTGTGTTGTATTATTCCAAAAGAGGTGGGACAAAAATAGGATGTTGAAATTTGAGAACCCATGAAAAAGGAAGTCAGGAAGAAGAAAAAAGAAAGAAAAAAAAAGAGAATGAATGCCTTGCCTTTTGCCCTTAACTCCTGTTGGAGTTGTCAGGTGCCGTCCAGATGAGATCTCCATCAGTTTCCTCCATCCATTGTGGTTGTGTGTCAGTGCCAAAGTCTCTATGAACGCTTTCCCTGTCCACTCCTCAATGTTGTCGTTCCACTTTTTCTTCTGTCTTCCCCTCTTCATTCCTCCTTCCACGGTTCCTTGTAGAACGGTCTTTGCAAGGCCATCAGATTGTGTCATGTGGCCGTACCATCTCAACTTTCTTTTCTTCACTGCTGTGAGGTGTGTGTAGGGCCCAATGTGTTGCTGGATGGTACTGTGTGGTGATGTGGTCCACTACGAGATGTCCAGGATAGTGCGACAGCATCTCATTTCTAGTGATCTTTGTCTGCAATTCAGCTGTAAGCGTCCATTTCTCACATGTGTACAGCAATATAGAGAATACCAATGCATGCAGGAGTCTGATCTTGTGCTGCATGGAGATGTTATTATCCCTCAATATGGTCTTCAGTTTGGAGAGTGCAGTCATTGTCTGTGCAGCTCATGCAAGGATTTCTGGTCTTGATCCTTGGTCACTGATGACTGCCCCGAAGTATTTAACTGCTGCACTGTCTCAAGCTTCTGTCCATGGATTGAGATGTCTGCTCTGATGGAACTATAGTCATTTGTCATGAGCTTGGTCTTCTCAGCATTTCCATTCCATATTTTGTGGAGGCTCTGTCAAGCTGACTGACCAGGCTTGCCAGTTTGTTCTCTTTCCCAGCTAGTCCATCAATGTAAAAGGATGGACACCCACCCCAAAAATGTCTTTTGTGCTGACTTTTTTTGTTGTTGTTGACATTTTCTTTTCTTTCTTATTTTTTGTTTTCATTCATTCACTGGGTATATCTATACTGAGAAATGAACAGAGTGCATTGTCAAATGCTTATGTGCAAGTGTGGTTTTTTGTCAGGCGAATTTAAAAAAAAAAAAATTATGTAAGTCTCATGAACATGTGTGTAAATATGTGTGTAGACCTTCATGTATGTGTGTGCAGGGAAATTTATTTGTAGAATACATTTCAGGGAGACAAAGTTTATATTGCTGTTGCCTTCTTCAGAATAGTGTTGGATATGCAGTCCCAGCTGCCTAATTCTGACTGAAGTATGTCTCCTCATTTCAGTATTTCATTCACCACCTCATTTACTTTTCAGACAACTAAGGCCAAGAAAATTACTTCATTTGGGAGAAAATGTAAGTCTTAATTGTAAAAGAGGGAATGACAAAATCTAACTAAATTCAAAGGCTGATGAGCTTCTCTCTACACAAAAGAGGCACTGTGTTTGATTGCAGCAGAAGCCAATGAATGTCATAATGTTATCTTGTAATACAGGACTGTGTTGTCCAAACTAAGCTGTGCAGAGTTTATTTTGGGATAAGAATTTTCAACAGTATGCTCCAGTTCCATTGACTAAGAAAATTCTTAACCCAAAGCTAACAGCACTGCTAAGATTGCTAGCGCAAACCAGCCTTGTGATTCCTAACTGCAAAGAAAGTCTCCAGATCAATTAATTTGTTTTTGTGTGGGGGTTTCACAGCGTCATGAAAACATACTTCGTAATTTCTTTTTTCTGGTTACATGATTTTTTTTCTGATTGCATTTACTTTTAGTTTTCAGACTTTATGAGCACTTACTAACAAAAATATACTTAGGCTTAGGTGTTCTCACATTGTGAGACAGCAGCCAAAGCACTCCCACTTTTTTCTGACAGTCTTCCAGCATTGCTAAATAACCGTCTTGTTATAAGGTTTTACAGCCTCAATAAAGGACAAAGTATACATGTGCACGCATGTGTGCGCACCCTCCCCCCACATACACACATTGAGCAGAGGAACACACACAGAAGCACACACATGAGGATACTCATTTATTTCACCAAACTTAAAAATGTAGCAGCACACACAGGCACACACTCACACACACACTCATCTAATGCCATATTACGAGAAAGATGTTAAATACTGTCACTCTCACATACTCATTCACAGTCGCCCTTTCTCAATTCACTAAAACTTCTGTGCATATGCATGCATTCAACCCTAAACACAGGCAACATATATACATGTTGGAATGAAAAGACCCTTTCACCATTATTCATATCAATTCTAATAACAGCAACTAAGAGTGAAAAACAACTTCCTCAATTAAAAAAATAACACAGTTTTGTGCCACACCCACTGTATTATCATAAGACTTTAAATCTTCATTTACATTTCAAATAAAATTCAATATATAATTCAAATTATATTTTTCAAATACTATTAACCTAAAAAGCAGAAGATACGCAACTGTTCCCATTTAGTTTCCACAAATGGATCCATCATGCACAGAAAAATCCAAAAGCACTGCCTCAGCCTTTGGGACACATCCACACATCTAAAAAATGGGATATGGAGCATGTAAATTATTTTACCTATTACATTAGTTTATGTACTTTAACATTTCTAAAACATTTTTTTTAAAGATTTTATACTGTACACTTTATCTGCCAGTAGCTTGAGTTTACACATGGACTCAAGGCACAAGCTAAATTCTAATGTAATTCTATGCACATTTCTAAATAAGGAAGAGTTATGTAAGGCATAAGAATACCTGTGTGCCACAACACCGAAGGGAAACAATTATATCCTATTTTTAGTTCACTTCTCATAAAAACCACAAGTGCATAAAGCCTTTTATTGAGTAATTTCTTCAACTTTTTTCTATGAAAAAAATGGAATGTATACCTTGTTATTGTGTTTAACCAGTTCAGTGCCAGAGAATATTTTAAACAAAAACAAAAAAGTGCTCTCCCCTTGAATGGGAATTTTGAGGATTCAGGGATAATATATTTATCAAAAATCTAGCACAAAAACTATAGGAGATTCAAAACGAAAGTAAACGTTTTTGTGAAGGAAAATGAATGTGGATTTTAATATCAGGCTTTTTTCCCACATTGTTTTGAATCTATTTGTATTTCTTTTTATCACAACAGATTTCTCTGTGTGAAATTCGGGCTGCTCTCCCCAGGGAGAGCGCGTCGCTACACAACAGTGCCACCCATTGTTTTGTATGTTTTCCTGCATGCAGTTTTATATGTTTTTCCTATCGAAGAGGATTTTTCTACAGAATTTTGCCAGGAACAATAGTGGGGTTGTTAACTGATGTGTGAATGCACTTTTGGTTCAAAGCATAAACTGCATGTCAACTTGTGTTAAAATACACGCTCATGACGATTTTTAATAGAGGCAAGCTTTATTTTGTTTTTTAAATGAAATATTTAACTTTAAAAAAATCAAGTCGAAAAAGCAAGGAACTACTGACCGGAGTGATGCGCCATAGATTATTTCCGGCACTTTCCCCATCCTTCTTTCCACGCCTCCCATGGCAGTCTGACCTAATTCACCCCACGCTGAACTCAGCGGCAGTACTGTGTGCAGACCATGTAATATAGGCCTACGTTCAAAGAATCAAAGTAAGTAGAGTGTGTATTTATGTGTTGTTTGAAAAGAGAGAGGGGGTGGAGGTGGGGTGGCCGATGAAGAGAGAGCGAGAGATAGAGAGAGGGAGAGAGAGAGAGAGAGAGAGAGAGAGAGAGATTTATTTTAAACAGAAAAACATAAGTTAATGTATTTTCTTTTATTTAAAACGTGCATACGTAAACGCGTGGAGAAATATCAAAGCTACTGCCAGGCTGGCAGAAGGGGGAGATCTCATGTTTCATTCCAGACAACAGCCGGAGTACAGGCTTCTTAGCGCCGTGCATTGTATGGTCTTGCAATAGGGTCAAAATATGACTGCGCTATTTTCCAAATCACCAATGAGTTAATCGATAAATGGTTGCTAAATGTTTTGAATAAAGTTGAATTATGTCGCAATAATAATCAAAACTATTTTGCTGTTTGCTGCAATAATTATTATTATCTTGTAGTTTTCTTTGATGTGTAGACTAGCAAGGATAGATTGTAAGACTAATCAATGTTATCACTTACTCCACAAAAAGTCGTCGTAAACTCTGGTTGTTCCGTCTTTTGGCTGTGTAATGAAATCCAGAAATTTCATTCAAACAAGTGTTTTTACATACTCAATTTGATTTTACACTGCTTATCAGAAAATATGAGGAAGGCGTACTGTGATCTTCCTGCGACATCTTTTGAATCATCTTGTTCTTCACTAGAACTTCCATCAGTGTCATCATCTTCCATCATAAATGTAGACTGGAATATTTGTATTATCTGTCAAGAGAAGAGTAGGGAAAAACTTGTTCAGCCAACAAAAGGCAAACATGGAGGTTCTGGTTATCAGTATGTGGCAGAAAAACTTCAAGAATTTCGTCACTTAGGGTACAGTTTTTCAAATATTGATATTTCAAAATTGGATGAAGGATCAGGTATTGTTGAAACATTAGAAAGCATGGCGCTGTGTGGCACAAAACATGCAGGGACAAGATAAATAGTCGTATGCTGCAACGAGTCAAAAGAAAACTGCAGGGTGAAGATACTCCCACAAGTCCTACAAAAACAAGGAAAAGAACTGAGCAGCACCAGCCTGCGTCATGCTTTTTCTGTGGAAGCTCTTCTAGTGCTGGCTCATCTCTTCATAAAGTGTCAACAATTGAACTTGATGAGCAAGTCAGAAAGAAAGCTATTTTGCTGAGAGACTGCACTTTGTTGAACAAACTAGCTGCTGGAGACATGATAGCTACTGAATCGGTCTATCATAATAACTGTCTCCAAACATTCTACAAACGAGCTTCTAAGGCTGAGGCACAAAGTAAACTGGAAGAATCTAATGAGTCGGGGGATGAACTTTTGGAAAGCATTGCTTTTGCAGAGCTGGTTTCATATATACAGAGTTTTGAACGCAATGAAACAACTGCACCAATGTTTCACATGACAAATCTCCAAAAGCTATACAAATCTTGTCTCCATGCACTGGGTGCGCAAACAGCTTTGGTTCATTCAACACGGCTTCGACAGAAACTTTTGCGTGCATGTCCAATGCTTCAAGAATGTTCTACAGGCAAAGGAAAAGATATTAAGCTCATTTTCAAAAAAGATGTAGAAGGAGCTTTTCAGAAAGCTATTAACCATGATTCTGAGGCTCTCCTCTTAGCACAGGTAGCAAAGATTGTTCGGAGAGAAATATTCGAAACACAGCAGTCATCTTCAGGATGGTTCGAAGAGGATGCACAGAAAAAATCAGTTCCTCCAGTCCTTCCTGCATTGCTTTCAATGATATTTGATGGACCAGGATTTCATTTTAAAGAGCATGAACATGAACAAGAATTGCCCAGACCACAGCCGCAATGACCAAGCTCAAACCCATCTGGAGAAACAGAAAATTCGCCATCAGTTCCAAAATCAGACTGATGCGCTCTCTGGTCATGTCAATCTTCTTATATGCATGTGAATCATGGACCCTCACAGCGGACTTAGAGAGAAGAATAAGAGCTGTAGAAATGAGGTGCTTCCGAAGACTCTTAGGCATCTCATACAAAGACCACATCACGAATGAAGAAGTCAAGAGACGCATCCGCAATGAAATCGGGCCCTATACTGACCTTCAAACACTCGCCAGACAACGAAAACTGAAGTGGTTTGGTCATGTCACACGCTCCTCTGGTCTTGCTAAAACAATCTTACAAGGCATAGTGAGGGGAGGAAGAAGAAGAGGCAGACAAAGGAAGAGATGGGAGGACAACATTCGAGAGTGGACAGGCATGGAGCTGAGAGACACCCTGAGAGCGGCCGAGAGACGCGAGGACTTGAGAAAGGTGGTTGACAAAGCTTCGAAGGCGCCCCAAAGGATTCGGAATCTGAGGGATCGGTGACGGTGACGGTGACGAACACGAACAGTGCACAAAACTGTATGAAGGCCAGTCCCAGGCAGCCTTGACTCTGTCTCAACTTGTTATCTTCAACAGCAGGAGACGACTTGGTACAAAGGCTATTCAGGCAACACGGTGTCATCATACAAAGAACACAGAAACACCCGTTCCTGTGTATCTTGGACTCAAAATCCATGCTGAAACAAGAAAAAAGGAACTGGTTGAATGTCTGTACAGCCTTGGGCTGTCCATCTCGTATGAAAGGGTATTTCCACAGATGTTGCCAATACAGTGTGACAAAATTTGAGACAGAAGGTGGTGTTGTTCCACCAGGACTGACATCAGGTGTATTTACTGTTGGAATGGTTGACAACATCGACCACAATCCAAGTTCTACTACTACAAGTGAGTCTTTCCATGGAACAAGTCTTTCTTTGGCGCAACAAGCTCCTGAATCCCATTCAAAACCACTGATCGAAATAAACTCAGATGTTCAAGGGAAAAGAAGTACTCTGCCTCTTCCCAGTATATACACACTTGTCCCTCAAGTTGAAAAAATAAAGGAGGTAGCAATTCCAGCAGTTTCTGGGCCTTGCAAACCAGATATCAGCATTGAAACAACAAACAGTAATTGCCAACAGTCAAGGCTAGAAAATGTTCACCATGTCATCAGTTCTAAGTCAACAGTTAGTAAAGTGACTGAGAAGGATCAACACTTTTCTCAAGAACTTGAAGAAGCAATAGACAATGACAACAATTCTGCCCCTCCACAGGTTTCAGGTACCTCAATACAAGATCAGGAGGAACAAGCTGATCGTCTCTCGGTATCATGGGGAGCTTTCCATGCTCTCAACCAAAACCATCCCCAAAATGGGAAGGCACAGGTAGCTATATTGCCACTTTTGGAAGATGTTGCTCATTCACCATCCTTGATTAAGCATGCAATGCACATAATTAAGGCTGGTGTTCAACACCTCAATCCTGGGCAGATTCCTGTAATCGCAATGGACCAGCCACTTTACGCCCTCACCAAGGAGATCCAGTGGTCCTGGCCAGAAGAGCTTGGTGAAGATTCTTTTGTTGTCATGCTAGGAGGACTCCACATTGAAATTGCAGCACTGAGAGTGTTAGGGGACTGGCTGAATGGAAGCGGGTGGACAAGTCTTCTGGGGTCTGCAGGAGTCATCAGAAGTGGTGTTGCTGACTCTTTACTAAAAGTGTCACATGTTTCAAGGGCAAGATTGGCCCATGAAATAACTGCAGCAGCACTCTATATATTGCAGCAAAGTGCATTCATCAAAAGGCAGAACAAAGAGGAAACCTTTGGCGAATGGTGTGAGACACAGAGTAATAAGCAGCCAATGTTTGCCTACTGGAGTCAGGTTCTACAGCTAGAGTTGAGCGTACTTCAATTCATTTACTCCATCCGAGCTGCTGATTTTGAACAGTTCACACAAGGACTGGCAACACTGATTCCCTGGTTTTTTGCCCTTGATCATACACACTATGCACGATGGTTGTCAGTCCATTTGCGAGACATGTGCCAGCTCCTGAGAAAGTTCCCATCTGTGCATCAAGCTTTCTGTCGTGGTGCCTTTGTTGTCAACAAAACTGGAAGACTATTTCTTCCATTGCCCTTGATCATGCCCATGAGCAACGTAACGCCATGATCAAAGGTGATGGAGGCGCAGTTGGACTGACAACAAATCCAGCAGCACTTCGTAGATGGATGGTAGCAGGGCCAGAAATCACTGTTTTCTGCAAAGATTCGAACAGGGAATATTCCAACCATCAAGAATGACAGAACATCATGAGCAATCAGCAGCAAGGCAGACTGCTTTCATTACAGACGTTTAGAAACTTGTTGTCATATTTGAAGAAGCAGGCAATCCATTTGAGGATGACAGTGGTGTTCTCTTTGCCATGAACACCCGAGTTGTCACTGATATTTCAGCTGTGACAGCAGTTCGCAATGTCAAAACCATAGGGGAACAGCAGTACAATCATTTTGTGACTCAACGACTTGTAGACAGGACTACATCTGTGACTTCACCATTGTCACGTAACAAACTGAAAATCTTTGTGCAGAAGAAAACAACACAGAAGGCAAGCGTCACTTCCCTGCGCAATGACTGCTCCTTGTTTTCAAGATTATTCATTGCTTGCCATACAAGAAAGGGAGATCTACCAGAATTCTTCCGTCATGAGAATCAGCCCACACCACCAGCATTAAGCAAAAATGGAGAAATAAGATCAGGGAAAAAGTCAGACCTCCTCCTTTGTCTTGAACGTTTAAGTCCTTGTGGTCCCCTGCCTTTCGAAGAAGTTGGCCAGGAAACTGATGACATCATGTGCGATGCAGTTGGTGCACTTTTTGACATGACACAAACTGAAGCTGAAGATATCCTTGATGAAGTGGATATAGCCTCATGTATCGACAGTGTCCAGCTGGAAGAAGACATCCTGGCTGCATGCACAATGAAGTCCATAGAAGAGACTGGCAACTCTGCAAATTCACAGAAAGGACGTTTAGAGCAAGATGCCAAGATACTTGATGGTGCCTTCATAGTTCAGCTATTGTCTCCAAAAATGGCACGCACATTTCAGGAGTATGTGGATCATGTTTCCATTCCATATGTCCATGCCCAGTTGGATCATGTGAAAAGAATAGATGTTATTTGGGACATATATCTGCCTGACAGTTTGAAAGCAACCACAAGACAGAAGCTTGGTCAAGGACTATGACAAAAAGTCACTCCAAATTCTCCCATCCCAACGAACTGGAAAGGTTTCCTCAGGAATGACGCAAACAAAGAAGATTTGTTCCAGTTTTTAGCAAAGGAGCTAGTTCGTCACACAGTTAACTCACTCAGTACGGCCAGTCCTCTCTTCTCCTCTACACAGACCCCTCGGGTGTCCAGTGGGTGTCTGAATGACCCAACCTTTAGCTTCCGTCATCAGAATTGTGGTATTCTTTGTCAACATTCACCTCTTCAGTATGAGAGCCTTCCACTTGCAATATTTTGATGGTGGTAATTGGGTGAAACGCTGTTAATGTCTTCTCTTTCGCTGTTCGTATGGAGAGAGTTAATGGAAAAGTTATTGACACAACATGTCAGGAAAACGTCATCTGCTCATCATCTGAAGCTGATTTGTCAAGCATCAATGGATGCACCCATGAAGAAGCAGACACTCAAATTTTTCTTCATGCTGCTGACTGTGCCCAACAAGGACTCAGCAAGATCGCAATTAGAACAGCCGATACTGACGTAGTTGTCCTGTCCATCTTCTTTGCTATCAAAATCCAAGCTGAAGAGCTGTGGATTGCTTTTGGCTCCGGGAAATATTTTCGACATATTGCAGCACACAAAATTGCTGCTAGCCTTCCAGCAGACCAAGTCAAGGCTCTCCCATTCTTCCATGCTTTCACAGGATGTGACACTGTGTCATTTTTCTCAGGAAAGGGGAAAATCACAGCATGGGCAACATGGGAAAGTTTTCCAGGTGTCACTGATGCTTTCCTAGAAAGGTGTTCTGGAAAAGAGCTGACAGACGATTGCTTCAGCAAGATAGAAAAGTTTGTTGTCCTCATGTATGAGAAAAATAGCATGATGACCACAGTCAATGAAGCACGACAACGACTGTTTTCTCAACGATGCAGATCCCTCGAGAACATTCCCCCAACTGCAGACGCATTACGTCAGCATGTTCTTCGTGCGACCTACCAGTCTGGCTTTGTGTGGACACAGTCATTATTGAAGGCCCACTCTCTTCCCTCTCCAAGGGAATGGGGATGGACACGGGATACGGGAAATGGATGGAAGCCTTTGTGGACAACACTGAGTCAGGTGGAAGACTCTTGTTATGAACTTCTTCGCTGTGGATGCAAGAAGGGCTGCAATGTGAAGTGCAAATGTGTCGCTGCTGGTCTTCAATGCACTGCTCTTTGTTACTGTGGAGGGGAATGTGACCAGGACTAGAATGGTACACGCCAGAACATCGGTGGTGAGTAGGTAGAAACTGTGGCACACTCTTGAATGTAAAATAATTGCATGACTGTAAGTTAGAAATTTCTCATGAAGATAAGGAACGTCCTTACAAAGTAGCCTATATTTGGGTTGACCTACTTTTCTGCTGTCCTTGATTTTCTTTTTACCAGCCTTATTATATAACTCTTGTTGTGGAACATTGACTGTTTAAAAGCCTTAAGACTTTAGAAACAAAACAAAACCAAACTAATCACAAAAAATTATTAGAAAGAAGAATCTAGATCAAGCAGTATAATGTCGTACTCGTACAACATGCTTTGACAGACCTTATGACCTAGTTTTATTGGCTTAAATAGGTCACTGTGAATGAAAGACTTATCTAGACAATATATTTGGGTCCACCTCGATCATTGTTTACGATTTACAAATATTACACACATTTGCACAAAGAATACAGTGATACAAGGATCGTTTTCCGTGTGTCAGAAATTCCCCAATTTATAGCTGCGTGACCTACTTTTGACAGGCCGGTATTCAATTTCAGTGAGTTGGAAAGCTTGCCTCTATTAAAAAATCTAATCTACATACATCTAGATACCTTCACACAAAAGGGTTTGCTTTGAACCAAAAGTGCATTCTGATGGCAAAAAATGTTGCTTAACAACCATACTACAACACTTTTGTTGCCGTGAGTTCTTGAAGTGCGCTAAGTGCATGCTGCACACGGGATCTTGGTTTATCGTCTCATCCAAATGACTAGCGTCCACACCACCACTCAAGGTCTAATGGAGGGGGAGAAAATATCGGTGGCTGAGCCGTGATTCGAACCAGCGTGCTCACATTCTTTCGCTTCCTAGGCAGACGCGTTACCTCTAGGCCATCACTCCACTGTATAACTGTTCAGGCATTTCAAAAAGATGATAATAATTTTTATGCATTAAAAGAAGTCTATTTCCACCTCCAAAGAATGACACCCAGAACAACAAACAAAATACAGCTGTTAATAACATGTTTATTGTCTGATTATTCCTGTGAAAAATAATAAATCGGCTTATCAGTTTATGATAACAATCACAACACGTGTAGTCTTTTGAGTGAATAACAATCCCAGCAATGACATACACAGATTTGGTTAAGATTAAAGTCAATAACGTTCTCAGAGTGAGCCATCAAGTTTTCTTACACCAAATAGTGCCCCCTTTAGAGGAGAAAGCGATTTGATGATACTCTCTTCCTCCTGGTTGTAACTGATCCAACAGATTGCTGTGCATCCCGTTTATCTCCTCTATACTTAAATCGGTCAAATGATCAGTGACAAAAGGCATGGAAAAGTGAAAAAAAAACAACACATTATTCTCGTCTATCATTTCTTAACCCTGAAAATCGTGGATTATTGGCTGTTGCCATTCCTGGCAGTTCATCACTGTGAAAAGACAGCTGAGTGACAGGCAGGTGCCAAGCCCCTTCACCCACCTTCTGTCTGGCCTTCGACCAATTGTCTTACACCACTCCTCTATCCTCCTCCTCTTCTCTTATTACATGAAAGTGCCCATCTTCACTGTCAGTCATGGTCACTCGCACAGAACTGATGTCTGATTGGATAGATGGATTGAAGAAAGAGGCGGATATTGTTGTCAGTTTCATCACTGTCATTGTCATCACTTTCCAGTTCAAACATATCATAACGCAAGACAGATCCACCTCTCATCGTCATACTCAAACATAATCATCAGCACAGCTTACAAAGTTGTGTAAATCCGCTGACTGCGGCCACTGTCTTCACTTGATGAAGTGTCCAACATCTTTTGGTACATGAGCCAAACCCTCTTTACATGTGCGTTCCAAGTGGTCCAGTAAGCAAATCATTATTGAGAAATAGGGGTCTTCCACCTGACGAATGCTCAATTAAATAGTATGTTTATAATCCAGACATGTTAAACTAACCATTTAGAGTCTATTCATGTTCACTGTGCCAAACTCCAATTCAGTAGTGGGGCAACCATCCCCAACCCGGCGGGTCCCCGGGTGGCGGATAGGGGGAACAGCCCTCAGATATGGGGGTTAGCTGCGATATAAGTCAGGCTTGCATGGCCGAATAAGCAGTCCCGGACCAACTGGAGATGTTCCTACCAGGACGGGGTGGGTCAACAGGTGGCACTGTTGTCCTCACTGAAATACCCCATGTGTCCTATGACGGGTATCATGCGGTCAAGAGGCGCATTATGACCTCTAGCCCCGGGGTGGGACCCTCGGAGAAACAATCCCCCCTGTGCTCACAGGGCAGGACGTACGGGCCATAAGCTAAGGGCGAGGCACCCCGAAAAAAAAACTCCAGCTGAAGACGGTGGTATTGGGCCACCGACGCAATTAAAACCACAATACCACGCACCCACGCTTCCATGATGATGCAGTCCACAGAATCTCGATGTGGCGCTTGACCTTCGGAGACCCGCCAGGGAGGCCGGGAACCAGGCCCTATGCCTCAAAGGGCCCACCCCAAGCAACCGGTGGTCGGACAAGGAAATTCCGCATGCCCATGCGACGAAGGAGGAGACCTCATCCTCCTGCTGGGGCCAAGCAAACAGTACCACCCAGAACACTCAACATTCTCCAGTGGAATGCAGAAAGGGTGCATAAGAAGAAACTTGGCCTGGCAGAAAGGATGCACCAAGAAAATATTGACATTGCATGTGTCCAAGAGACACATTTGACCTAAACCATCGCTTTCAAGTCAGGGGTTACGAGACCATCAGGTTGGACCATGAGGAAAGAAACAAAGGAGGGGTGCTTGTCTTGGTGTGGAATTCCATCGCCGCACAAGAACTCAAGATCAACACCAATCAACAGGCAGAGATCCAAGCGGTTGATATAGTCTTTAAAGAACACAACATCAGGATCTACAATGTCTATTGCCCTCAAGATCGTGATCTTTCCCTCACATATATGAACATCCCAGACAACAACTGCGTGGTGGTGGGAGATTTCAACAGTCACTCAGAGAGATGGGGCTATGAGGAGACGGACAGGAGAGTCGAAGAAGTTGAGGACTGGGAGATTGAAACACATCTTCATCTTGTCAACCAAGAAGATGATGAACCCACCTTCCATCTAGACGCTGGATGACCACATCAACAACAGATCTAGCGTTCAACATCAACGACCTGTTCGTCAGGACCACAAGAACAGTCCTCAACCAGCTTGGAGGAAGTGACCACAAGCCCGTAAACTCTCTATCAACCTCAACTTGCAGGCTCCTCAAGCAAAGCGTTTTCCCCGCTGGAATTACAGAAAGGCGGACTGGACTCTCTTTGAGACCCTCACAGATACATACACAAAGCCAACCAACATCAGGCAGAAGGACTCAAACAAGATGGTTCAAGACTTCACAAAGGCCGTCTTGAAAGCTGCTATAGAATCTATCCCAAGAGGAGCACGCAAAGACTACAAGCCCTACTGGTTGGAGGAACTCCAAAATCTGGAAGATGCTGTTACGGAAGCCAGGGACCGAGCAGAAAAGCAGCCATCACTGGAGAACAACATAGTGCTGAAGGAAGTAACTGCCAGATACAAGCTGTCCTGCGCACAAGCTGCAAGAAAAAGCTGGAAAGAGAAAACTGAAAGCCTAAATCTTGACAAGGATGGCAGCAAGCTGTGGAAACTGGCTAGAACCCTCAGCAACGAAACAGGTCACACCACAATAACAATACAAGAGAATGGAAAGAAAGCAGCAGACCACTTCATAGACGTCTATGAAAGCATCAGCAATCTGGAAGTCCCTCCTGAACATAGAGCTGCAGTGCACAGGGCCCAAGGTGAACTTCATGAGAAAGAGCCCCAAGAGGAAGTCATGACCTCTGCTTTCACAGAGAAAGAGCTGGAGGAAGTGTTGCAGAGCCTCAACCTGAAGAAGTGACCTGGACCAGACGAAATCACAAATGAAATGATTCTGCATCTTGGGATGAAGAACAAGGCAGTCCTTTTAACAATCTTCAACTCCAGCTGGAAGATAGGATCAGTCCCACAGCACTGGAGGGAAGCAGACTGATCCCCATTCACAAAAAGGGAAAGGACAAGTCGAAGGCTGACAGCTACAGACCCATCAGCCTTACAAGCTGCTCAGGAAAGCTGATGGAGAGACTTGTCAACACTAGGCTTGTCTGGCACCTTGAGAAGTATCAGCTGCTGAGCCCTGAACAGGGAGGCTTCCGCCAACACAGATCAACAGAAGATCAGATCACGTTCATCGCTCAAAGCACTGAGGACACATTCCAAGAAAAGAAGAACATGCTTGCTGTCTGGATTGACATGGAGAAGGCGTTTGACAAAGTCTGGAAGGACGGACTCAGGCTTAAACTACGGCGATGTGGTGTGTCTGGGAGGATGTACACCTGGATCAGCAAGTACCTACACAACTGCCAAGCCCGAGTCAAGATTCAGGGCCAGAAGAGCAAGAAGAAGGTGCTGAGACAGGGAGTACCACAAGGAGGAGTCCTTCCACCAACACTGTTCCTCATCTTCATAGATGACATCATCAGAAAACTGCCAAGAGGGGTCAGAGGAGCTATCTACGCAGATGACCTGGTACTCTGGTGCTCCGAAGAGTACACCACTACAGCACAGGTACGCCTCCAGACTGCGCTCAACAAGATCAGCAACTGAACAAAGGAATGGCTTGTCTCTGTCAACTCAAGCAAAACAACCTACACAGTCTTCAGCCTATCCAGCAAGAAGCAAGAGGCGAAACTGACACTGAACAACCAAAGGCTTGCAGAGGAACCCACACCTACCTACCTGGGAGTGACCTTTGACCGTAGGCTCACTTGGAAACAGCAGATCACCAGATGCTGTAGCAGGGCCAAGCTGAGACTGGTGATCATGAAGAAACTTGCAGGGACGGACTGGGGGGCTGATGAACGTATCCTAAAGAGACTCTATATGGGGAGAGTTCGACCTGTAGTTGAGTACGGGACATCAGCATGGGCATCAGCTGCAAAGTCTAACCTCGACCATCTCAACAAGATACAGAACCAAGCTCAGCATGTCGTAACTGGCGCCATGAGATCCACCCCAATCCTGAAGATGGAGGAGACCACTGGGCTACAGTCATTGGAGGACAGAAGGGATGCAAAGATCCTCATCCAGGCAGCAAAATTCAAACACCTTGAAAACCATCCAATGAACAACAGAATGAGCAGACCCACCAAGAGCCGGCTGAAAAGAGGCAGCTTCATCCACCAGTCAAGTCGCCTTGAAAGACAAACCCCAGTCTTGATGGAACACGAAGCAAAGCCTATCCCAGCAAATGTCACCCACCCAACTTGGAAGAGGCAGGTGTTCCCAACAGTCGTCACCAGCATTCCCGGAGTGGAGAAGAGATGAACACAGACACCCTAAGGAAGGCCCTGGCCACGGAGTACATCTGCAACCAGTACCCCCAGGAAGACTGGACCCATGTCTTTACAGATGGCTCCGCCACAGAAGCAACGAGGGATGGTGGAGCTGGAATCTTCCTCCGATACAAAGACGGAGATGAAGAAATTGCAATCCCAACAAGAAAATACTCCACCAACTTCCGAGCTGAGCGAGAAGCCCTCTGTGAGGCAGCCATAACAGTCTCACAGAACTCCACAAGAACAACAGGGCAGGTGGTGGTGTTCTCATACGCTCTCTCCGTGCTCCAAGCCCTCAAGAACTCCCGCTGCAAAGTACAGAACCATCTCACTTCAGCCCTTGTTGCCCTGAGTGCCAGAGTGGAGAAAGTGGTGATACAATGGGTACCAGCACACTGTGGCATCAGAGACAACGAAAAAGCGGACATTCTGGCAAAAGACTGTGCACAGAAGGAGCAGACCAACAAACTGGTGTCATACGATGAAATCAAGACAATCATCAAGGCACAGCAAGGAATAAAGTGGTGCCTCCAGCACCCCAACTATAACCCAGAAGACAGATACCATTAGCTGGAACGACGGGAACAGGTCAAGGTCTTCTGCCTGAGGACTGGACACAACCACCTGCTCCACCACATGCACACAAAATTTGGCATTGGACAGAGCGGAGAGTGCCTTTGTGGTGAGGGACCAATGACAACCGACCACATCCTTCAAGACTGTAGGACACATTCATCATCCAGGAGGAAGTACTGGCCAACACCGACAGCAGTGGAAGCCAAACTGTACGGCACCCTGGAGGAGCTGCGACAGACGGCAGCCTTCATCGAGGACACTGGGCTGCTCATCTAATGGGAGGCGAATGAGGAAGAAAAAGAAGACTGTGCCAAACTCCGATGAAGGAAAGACTGAAATACATGCAGGACGTCAATGTACATCTATCAGCACTTTGGCAACACTTTTTGCAGGATGTCAGCTGACATCTTACAGGCACTTCATATCTGACTGATCTAAGTAGCAACTAATCAAATGAAAATCACAGTTCACACTGAACAGGCCCTGGTCAGTGTGAGAATGTAGACCTATAAAAAGGATATCACAAACATATAGTCTTAAATTTTTCTCAAATCTCATGAGTAAACATTGAAGTCTTCAAATTGCCAGATAAAGCCATCTCACGATACCTAGAATGCGTCAAATAGCCAGACCTCTCTCCAAGGCAGTGCATCCAAACAACCAGCCTTGTCCTACACTGTCACTCACATGTAAATGTTGACACAGAATAAAAAGGCAGTGTGTTGTGGTGTTCCTGAAGAAACATGCAATTTTTGCTCCAGAATTATATCTAAAAAAAATAATACTTAAGATGATTTTTAACCAAGAAGTTTCCAGGACCATCTGATAACTTCTGGGCTAGATGTTTCACATGGGTTATATATCTTTAATAAATCTTATTACCACCACCATGTCAGGTTTCATGCCTTAGATGTTTTACCACTGAAACATGGATGACAGAGAATATAACAGGACAATAAACAAACCATGACAACTATTACTGGTGTTATCTGACTTACTTGATTACAGGTGTGCTTGTCCCATACCAGAGAAGTCATGATAAACAATGGCACTTTCTGATCTGACCTGTTCTGTTGTGTGGTGTCACCTCTTCACTGAGAAGCCAGCTCATCTGTCAATTGTTTTGACATGATATAGGTGCAAAAATGCTCATGCTAACAATCATTACAGACATTGAGTGATGGATGACTAAAAAAAAAAAAATCATCAACACACAAATTGACCTCAAGTGGTCTTTAGTACATGTCAGTCTTAACAAAGGCTATTTTCTTTGAAATAAGATATTTGAGTTATGCTATATAAACACCACCATGATTAAAATCAAATATTGCACACTTTTAGATTGTTTAACATGAAATAAACAAAAAATATTTGGTCCAATAAACAACCCCTTAAATATATATATCATAAACTGTTGTTTTTTATCATCTAGTCTTGCTTATTCCAATCAAACATGTTGTTAACTTTTCTATTCAACATTTCAGAAACCCATTCAGATTCTGACTGGGAGAAAACAATGAAAAAGTACTTTAAATCACTCACACAAACACATTCTCCTTCATTCAAAAATGCACAACTTGGCATTCTCATATTCACAAGGACATTCTCACATTTATGATACAGATACACAAGCTAGTATTCAGTCAGTGCATCAGCTCCATTAACATAAATGTTTTTAAAAAGAAGAAAAATAAATTTATATCCTTAGATTACACAACAGGCACCTTCATGCAAACAACCAATACCCTCCAAAAAACAGTTTGAATATACTGCATTTGAGAGCATGCAGTCTAATTCAAGTGTTGTAGGCATACAAAAATGCTTTACATTTTCCATGTTTTGAACATATTGCAACTGAGAGCATAAAATCCAGTGTACACACAAGTGGTACATCATATTAATGCTCTCCACATTTCATAGAATCATAGTATTTTCTCTACAACAGAATCTTATATTTCTCCGCTCTAGGCACCCGGTTGATGACAAGTCGCCCATCGTAGCTAAGGGAGGCAAACACCCATGGGTCAGCAGTGGACCAGTCCACAGCATACACGCTGTCTTCATGTTCTTCATATGTTGCTATCACACCATCAGTTGGTGGCTCTTGTGGTCTGTGGAAAAGCATGAAAGAAATTGTACACTGACCAGAATGAATCTTCCTCATATGACATGGAGCTGTCAGTGTCAAATAACTGGTGGACAACTATCAACATCATTTACTGAACTGCCTCAACATCCACTCCCACCCCCACCTACCCCCACCCACCCACCCTACATACAAGTGAGAGGACATGATTTCTTTCTTAATAAACAATAGTAACAAATCAAGAAGAAAAACATTCAAATCAGAAAACATTAGTCACTGGCAGCACAGTTCTAATACATGCTTCACTTTCATTATAATTTCAAGAATCTGTGTGCATAAAAGCAGGCATGCCTACCCCAAAATTTGATTTTCAGGAGTGACACACATTAGAGCCAGGGACAAGGTATTATTTTCAGGAACATCTCAGCTCAGCAAACATACAACAGCCGTTTGACAGAATGTCGCAAAACTCCTAAGTGTCTCCTTTCCTCCCCAACTTCATGAACGGCCACCTCTCAGAGTATTCCTTCCTAAAGGTCTGTGAATGCTTCACTTGCTTTTTCTTCATGTTGAAAGGATCATCCAAATCATCAGTCTTTCTCTTCGACGCCATCATGCCTCCACCCCTTTCAATTTTTTCAATTTTCTGGGACAAATATGGGCCCTCAGTAACCGTAGGCATGCCTGTAAAAGCAATGTTGTCAAGGGCAGGAAAGTTAAAATACTCAAAGCATCTTTCACATGAACATCATGATTCTTACTCGTTTTCACTTATCTGCAATACCCCCAATCATGCATATTCAAACACACACACACAACCAGTCAGGCATATTGAAACGCACCCACACATACACACTGACCTATCCTGCAGACTGTCAGAGTCACTGTCCTCATCTTTCTCCACCAGGTGGCCATAGGGTTCAGAGGACAAGGTCACAACATTGTTCAGAATCACACGACTGTCGCTGCTTGACGTCAGGACCAGCTGATCATGGAAGTGGTTGTACCTCACTGTCCATACCCTGCCCACCCAAACACAAACCTTTCATCAATGTCAAAATTATATCACCTGACATCACTGGCAGATGTACCATGTACAGGCAGAGACCATTTTAACCAAACAAAGAGCACAAAAAAACAATACAGGCAGAGAACACTGAGTTGAACAATAATCAAAACAAACAAGAAGTAAAGATGCAAGAAACAAGTTTAAAACTGCAAAAACAACACATACACACATCACATACCCAGAAATCGTCAACAGTCATCAACTCTATATTGGAGTCTTCAAAAACGTTTGAAACAAGACCAGTAAGTGAAAAGATACCGTGGGAAAAATTGGTTTGATTAGAACTATTCTGAATCTCACAGTAGAGGGCAAAACAACAGCATTATGTAAGTTAAACTGCAGGTTGCTCAGCTTCTGTCTAGGTTCTCCAGCATGTGAGATACTGCTAGTATTTTAATGTAGTCACTCAAGAGATTAGACATTTCTTTCTGACAAACTGGTAACCATCTTTATCAACAATTCCCTTCAACCTGTTTTTGCAGCAGAAACATGATTACAAAATTCATTCTGTATCTGGCCAAAGTACATGATCAAACAGTCAACATCTTAACCCTTTGAGCCCTGACCACCGCTTTACCGGTGGTAGAGAAAAATGACATAATGCCTAGGCACCGGTTGCGCGGTGCGTAAACACTTGTGTCGTGTTTTGCTATTGGTTGACTTATATTGAAGAGCCAATCAGAAAAACCGTAATATTCTGACGTCAGCGAACGTAGTACCAACATGGCCGTGCCTTTTCACTGTGTTTTGTGCATGTGCTTTGGATAAAAAAGATCAATTTCAATATAAGTCAACCAATAGCAAAACACGACAAGTGTTTACACACCGCTCAACCGGTGGCTAGGCATTATGTCATTTTTTTCTACCACCGGTAAAGCAGTGGTCAGGGCACTCTTTTTATATCTGCCGTGACACATTAAATACCAATTATTTGCAAATTTTGGCTCAGGAGCTCAGGCAGAAGGGTTAAAATTGCTCAGGAACTCTGGGCTCAAAGGATTAATGGGTACTTTCAAGTTAATCTAGACCATCATTTATTCTCTGCACTGCAGATACTTCTTCACTTCTGTGGAAAACACTTGGGGGTATTTGATACTGTTTTGTTCTCAGTTATTTTATCTGATTAATGTTTCTATTCCTATGTGTCTAAAATCACTAGATGTGGATAATGCAGGCATTAACTACTACAACCATTGCCACAGGAGTGTTGGCCTAGAGGTAACGTGTCCACCTAGGAACTGAGAGAATCTGAGCACACTGGTTTGAATCACACTGGCAGTCGCCAGTATTTTCTCCCCCTTCACTAGACCTTGAGTGGTGGTCTGGACGCTAGTCATTCAGATGAGACGATAAACTGAGGTACGTATGCACTATGCATTTAGCACATGTAAAAGAACCCACGCAACAATGGGTTGTCCATGGCAAAATTCTGTAAAAAATCCACTTGGATAAGAAAACAAATGAAATTGCAGGCAGAAAAAAAAAAAAAAAAACTAAAAAAAAAGAGAGGCGCTGTCAGTGTGGCAACGCGCTCTCCCCGGGGAAACAGCCCGAATTTCACACAGAGAAATCTGCTGTGACAAAAAAAGATTAAAACAAATACAAATTACTACAGCAACACACATTCACATAAACATAACAGCAGGTACAATGCCATATATCATACCAATGTGAGTGATCAGAGAGTACTTTGAGAGGTTCCGAGCAGTTGCGAGTGTCCCAGAACTTGACTCTGCAGTCATCACCACAGCTGGCTAAGTAGTACTGACGATTAGGGTTGAAGTCAAGGTCACGTACAAGTTGACCATGTGCTCCTTCCATCTGGTATGTCTGTCTACAAAAATGCAAAGTCAAATAGCGAGAAGTAAATGGTATATGCTGATTTCTAAGTACAGTCTATACAGTTGTGTTGTTTCTAAAAAAGCTGTTCTATTTCAAATCAAAAGAAAGACAGCTGTACATAGATTTATGTTAGACAAAAAGCGTGCAGTAGACTACACACAGATGATTCTGTATCTTACACAAATATTATACAAGCACAAACAAGCATGTTTCCACATACTTTGACAGTTTCAGTTTCAGTTGCTCAAGGAGGCGTCACTGCGTTTGGACAAACCATATACGCTACACCACATCTGCCAAGCAGATGCCTGACCCGCAGCGTAACCCAACGCGCTTAGTCAGGCCTTGAAAAAACAAAAAAAACCCGGGGGAATAAATGATAAGCTTACATAAATAAATAAATAAATAAATGAATAATAATTATAATATAGAAAAAGGTAGTAGTAATAATAATAATAAAAAAAAGATAAAAAAAAGACAACAATGGTGATAAATAAGCGAATAAATGTAAAACATGAAGACACACATTCACACACACACCCACACATGCACAACAGAAATGCACCAAACATGCAGTTTCACAGATATGAAAGCACAGTCAAATACATATAAAAGTACATGAGCTCCAACACACACACACACACACACATTACCTTGCACCTCCTCTACCCCCCTCCTCCACACACTCATTTCTAGTCTACGTATCGCAGCTTCCACGGCACACACACACACACACACACACACAAACACACACTCACAGAGATGAACACTTACTTGTACAAGCACACACACATACGCCCATATCTCCCACCCCCAACCCCACACACATATATACAAAGATATATATATGTATATATATACGTTCCAATATCCTGTTGCTCCCACAGTGTAGGCATGCATATACTCACATACCTCATCCTCTACCCCACCTCCCCCCGCACTCCCACCTCCTCTCACACACACACACACACGTACACAGATCTCTCCTGACACTTGTGTACACTTACACTCTCGTGCATTCACAAACGCACTCAAAAGCACAGACCCACACATCCACACACGCAGAGGCTGCCACTGACTGGCCGCAAGAGGGATGGGAAAAGATCTCTGATGCCAAAAACATGGCGTCTAGTGTGTTGCTCAGTCTATTGTATTTGGAAAGGCCCACAGAGACTCTGTTCCGTTTTGAAGAAATTTGCCGATATTTGTTTGATTTGCAAAGCATCGTGCTCTACCTTTCATGTTAGACTTGCGGCCGCTCCCTCTCTCTGCTTTTATTTCTTTGAGGCGATCAATGGTGTGATGGCCTTGTACCTGTTCTTTTTGGTATTCTTTGATTTTTCTGAGGATTTCCGATTTTCCTAGATGTAGGCCGCTCGTTGGTGTTGCGTTACCAGCAAGTCTGTCAGCTCGCTCATTTCCCTTAACACCTGCATGTCCCGGGCAGTATGACCATGTGAGTTTTTTAATCTGAAAGTTGCGCATTGCCTTATGCCACTCTGGCTTCCCATTCCATTTTCAATTTTCTGTATGAGGTTCATTGAGTCTGTTAGAATCATGGCATGTTGGTTTCCGGGCGTATGGATGGACGATAGCCACTGGAGGGCATGTGTCGCAGCTTCAACTTCCATCGTTAGGCTGGAGGTTGTGACTTTGTAGGCAGCATTCTCTTCCCAAATTGTTTTCCCATTTTGTTTCGCAGTGAATCCCCAACCAGACTGGTCTTTGGTGACTGAGCCATCTGTGTATATGATGATGTCCTCTTCTTTACTGTTTTCTTCTATGAGTAGCTTCACTTCCGCATCAGTTTTGCCCTCTGGCCATTCCCGACGATGTCTTCCTAGAGTGGGTGAAATGACTGTGTTGAATAGATGGTTGAGGTTTTGGGGTTTTTTCTCCCATTCTTTTGTTTCTTTCAGGTCTTGTAGTCGGCATACTAGCTGGATTGTGTCTTCTGCTTGTCCCATCCATGATCTTCCTCGTCCTAGACGGCTGCCTTTTGGTTCTTTGACTGCGTCATGCAGTGGGTTTTGAGGGTTTTCTAATGCTTTGAAGTAGGTCTTGACCTGTTCTAACTTGTTTCTGGCCTGCACTGAAGGAAGGTCAAGCAGGTATCGCATGGTTTCTGTGGGCGTGTCTTTTGTTGTTCCAAGGATCAGCCTCATAGCTTCATTTTGTACTCTTTCTAATTTTAGGAGGTTGCTTTGAGACGGTGTTGTTAGCCCAAGTCCGTAGTCGATCACACTGAGGACGAGTGATTGGTATAGCAGGAAGAGGTGGCGTTGTTCAATTCCTTTGGTTGCCATTGCTTTTAAGACTGAAAGGCCCTTTTTGCATTTGAGAACAGTATTTTCCGTATGTTTTCTGAAGGTCAGCATCCTGTCGAAGTGTATTCCTAGGTAGCGTAGGCATTCAGTTTTCTCAATTTGAATCCCATCGAATGACACAGAAGGTGGTGATTTGCTCGCGGTTTTGTTGTTGAGGGTGCACAGCAACGTTTGGGCTTTCGCTGGATTGATGAAAGATCCTGTGTCTTTGCACCATTGAGTAATATTGTTTAGTTGTTTCTGGATGGCTTTAGTTCTCTCCTGAGCATCTTTCGAAGTTTTGAAGACCAGGCCATCATCCGCAAGGGTAAGCACCCGAGCAATTCCATTGTTGTTTAAGTCTGCAAGGCCCTTCGTGCAGACATTGTAGAGGACAGGAGAGAGCGGAGACCCTTGTGGCAGTCCCATGGATAGTTTAGAAGGTGCAGACATCCAATCTCCGAGGCATAGGACGACGGTTCTTTCCTGAAGCGCTGCTGCTATCCATCTTGTCAGTGTCAAACTTACTCCATAACTTAGTAGCAGCTCCATGAGGTGCGCAAACTGGACTTTATTGTAGGCATCTTCAAGGTCAATTGCTACTGCTAGTGTTTCTTCTTTTCTTTGAAATCCTTCATACACCTCATATGCAAAAGCAGCTGCATTTTCCCATGTGGACTTGCCTGTTCTGTAACCACCTTGATTTGAAGGGAGAATGTGCCTGTGTTCAAGATCCCTTGCAAGTTTCCTGGCTATCATGCGTTCCATGAGCTTTCCAGCAATGTTTTGCATGGTTAGGATCCGGTAGCCGCTTACCTGACGATGGTCCTTTCCTGGTTTTGGTATGGGTTTTAAGAAGCTGTGTGTCCAGTCCTCCGGCACCTGTCCATTGTGGAAACTGTTTTGATATAGATTGAAAAGTTTGCTTCTGTCTTCTTCCGATAGCTCCTTGATGTCTGAGTAGCGAACTTTGTCTGGGCCAGGAGCCGATTCTTTCTTGCATTTAGCTATTGCCTCGTTTAGATCATCCATTGTCAAGTCATCATCTGGTCCAGTCTGCATAAGGGTTTGGTTTAACTCCTCAATGTATTTCTTTTTCTCATCTAAGTTTCTTTGATCACTCTGTTGTATGAAACGTTTGAGCAAGGCAGATCCTTTTTCTTCATTTGTCTTAAGCTTGGTTCCGTCAGTGTCTAACATGTCTGGGGTTGTTGTTGTGCACGTTTTTCCTTCCATGCGACGATAAAATTGCCAGAACTCTGTCAATGTTGTGTCATAACTGAGTGCCTCGCAAAACTGTTTCCACTTGTCATTTTTGGCCTCTTGAGCAATGACTTCAAACTGTTCCGTTTTTTCTTTCATTTTTGTTTCAATATCTTTGTCCGGAGATGGTTTTGTTTTTTCTTTTTGCCAAAGTTTGACAGCCGCATGTTTTTCTATCCAGGCTCTCTTTGTGTCGGTATTCCACCATGGGGGCTGAATAGTTTGCATCCTGTTCAGTGCCGTTCTTTTGTTTCTTCTGCGTCTTAATTTTTCGATGACGGTTGTCTCTTTGGTTTCATACTGAAATGGATCACGCAGTTTCATACAGGGTTTATCTGACAGTTTCTGTAGACTGAAAGCTACCGGGAGGTGGTCGCTGCCTTGGTATGGAAGCGTCTCTGCATTCATTTCTGCTCTGAATTTTGGAGATGTTAGAGCGATGTCGATCACACTGTCACTGTCCCCTTGTCTTGTTCCAAGGCGAGTTGGGGATGTGGTTGTTAAAGGGCTAAGAAGAATTTCCCATATCATTCCTTCAAGTGCGAGTCCTTGTGGGTTGGTGTTCCGCTGGTCCCATAACTTCGATCTTGCATTAAGGTCTCCACAGATAATGACCGAGTCTCCAAGTTCGTTCTCTATTTCCTCTAAAAAGGCCCAATCCTCTTTTGTTGTGCAGGTTCCTGGGTGAACATAGGCATTGATGAGCACGATGCTTTTGTGAACTCCGTCAGGTTTTTCAAGACGCACCCCCACTAATTCACATCAGTTGCTACACCATTTCTCTAGATTTATGGTGGAAACTTTGTTTTTTAGGTTTTTGTTCAGTATGATTAATACCCCTCTTCCTTCATTCCTTTGAAAGACTGTGAAATTCTCAAAATGTATTGGTCTGTCTGCACTTGTCCTGGTCTCTTGGAGACATAGAATGTAAAAATCATACTTTGACAAAAAAGCAAGTATATAAGCAGTTGTTCAAATACATTAACAGACATACTTTTTAAGCACTTTAGCATACTCACTTTAAGCACATTTTTTCTGTCATCATTTATGGTAAGGATTTTATCAGTACAGTGATAGAACATTCCAACATGTGGGAAAAATACTCCATTGCTTTCCCACATTACTGATATAAAGGATGTATGCGCTGTCATTATTCATAAGCAGTGCTAAACACTTTATGACCAGAATGGCTAACCCCCCAAAAACAATATATGAAAGAAAAACTTCTTTTTTTGTTCATTTACACAACATGACCTTGTATACATATATGATAGTCAGTCGTGTCCGACTATGACCATCAGAAATGCAGAGGATGCAACAGCTGTTCCGACTATTTGGGCTAGAATTTGATTATAGTGGAGAGTGTCTTGCCCAAGTTACATCCCCACTCTCTCGGCCAAGAGGGTTTTAGGACAGTCGGCGCTGGGATGGTTCCCAAAGGCCAACTAACCCCCCAAGGCTGCAGCACTAACAGCAAGTGCAATTTTACCTCCTAGTTTGAGAGTCATAGTCCTTCACAAAAGACTAAGCTGTAAATGATTTCCCATTGACTGGAGAAACCACTGATAATACAGCTCTCACTCTGATGTTGGCCCAAATGTAAACTTATGTCAATGTGTGATATAAGCCGAGTGTTGGGCCATACAACATGACCTTACTGACTACTCAAAAGGATGAATAAGTGCTCCTTTCAGCATAAAGGTGACCATACAAAATATAGCCCTGTCTCACACACTGCAGGTCAGTTGAAAGGCTTCCTTTAAAGCTGGACAACTGATCTATATAATGATTATGAGCTAAGGAAGTACTGGTAATCAGAAACAAGATGAAACAGACTGTAAACATGGCGATAGTTTCAAGTCATAACAGACTTGAAGACAAAGGCTACGCAAGGTCAATTTATCACAAAACGTGTATCAGTGGAGAGCTTCTACTTACTGGAAATACAAACACAAAATGCATAGTTTGGGGTGTATCCAGTTTGAGCAAACTGGACTATGCTACCATGCAAGGTCAGACTGTATCTGACAACTGTACAACTTCACCACTGTTGCCCTCAGTCTCACAACTTAATTACCTGACTGCTGTTATCGTCAAATCAACCACATCAACAAATGACAACAGCAAATGAGTGTGCAAAAAGAGGTTTTAACATCGCTATCAGGTAATTTAGAGGTAACAATACTGACAGGCACCACAGAAAGTTTCCCTTTTTCATATGCCTTATCATTATAAGAAAGTGGAAAGGGTGAATGCTTGTAAATTCTGATGAAAGCAGGGTGAATGCAGAGAATGAAATGAGGCAAGTGCACCCAAAGAACTGAAAAAAGTGAGATTCATTCAGCTAGACACAGCACACATTAAGGGAAGAGGAGGATGTAGCCAGCTGGCATTCTTTTGTTTGTTTGACATTTGACATTGTTGCTTACAGTCCAGCTGACCATATTGGGCCATATAAAGACTGCCAAACTATATAAACATTCAACTGTGTTAAACATAAAATTGTCACATTTACTACTAAAAATTCATAAATAAATAAATTTTTAAAAAATTGGAAAAACCTGCAAAATACAGTTCATGACACATTATCATAACCATTAAGTTCTTTAAGGCAAATAAGACTAGACTGTGCTGAGGACATCAGCCCTTCCACTAAACTTATCAACCCCATATTACAAAAATCATAAAAAAGGATAAAAAACAACAACAACAGATACTGCAAAGTCAATTAAAAAAACATAAATAAGCCATATAGACAAATAGCACTGCAAAATGGACAGCTGGAGCCCATCCCAGTGTTTACAATCTCACTACCTAATTGCCAGAGCAAAACAACACAGACAGTAAGTAGATCATAGACTATGGGAAAGAGAACAAAAGAGGCAAGGCCTTCAAGACTCACTTGTGATACTTTTTATTTTTTAAATCCAATCGTTAAATTGTGTTCTGTATTTGTTATTATAAATCTTCGGGTTAAAAAAAAGAAAAAGGAAAAAAAAAGTCCTGACAGCAGATTTGAACCCCGCGTGTTCAGGTGAGAAGAAACTGTCTTACCCAATACACTATCGTGGCTCCTTAACTGACGTTCAAAAATTTAACATTTAAACATGCTTTTTTTAAAGGGCGATAAATTGATTGCAGTATTCGCAGTGAGAATGCTGTTTAAATCATATTATTCTGGTGTATCATGGGCATTCAAAAAATCTTTAAGGGCAATTAAAAATTCTTTTTAAGTCCGCGGTAAAGGAGATGTGGCTATCGCCGCAATCACACTGCAACATTTAGCTATTTTCTCTGGATCTTGATTGATGTACAAGTTTAGTTACACCTGCCAGGAATGTACGACATGGTCGATTCAATTTCTCTTTTGTGTTCATTCTAGTTTTATAGTTTTAAAGTTGATATGAAAATTGAGTATTTTGTTAAACTAATAACATGTAGAGCCAAGTACAAGTACTTCTAAACGTCGTATGAAGTGAAAAGGGCTTCATTTTGAGAAAAGTCAAGACTGGAAAGTTTTACGTTTCATCAAGGGTATTAACTCTCATGGTTTATTATTTTTAACTGTGAATTCTGACTGATTTTGTGGATATTTTTATGGCAGTTTGGGGCATAATCCAGTAAGTGATGAGGCGTTCACAAATCTTTATCTGAATAAATATTTAACGGTCTCCTTCTCCAACTTTCCATCACATGTTATCGTGTATTGTTGATTGAGTATAGGATTGAACGGGCAGGTCAACAACTTGAAACAAAATGGCATCCTTAGCGTTCCGTTCGCGAGGAATATGAGCACGCGCTTTGAATATGTATAAATATGTGTACGCAATTGACTTTTGCCCATGACCTTCAGGGCTCAGCCAATAGATCTATAAAGTCCACTCGTAGTATTGATTTTAGTATTTTCTGAAAAAGACCACTTGGGCAAATGAACATAGTGAAAGCCCTGTACACTGAGAGTAAAACACACAAGCTTTTTATGTATAGAGCATAATTTCAAAATGTAATGTTTAAGATGAGAAAGATCAGTTTAAAGCAAATTAACCCCCCTAGCATTAATTACAGATTAATTTCCCTTTTTTACTATTGGCACCAAAGACATGCACCAGAAATATAACCTCCATGCTTAGGAAAAGAAGTTCCTGTTTGAACAAAAAATGATAAAAATGACTGCTCTTGTTCTTGTGTCAGAATATCAGATCGAAGTGCCAAGTTTAGAGAATAAAAAAAATATATAAATATAACAGTAAATTCAGTTTGCATATAATTTGGCTTCTTTTTTTTTTTTCTTTTTCTTTTTGGTGCCCATCCCAAAGGTGCAATATTGTTTTAAACAAGATGACTGGAAAGAACTGAATTTTTCATATTTTTATGCCAAATTTGGTGTCAACTGACAAAGTATTTGCAGAGAAAATGGCAATGTTAAAGTTTACCATGGACACACAGACATACACACACACACACACAGACAACCGAACACCAGGTTAAAACATAGACTCACTTTGTTTACACAAGTGAGTCAAAAAAGTGTCAAGGCTTACAGAAAAAAGGGGATTGTACTGGGAAGACAAAAATACAGACAATAGTCAACAGTCAAGGAATAAAAAAAGGCGGAAACAAAGAGAGCAATAGAAAAGATGAAATTTCAAGCACAGATTTTCCAGAAGACAGGGATGCTGTTTATACTGAGAGACCCCCTGCTTCCCACAGGAAGATTTGTTTGTTTTGAATTATTTGAATTACTGAGCACTGTGCAAATCTAAGAACACAGCATAAGATCATGCTAAGCAGAAAGAAAAAAGTATTTGATAGAATCCTCACATTGAATCTCCATAGTGTCATTAGATTCCATACAATAAGTAAGCAGTTCACAACAAAAAGAAATTCCAACATGGACTTCTTCTCCATAATTCCGAACACATCTCCTGTATTCTTGAACTTGAATAACTTTCATGTATTTAAGTGAAACGATTGCTAACTCACTGTTTGGAACGCAGGTCCCAGCCTCGTATGGTCACCTCATTGGCCGTGACAATCTGGGCACAGTTGTGATGAGGGTTCCATCGACCACATGTCAAACGTGGCTGTCCTTTGCTCTCCAATGTGATGGTGTCTGTTAGCTGTGATTAGAGTCAGCAATACTGATTAAAACATGAACTATAACACATACACTTGTTAATGAAAGTGTCTGTAAGTGTAGGGGATGTCTTTATTAACCCTTTCGCTGCCAGGAAAATAAAATTTAATTGAAATCTATTTGCCAGGGTTTTTTCACAAAAAACGGGTATAAATTTTACAAAAATTCTGTGCTCTTTGTTATTGGAGAAAGACCCATAAAAGTATATATTTTCTGAAAGGTAAATGAATAAAGAATACAAAACACATGCTGTTTTCCCATTTTATATATTTTTAGTGACATGCTGTTGTTTTGAAATCAGTGTTTTGTTTTTTGTCACATTTTCAACTTGTTCATTGCAAACATTAGTCAGGTAATTTGCACAAAAAACATCATATTTTCTGGACAAATGGATATCTGCAAACACAAAATCATACTAGAACAACCACAATATATATATATATATATATATATTTAAGAGATAGATACACAATACATTGTGACTTCTCCAAGTGATAAGATGGATGTGAGGCCACGCCCCCTCAGTCTCCACCCGCCCTCCTCTTCACCCCTCTCACACGGGTCACTTGATTCAGTTCTCATCAGACCGCACTGGCTGCGTGCCAAGAATATCGCTCTGCTGCTAATTCGGTCATGTTCTGTCGACTGCTGACATCTGTACAGCCGGCATCACTCACTTACAGTCGCATCTTGGCCACTCTCTTGATTCCTCCCTTTATTTTCTATCAGATCGTCCTATAAATGTTCATCACTATCTTCTCCTTCGAATTTACGCTTCAATTCTTTCTGAGCATCAGCTAAAGAAAGAAATCTTGATTGATTTAGTTCGTCACGATCGCATGTCTTGAGCACGGCGTCAGTCTGACATTTTGTTGAGTGAGCGAGGAGAGAAGTCAGGCAAACACTTGGACAGTGACCCAACCAAAACGTTCAAATAAAGGACTGCTTCATGACGTAGATGGGGTTTCTAGCTATGAATAGAATCCAGAGAGATTCCCCAGGCTAAAGCTACCACTATTTTTGTCAACGAAGTGAATGCAAACCAGGGAAAAGCCAGAATATTTCGATGACGAGTTATCTCGTCATTGTGGCAGTGAAGCATACATGCTTGCCATGACGAGTTATCTCATCATGCAGGCAGCCTAGGGGTTAAAAGCCTTGCATCTTCTTTCAGGATTTCTCATGATCAATATGGAAACAAATCTAGTCACCAGTTGCCTCCTGTTGTTTGATTCATTTAGTTTTAAGTCCATCATTGTATGCTACTGGCTCTCTCTCTTTCTCTTTTCTTTACATTACTGCAATGCTTACTGATGCCTTCAGAGATGGCGATGTTGGAATTGGCCTAAAGTACCAAACAGATGGCAAGTTGTTTAACCTCAGAAGGCTTCAAGCAAAAACGAAGGTCATGACAGACATCATCAGAGACTTTTTGTTTGCTGATGATTGTGCCCTCAACGCTGGATCTGAAGCTGACATGCAACTCAGCGTCGACAAGTTTGCCACTGCCAGCAGGAACTTCGGCCTTACCATCAGCACGAGGAAAACAGAAGTCCTCCATCAGCCAGCCCCAGGGAAACCCTACGTTGAGCCCAACATCACAGTCAACGGTCAGAGACTCAGTGCGGTGGAGCGGTTCACATACCTTGGCAGCACACTGTCACGAAATGCGACCATCGACGATGAAGTGAACGTCAGGATTGCAAGAGCAAGTGCAACTTTTGGTAGACTCAGTGCAAATGTCTGGAACAGAAGAGGCATTAGTCTTGAGACCAAGCTAAAGGTCTACAGAGCAGTAGTTCTCCCCACACTACTGTACGCCTGCGAAACTTGGACAGTGTACCAACGACATGCCAAGAAGCTGAACCACTTCCACACAACATGCCTCAGGAAGCTACTGAACATCAAGTGGCAAGACAGGACCCCAGACACAGAGGTGCTCGCAAAAGCCACCCTTCCCAGCATCTTCACCATCCTGATGCAGTCACAGCTTCGCTGGGCTGGACACGTGGCGCGCATGCCAGACCATTGGCTGCCCAAAAGGCTCTTCTATGGCAAGCTGCAACAAGGGAAGAGATCACACGGAGGTCAGAAGAAGCGCTTCAGAGATACTCTGAAAGTCTCTCTGAAAGCGTTTGATATCAACCCTGACTCCTGGGAGGAATCTGCAGTGGACCGTGACAAATGGCGCGCTGCTGTGCACAAAGGTGCCAAGTTGTGCGAGGCCAACAGGACTGCTGCAGCTGTTCAGAAGAGGCAGGCCAGAAAGTCACGGGCAAACAAGCTCCCTGACAATGGTATGCCTGTCTTTGTCTGCCCCAACTGTCAGCGAACATTTCATGCGCAGATTGGACTATTCAGCCATCTGCGCATTCACAGATAGATTCATGAGCATCCTCCCCCCCACCCCACCACCACCCTCCCCCCATCCCCCAGCTGGATGACAATGATGGTCATCGTCGATCTCGATGGACACACCACCACATTACTTGTGCTTTTATCCAAGAAGGTTAACAGCCTCTCTCTCTTTCCCTCAGGCAGTAAACACATAATGACCTTCACAGAGAGAGAAAGAGACAGAGACAGAGCGACAGAGACACAGAGAGAGACAGAGAAAGCTCATGAACATCACAGATTCGAGCTCTTTTTAAATAACTTTTTTGCATGAAACAAAAGGTTACATGAAGAAAAACATTTATGAGTATGACCATCTACTTAACAAAGCAAAAGGTATGATTAAACACTGAAATGCCACTTACAGAGATCTGAATAACATGTGAAGAATAGTAAAATATAAAATAACCATTAGTAATTCCAAACTAAAACTATTTTTATTTGTACCCTAAACAGAACAGCAGACAAAACAAAATAAACAGCTGTTGGGTTCAAACTCTAATTATTGTTTTAAATCAATAAATATATGATACAGTGGTAAATATAAATTCCAAAGCATACACAGTTGCCACTGGGAAACTTGTTCAATAACATATTTTGTAGAAATGATAGATCTCTATGAATGGCAAAAATGTCAACATATTCTATGATCACACACACACTCACACAAACACACACACACGCACGCACACACACACAGAGTCATTCTCTCCTGTGCAGCCTATATCCATCTCTGTTCTCAAACATTTATCAGGGAGAGTATATCAACAGACAGAAAAACAGACTCACTGTGGCAGATGAAGACGCCACATTAAGATCCCAAGTTATAATGCGATCTTCTGAGATACCCAGCACAGTCTGAGCATCTCCCGTTGGATGCCAAAGGACTCTGAAATGAAATTATGGTGCTTAGAGCCTCGCTGACCACTAAGGCCATCTTAAGGCTATCGCCACGTTAATAACTACTACAAGGGTAAAAAACAAACAATTAAAACGAATCACCACTTCAAACTTTCCACTCAAAGTTTAAAAAAAACTTCCATAGTTTAAAACCTTCAAATTTGATTAAAAATGTTCACTTCTTTCAAGAAGTCCATCAGCGTCCATGGAGGGACATCACGAAACAAGGTCTTCAAAGAAACCGCCCTGTAATGTCTGTGTCTAACGTCATGCAGATCCCAACAGTCAAGGAGCACGTGTTTCACGGTGAGAGGCTCATCACAGGGAATACATCGAGGGGCCTCTTCCCCCTTCAACAAGTAAGAATGAGTAAAAAAAAAAAAAAGTGTGCCCCGCATGCAGTCTGCACAGCACATACTCCTCCTTTCTGTTCTTCATCCCTTTTAGGTCTGGACGGATCTGGAAGAGCTTGTTGTCCGTCTGGGTGTTCCACCCCTCTTGCCAAAGATCCTTAACATAAGTGTTCACCTTCTGCTTCATGTCTGTGTATGGTACAAAGGATCTCGATAATTCTTTCTTTACAGCGTTCTTGGCCAGCAGGTCTGCCCTTTCGTTACCACAAATGCCAACATGTCCAGGAACCCAGGCCAACACAACCTCGTACCCTTTCTTCGTTATGAGAGTAAAAGCTTCATAAAATTCCAGCAGTTTGGGATGAGTGATATTCCTGCAGGTGATCGCCTCCAGGGCTGACAAGGAGTTGGAAAAGATCATGAATCTCTTTTGTTTCGAAGAGAGAACCATTTTTACCGCCAGAACCAGTGCGGTCAGTTCTGCAGTGTACACTGAGCTGTCAGACAGGATGTGTTCCGTTGAGGGCTGGTCAGGAAAGGCGGGACAGAACGCAGATGCAGCGACCCCGTCCTCTGACTTGGAACTGTCAGTGAAGATTCTTTGGAAAGTGGGAAATTTGTGGCAGAGTTCTGAAAAGTTCTGTAGGCCAGTGAACTGGTGGAGTCTTTACGGTACGAGGCCAGATTGAATCGGACCTCAGGTGTTCTAAAGGTCCACGGAGGGCTGTCGGGGAACTTGGAGAAGTCTGAGATGCCACCAACATCCAGATCGGCATTTTCTATGTGCAGCTGAATGCGGAGTCCAAGAGGAGGGATGCAGTTTGGGTTGTCTTTAAATTCCTTGTTGAAAGGGTTGTTGAATACAACCGCCTCTGCATACAGGCTGTGCACAGGGGTGGTGCGGAACGCACCTAAGCTGAGACGGAGCCCTTGGTGGTGTATAGGGTCCAGTAGTTTCAGGTAAGATGGTCTGGCTGAGCCGTATACTACGCTTCCGTAATCCAGTTTGGACCGGACCAGGGCTCTGTAGAGGTGCAAGAGAGTTCTCTTATCAGCACCCCTGTCCGTGTGTGCCACAACTCGGATGATGTTCAGGGCTTTTTGACAAGATATTTTCAGCTGTTTGATATGGCTGAGGAAGTTCTGCTTCTGATCAAAAACGACCCCTAAAAATTTGGCTTCCTTAACCGCCGGGATGGTGGATTTTCCCAGACGGATTTCAGGGTCCGGATAGAACTGGCGAAAGTTATGAAAATGAATACACTCAGTTTTGGAGGACGAAAAGGTGAAACCATTCTCCTCTGCCCAACACTGAATTTTGTCCACGCAGAGCTGAAGCCATCGCTGGATGCTGGCATACATGCTGCCAGTTGCATACAAGGCGAAATCGTCCACAAACAGCGAGCTGTCCGATCCCTTCTGAACCGACTGAACGATGTCGTTAATTTTGATGCTGAAGAGAGCCGGCGACAGAATGCTCCCTTGCGGAACACCCAGCTCCTGCTCGTGAATGTCGGACAGGGTGGTGCCGACCCTCACCTGGAATTGTCTGTCTTGCAAGAAGTTGTGGATGAACTGGGGCAGGTGTTCTCGGAAGCCGAGCTTGTGCAGGTCCGAGAAATTTCCAGGTGGTATCGTAAGCTTTCTCTAAGTAAAAAAATATGGCCACCACATGCTGTTTGTTTACAAAGGCATTTCTTACAGTGGTTTCCAGACGAACCAGATGGTCAACGGTAGATTGATGCTTGCGGAAACCGCACTGTTCTTTTGCCAGAAGGCTGTCGGTCTCTAGTTTCCACATCAGTCTACCGTTGACCATCTTCTCCATCAGTTTGCAGATGCAGCTGGTCAGTACTATTGGGCGGTAGTTGGAGGGGTTCGAGGGGTCTTTTCCCGGTTTTGGCACTGGGATTATGAGGGCTTTCCGCCAGGAAGGTGGAGAAAATCTTGTAATCCAGATGTGGTTGTAAACTTTGAGGAGGGTGTCCAGACAGGTTTCAGGAAGATGTTTTAAAAGTTTATAATGGACCTCGTCCATTCCTGGAGAGGAATCCGTGCAGGTCTGAAGGGCAGATTTTAGTTCATTCATAGTGAAAGGAAGGTTGTAGCTCTCTGTGTTGTCGGAAGAGAAGTTGCAGGGTGTTTTTTCTTTCAGGTTTTTGGTTTAAAGAAACCGAGCAGATTTGTTGGCAGATCTAGAGTCAGTTCGATTGTGGAGGCAAGCAAATTAGCAACTGCTTTCTTCTCTGTGACCAGAACGTCTGAGAGTTTAAGATGGTGAAAAGTTGGGCAGACGTTTTTGCCCTTAATTTTTTTTTTAAACCCTCCACACTTTCTTTTTGGGTGTGTTGGAGGTTAAGGAAGAGCAAAAATCTCTCCATGATTTTCTCTGGCTCTTTTTAAAAACATACCTGGCTTTCGCCCTCAGCTGTTGATGGGTTCGAACGCTATCGGTCTCCAGTCTCCGAAAGACGCGTCGTTGCGCTCTTCCGAGACTTATGGGCCTGCCGACATTCCGCGTTGAACCAGGGCGTTCTTGGCATCTGAGGCTTGGAGGTAGACGATGGGACTGCTGCTTTGGAGCAATCTAAAATGATCTGTGTCAGAGTGTCAGCAGGATCCTTGCTTTGTAAGACTATTTCTTCCTGCAGCTCCGCTCTTAACTTTGTGGCAAAAATTCCCCAGTCAGCTTTGTCATAGTTCTGGTGGTCAGGCAGAGAGTCACCTTCCCCATCTGTGGGGCGGAGGACGACAGGAAAGTGGTCACTCCCGTGCAGATCGTCGTGCACTTTCCACTCATAGTCCAGGACCAACGATGGATCGCAGACCGACAGATCTAAACACGAGAGCTTTCCAGAGGACAGATGAAAGTAAGTGGGTGACTTGTCATTAAGACAGCACAGGTCCATATCGGAGAAGGTTTTCCAAAAGAAGACCTCGGGCTGATGTCACCTCACTTCCCCAGAGCAGGGAGTGGCCATTGAAGTCGCCCATCAGTAGAAACGGTCGTGGGAGCTGGTCGACAAGGTTCATGAGGTCCTGCCTCAGAACACGGACGGAAGGAGGAATATACAGAGAACAGACAGTGATGGTTTTCTTAAGTGTGACTCTGACTGCCACCGCCTGTAAAGGGGTGCTTAAAGGAACTGTACTGCATAAAAGGGACTTGCATATAAAAAGAGCAACACCTCCCGTCAATCCCGTTGAGCAAGTTTAAAAATGGAGTTAAAACCAGAGAGAGATAAAAACTTGCCATCTCTTTGCAGAGTCTCTTGCAGCGCCAGCACTGGAGGTTTCAAAGCACGACAAAGCAGCTGGAGTTCCTGGAGATTGGCGTAAAACCCACAGATGTTCCAATGAATTATCGCCATTAAAAAGGTTAAAAATAAAGCAGCAACCTAATTCATCACTACCTCCTGCCCCTCTGCGGTGGCTCAAGGTCGGCCAAAACCGCATATCTGTTTTTAGAGCTTAAAGACCTGTCTGATTCCGACCAAGCCGGAATATCCACCACCTCGGCTCTCCCTGACCCCGCCGAGGCCGCAACCTTCCCCTCCTTGGGTTTAGGAGGTACGGGGGGTTTCTGGGCACTCCCACCAGCCCGAGGGGCAGGCAGACGAGAGGCGGGACGAGGGGGCCCGGGGAGGGGGGGACGGGAGGCGGACACTGTGCCTCCGCCCGAGGCTTTCCGCCCCCACCCAGCAGCCCCTGAGGACCGCCGTACAGGATGGGAAGGGGTGGATACAGCGCCTCCACCCAAGGCCAATGGTTCTACCAAGGTAGGTACGTCGTCCATCTGTGTCCCTGTGGACGTCGTCTGGATCGCAACGTCCACCATCCTGGGTCTGACGACAGAAGCGTAAGACGCCTTAGGCAATGCAGTCTTCACCTTCTGGATTTCTTTTTCTTTTTTCCAGGTGGGGCAGTCTTTAGATGAGGACGGGTGGCCGCCTCCGCAGTTCACGCAACGGGCTGGACTGACGCATTCGCCCTGGTGCGCCGCCTTTGAACAGGTGCTACACGCCTCTTCCTCCTTGCAGCGGTCCGGCATGTGTCTGAATTTCTGGCACTTCAAACACCGCAGAGGGGACGGCACGTACAGACTTACGTTCACCTGCAGGTATCCGACTCGTATGTCCTTGGGGACATTCGGACAGCAGAATGTGAGGGAAAATGTGTTGGTCGGGACTCTGTCCGACCCCTTCCTTACTGTCACCCTGTAAACATCCGTCACTCCCTGAGAGGACAGCTCGCACTTAATCTCTGACTCAGATACTCCCCTCAACTCAGGGCATCTGATGACCCCCTTTAACAGTTCAGTCCTTTGTGAGGGGAAACCTTCACCGCCCTATCCACAAAAGTGGTCGCTTTAAGCAGAAGCTGTGTCTGCCTTTTTGACGCTGTCTCTACCAGAAATGCTCCGCTCCTCAGCCTCTTGACAGACTTCAGTGAGCCTGCTAGACACTGGAAGCCCTTCTGGATGGCGAAGGGGCTGAGAGCCGACAAGGGCTTGTCATCTTCAGTGCCCTCCACCACAAGCCACGACGGCCAATATCCAGAGGTCTCACCGACCTCCGAATTGGAGTCCGAATTATCAGTTCCTGGTCTCCTCCTTTTCCAAAGTTCATGCCCAGCTCCCAGGAACAGAGAACTGAGCACTACGGGGGTTATCATCGTTAGCTTCTAAACTGCCAGTCTTGACCTAACCCCACGTAGGGGTAGCCGATTGACACACACGGGCCAATGTGTGCCACCTGTCTTAGGAGAGGTCCGAGCCAAAGGGATGTGTTGAGAGCAGCGTGCTCTCTCAATCCCCAGGATCTCATTCCCCACCATCACAGGTTGCGCCGCATGGCAGACACGGCGGGCCTGAAGAAGGCCGCAGAGAAAAAAGAATGTGGAAATGAAGGCTTGATGGGGAACTGAGGACAGAAAAGAGGCGGTAAAAAGAATAGAGAATAGCGAAAGGGACAGTGGGTCACTTTTAGTCTGGGCCTCACTCACGATCTGTTCGGCATGGGAAGCCCTATCAGGGGCATCAGTACAAAAAAAACCCCACCACTTAATCAGCCCGAACAGCTACAATGGCTATGCAGGCCGTCAATTAAGACTTGGGACCAGAGCAGCAAACCCCCAGAAGCACCGATGCCCCCGTTGACATAGCTCGCTCGATCACTGACCACCAAGCCTCCCGACCATGACAAGGTAGTGACCCCCCAGGAGGCCAAAGGACTCTGAACACCAAAAAGTTTTAACTTTTGTTAAACATTGGATCCCACATTTTCATCTGTAGTATTGTATCTATCATAATTTATATTATGTATTATATTTATAGTCATCTGCAAATATAACTATTTTACCCACAACCACAAAACACCGATGTTTTACCCACAGTTTCCTCTATGAGATGTTATATCATTTTGATAAAGTAAAAAATAAAACAGGTACTCACAAACTAACAAAGTTATGCAAACATCAACAAAGTACCATCCCCATACTGGCATGACAATGACAGAATTCACAAAAAATCACATCACATCCAGAATCTATTTCAAAGTGTACATTCAACAAGTACTCTTGTTCTAGACTGAACAATCATGAATCTATTTCAAAGTGTACATTCAACAAGCACTCTCGTTCTAGACTGAACAATCATATTGCATTTGGATCATTGGATCCCTTCTTTCACACAAATTAACTTAACTGATTTCAGCCATTGTTAATACTGATACATTTTGGTCATGCTTCTATTATGTGACTCCACCTAAAACGTGGCAATTTGGGAGGCTGCTACATTTTTCATGGGAAAATAATGAAAACAGACATTTCAAAATAGCTTGAAAAGAGAAGAATAAAGATTTAAACACAGAAATCAAGTTCAGTGATTAATCTATCATTCTTTTTTTGTAAAATGTGACATGTTAAAAGCATTCATATACCTTTAGATTTATTGCCCAATAACTGTGTTATATGTTGATAATCACTGTGTTTCTTTGATTTCATGAGATGCATGACTTAGTATCATTTCATTTCAACAAAGTTCTGTTCAAATGTTGGGAAATTCTTTTTTTTACCAGAGTTGTAACACTTGTGATATGTGTCACATTTAATTTCCATGTATACTATAAAATAAAAGTGTGTATGAAAACAGTGCATTGATATTTGTTGTTATTAGTGAAGTGTACAAGAAGTCATCCATGTCAGATTTTTAAGTCCAATATAAATCATTTTGAGGCACACAGTGTTGCAAGTGTTATGTCCCCACATTATCCACACTCAACTTGGAAATAAGTGACTTTAGTTATTTTCTTCCAAATATCTCTAAAAGTATAAAGGGTTTAGATTAACAAATAGCCTGCTTAAACTGCATCTAACCAATTTTAATTTTTGCCTCCAATTCCCACATTGTATGACAGCATTGAAGAATGACTCATTTATGCTGAAACTTCAAAATGTGACCAACAAAGCCTGACACAGTATTAGCCTTTTAAATGCAGTTGATATGTTGAATCATCACTTCCAGATAATATTTCAAATTTGGGCAGAAAATCTGTTTATATTTCTTCATCAAGGTCTTGCAATACTGGTGGGAACTGTCAGAAATCAGAGCTTCAGAGGGAAGAACCAGAGGGCATTTGACATCTGCCAGCTGAAAATAAGGAGAGTATGCAAGCCCACTTTTGTCAGGACTCCCCAGTTATTTTCAGCAAGAACCGCATACCCATGTGCGTCTCCATTGCCGGTTTTTCTAGTTCACCAAAAGGCTAAAATTTTGTCATGGAAATCGCTGTTCTGATGAAAATATTTTGAACAATTTTGGTGAGTATATTTGCAAGTTTACAAGCTATATTTGGTTTTATAATTATGCCAACTATTTGCTTTAACCAGTTAAGTGCCAGATAATTTTGTAAAAAAAATTAAAAAAAAATAAAAATCAAATCAAATAAATAAATAAGTACTCTTCCCTTGCCAAGGAATTTTGAGGATTTGGGGGTAATAAAAAAAAAAAATCTTAAAAAATTCTAGTACAAAAACTATGGAAAGAAAGTAAATGTTTTGCTGAAGGAAAATAAACATACATTGTGATGTGAACTTTTCCCCCCAATTAGTTTGGTTGTAGATAACTGTTCAGGCACTTAAATTGAAGATGACAAAAAAGTCTATTTCCACCTCCACAGAATGGTATTCATAAAGAAAACAAACAAAATACAGCAGGGCATAGCATGCCTATTGTCAGATTATACCTGTAGAAGAAATTATAACTGGCTACAAGTTTATAAAAACAAGAGAGGCAAGGCCTTCAAGACTCACTTGTGATACACTTAAAAAAAAAAAAAAATCTTATCATTAAAATGTGTTCTGTATTTGTTATTATAAAGCTTCGGGTTAAAAACAAAAAAGAAAAGAAAAAAGAAAAAAAAAAAGTCCTGAAGGCAGATTTGAACCCCGCGTGTTCGGGTAAGAAGAAACGGTCTTACCCAATACACTATCGTGGCTCCTTAACGGACATTCAAAAATTTAACATTTAAACATGCTTTTTTAAGGGCGATAAATCGATTGCGGTATTCGAAGTGAGAATGCTGTTTAAATCATATTATTTTCTGTCAGTCACAGCAACTTGTCAAAAACACTGTCTGATTTGCACACTCTGGCTGAATTACCGTCAAATGGGCTATCAGTGTCATCACTGTCATTGTCATTCAACTGTGTGTTCAAACCAATCATCAGACAAGAGAAATCCTTCTCCATCGCTATAGCTATCCATAATCATAAGCACAGATTTCAAAATTGTGTAAATCTACTGACTGGGACCATTTCCTCCACTGGACAAAGTTTTCAACGCCTTTTTTGCATATGATGCAACTCCCTTTCCATGAGTGTTCCAGTTACCAAATCATTATTGAGAAGAAACAGGTCTTCTACCTGATATGTGCTCATTTAAATAGCATTTTCATAATCTAGACATATCAAACTAACCGTTCAGTCTGTTCATGTGCATTGAACCAAACTCCAATGAAGGAAAAATCAAAATATATGCAGGATGTCAGTGGGTGTCTTATAGGCACTATGGCAACACTTCTTGTAGAACATCAGCTGACGTCTTATAGGCACTCAAATGGTTAATCTTCTATGTTCACTTTGAGTGTGTTGCTTGTCAAACATCTGCCATTAAGTATTCAAACTGATCTGTTCAAAAGTCAACACAGAGCCTCATCTTTCTTTGAATTTGGAGACTTGACACACTGATTATCAGTTTGAAGCATCATTTTATCCACAGCATGCGTATTTTTTCATGTCTCTGTGAAGTTGAGGGAAGGGGAAATCACTGTTTTGGACAACTGTCAACTGGATCTATCATAAATATTCCATTTCAAGGCAAAGGTTCCATGGATTATGTGATCTGCTTTCTATCATTTGTTTACACTGGATCTTGATCGGGGGAAATCCATAACTTTTTTTTTCTTTTTAAAAAATATTTTGGTATAGTAATAAACTTACCATGTTGCTTTCTTTTAAAATACTGCATATGTATTCAGCTTTAAAGACCTTTTTGATGACACAGTTTTTGTTGTTTGGTTCAGTCTGTGCAAAGAAAATGATGTGATCAAACTAGTTGTCCAAAGAAAGGCAGTGCAAACCCAGAAAAGCTGGTTACAGTGGTGGGCTGCCTATGACATCATATGACCTACTTCTCACTCTGCAAGTGACAAAAAGTTCCCTGAGAAAGCAGGCTGCACACCCTCCCTACTGTGGGACCAGAAGGTAAAGGTCATAGGTCAGTTCAGTTACACTGAGTAATTTGTATGAAATCTAAACACATCAGGGAAAAAAACATTATGCATGCACACCATTATCCTTTCTTGTGATAATTAAACAGATAATAGTAAAACACTAAATGGATGAGAACAAAAATACATTAAAAAAAAATCAGTTTCTGACAGCTCTCATTTTCTAAATATACTCCTCTTCTACAATAAATGAAATAAACAGTTTCTGTCAGCCCTCTCTTTTATCTGATCTTGGTAGTAGAACTGATGGATACAGAACTCAGAATGAAGATATGATTACTGGTATATTCCTCTTCTTGTTCTTGGACTGATTTAGTTTAAGACTAGCTGACAAGCCACACATTGAAAGCTTCTTTGACATCTGTGTGCCAGCAGTAACAATAACTGACTGACTGGCTTACTGACTGTTCGGTTCAGTTCAGTTTCTCAAGGAGGTGTCACTGCCCTTAGACTAATCCATAAACACTTCACTACATCTGCTAAGCAGATGTTTGAACAGCAGCGTAATCCAACACGCTCAGTCACTCCTTAAGGAAAAAAATGTATTTAAGTACATTTACAGATAAATAAATAAGTAAATAATAAAAGGTAAGCACATTAAAATACAGTAAAAACGCAAAAAGCTGAAACAACTACATGAAAGAAAATGGACTACGTTCAGTGATCTCCTATTGTGTGTACCCAAACATGCGCATAAACTGACCCAAGTATGAAAATGCACTCTCACAGATCGTCAGACACACACACACAGAGGCACAACAGATATGCAACAATTTGCAGTGTAACAGGCACAAAAGCCACAAACAAATATATGCAAGCCCAACACTACACATAGAAGCACAAAGTCCCAACACATTAACACACACACACACACACTCCTTTATTTTGCACCTCTCACAATATCCATAACACACACACATACACACACATTCCTACATATTGCAGCTACCACCACACACACACACACACATGCACACACACACATTCAGAGCTCACATGACACACACACACATATACTGCCACCGAGAGGGGTGGGAAAAGATCTGTGATGCCATAAATGTGGGGTGTAGTGTGTTGCTCAGTCTGAAGTACTTGGGAAAGCCCAGAGAGACCCTTTTGAAAACATATCTTTGGTACTCCATCAGAGGCTGACAATGACAAGGTCTGTGTACTCATACTCCACAGCCCAAAGCTGGAAGCACACAGGCGGCCACAGGTGTCACAATGTCTGAATTTTGGACTAAGGAGGACACAGCCCTGTGTCGTCTGTCCCTTGCAGCGGCGAGATGCAGTCGTCTGTCCTCTTCAAAGGCAGCTGTTGCTCTGGAGGTGAGAGACCCCCAGGATGATCTGTCCACAGCAGAGGCTTCAAGCTATCATAGCTGGATACAGCACCATCTGAGGTTGCTCTGCAAGGTGTCTTTGTACCTCAGTTTGGGCCTTCCTGTCTGGTTGACCCCTCCTTGAGCTCACTATACATTAGCTGCCTGGGAATGCAACTGTCGTCCATTCTGATGACAGGACCAGTCCAGCGTAGCTGAGCCTTCAGCAATAATGACTCGATGCTTGTCAAGCCAACTTTGTCTAACACTTTTGGTTTGTCCTGCCAGCAAATGCCCATGATCATGTGCAGTGATCTCATTTGGAATTGTTCTAGCTGCTTGATGTGCTGTCGATACAGGGTCCACGTTTCACACACATACATTAGTGAAGAAAGGTCTACGGCCTTGCTGATCTTTATCTTTTGTAGACAGTCTTATGTCTTTCTGCTGGAGAATCTTTGCTCTCAAACTTCAATGGGCCTGGCTGGCTTTCTGGATTCTTGACGCTGTGTTTGGGGCGGCTTGGACCAGGACCTCCGTTTTTTCCAAGACTGTCAGTTTGAACGGCTTGGATGCTTCTGCAAAGTAGTTGACAATGACCTGCAGGGGGTTCTCCTCATGTGCCATGAGGGCATCCGCAAAGAGGGCTTCAAGGATGAGTTTCTCCAAGGTATTGGTTTGAGCAGCAAGACAACGAAGGTTGAACATGGATCCATCCAGGTGGTACTTGATGTATAAAACCAAGTCCAGATCTTTCACAGCATAGAGTAGGACTTGCGTGAAGATCAAATTGAACATCACAGGGGTGAGGACACAGCCCTGTTTCACTCTGTTTGAGATGTTGAAGGAGTTTGTGTAGTCACCATTGGAAACAACTTGTCCATTCATGTTGTCATGGAAGAGCCATATTAGGGTGGTAAACTTGTGTGGGCAGCCCAGCTTCATCAGGATGGTCCACAAAGCTTCTGTGTTGACAGTGTCAAAAGCTTTGGTCAGGTCTATGAACACTGCATACAAGTCCATCTGCTGTTCCATGCATTTCTCCTGGACTTGTTGCACAGCAAACAGCATGTCTATGGTACTGCAGCCAGGGCGGAAACCACACTGGGCTTTGGGAAGGTTGCTCTCAGATATGTTGGTGATAAGCCTGTTGAGAAGGATGCAGGCAAGTATCTTTCCAGCGATAGAGAAGAGAAATTCCTCTGTAACTGCCACAGTCTGATTTTGCCCCCTTGTTCTTGTAAAGTGCCATAACAGTGGCATCTTGGAGGTTTACTGGCATGTCTTCTTTCTCCCAGATGGTTGAGAGGACGTCATGGAACGCTTTGAAAGCTGTGGTTTGAAGTGCTTTGTACATTTCAGCAGGAGTCCCATCTTTTCCTGGCACTTTTCCACAGTTTATCTGCTTTATGGCAGTCCTGACTTCATCCTCAGTGCACAGTAGGTCGAGGTCCTATGTAGGCTTTTGGGGTATCTTTTGTAGAGCTTCCTGGTCATCAGTAGATGGCCAGTTGAGAAGTTGGCTGAAGTGCTCCTCCCACCTTGCATCATCAATTGCATATCATGGCCAGAGCAGAAAGTGCGGCATTTTGTTGTTCCTATGGTCTATGTAAGGTCAGCTGAACGAAGCGTACAGCAGGTTAGTGGCTAAGCACTCTACATTTATATCTTTTTGTGCACATGAAATAGACACACTCATCCATCAAAACAAACATACGCAGTGACGCACATACTGTTTTCTAATTTTATCATCTTTCTCCTTCTTATTCTGCAGGGAATTGCTCCATTAAATAAAATACACTATAGAGCTCAGAACCAACTATAGAACAATCTCCTGTCCTCCAAACTTTATGCTCCAGACATATAAAGCAAATGAGAGAAAAAAACCCACCCTTTCACATCATGGTCAGAGCTGTCCAGGTGACACAGTAAGTCCAGAGGGGTGTGGGAACTGGAGTGATCATCTGCAGGAGAGCTAGGGTCCACATCATCTGGCAAATGCCATATGGCTGCCCTCAACTCTGACTTGGTTTCTGATGCTGGGGGATACATCAATTATGGTTCATTTCATGATTTCTCTCCTTTGAAGCATATATCTTTTCTTTTCACTTTCTTGCTGCCATTATAGAAATAATAAAAATGATAAGAAGTCTATCTAGACAAAGAGAGAGAGAGAGAGAATGTGAAATTCATTCACTGTAATTTATTGTATGTTGGTTGTTTTTTTTGGGTGGGTGGGTTGGGGGAAGGGCGAGGGGGAGGGGGGTTGTTATACATGTATATGAGCATGTGAGCATCCATGCCAATGACTATATCATAGATGATTGTGATCATACTACATATAACTGAATATATACCTATGCATGTGAGTGAAGTGTCAATGAAGTAACACGAAGATCTGAATCTCACTAACACAGATTGACATAATTGTAAGATTACAAAGAGAGAATGATCAAATATCATTGCAGAATCTTTAAGTGTTTTTTCTTTTTTTTTTAACCATATGCTATTTTCACCATCAATGCTGTCATAATAGCAACAAGAATAATGACAATTATAGCTTTGGTAATAGTTGTGATAATGAAGAAAATACAGATTTTTTTTTTCTTTTTTCTTTCTTTCCTTCTTTTTTCTCTCACAACATTCTGCTTTATCAGTTTCCTACTTACAGGACTGCAACCCATACCATCTCAACATTTTTAACTCTCTCTGGACGAAGGAATGCTCACGCATTCCTACACAAAACGTATTCGGATTCGGACGAAGGAATGGAATAGCATTCTTCGAAAGTAAAATTCCATCACGCGCTGTACACGTGATTTTGTGATTAACCAAGCAGAGTGCGCTATTCTGGGTCACTCCACAATCGAACAGTATGATTGGTCAGCCTGGCATGTGTGGCCTGTCTCACACACACGCTGACAAAGTCACTGACCCGTCTGCTCGCGTGCCAGCCTGTTAGGAAAGCTGGCTCTTCTCAGAATGTTGTGAAGCGAACAAGGCAGTGACGGCAACGTTTTAGGGTTGCCAAAGTACTTGAAATGGTACAAACTGAAGGGTCAGACATTGAAGAGGTGGATGATGACGAAGAAGAAAGCGAATTTAATGCAGAAAGCAAGCATGGGTATGGTGATTCGGGGTGAAAAATTGGCAGTATTTTCTACATATGGCAAAACTGTAAAAATAAGATGAGAAATTTGATTATTTTATATGTACTAGCTCAACACATAATAAACCAGTTCTGAAAGTTTCATTTTCTTACACAGTATTTTGTATTTTTTGTAATTTTTTTCCAAACCCTTACAAATGGGCCGTCTGTGGAGAAAAGCAAGGGAGAAAACTTGTCGTCCCGAGTGAGTTAACAGTTCCAATAAAATAAAAAATACTCATGACAAGTTTCATTTTCAAAACGTTAAAACACAAGGCAACAGCTTCATTCATAAACACAGCAATGGAGTTTCATCTGCAGTAAAAATCATGCAAACATGGTTGTGTTTAACACATACACACACAAATAATTCATACTGTTGTTAACCCAGTCAACAGGAAAAAAACAAAGACTTTCTGAGCTGACACACAGCAAAAGTAAAATCAGAAAAACAACAAACATCCTGCAGACTCAATAAGTCAATTCTAGCACTTTCTCACCAGCTACCAACTCTGGTCAGAATGACAAGAATATTACTGTAGAAGATTACTTTGCTATTTTTCATTCTTACAATTGCAGCAGGAGATACATTTATTTTCCTTTTTAATTCTTACCTTTTATCTTGAGACTGATACCTTCTACTGGTGACAAAGATGCTGAAACCAAAGCTGAATGCTTCCTAAGCACCTGTTGAGCAACATTTGCATCATTTGATGCAAGATTTGTACTCCTTACGAAGTTGTGATGTACAATACTGTGTCCATTTTGCCTGAAGAAATTATCCAGAGTAAAACTGGAAAATACACAGGCAACTACAAATTGTGCAGATTTTTTCTTTCTCATATAAAAAGAAAAAAAAGTTTCCAGATTCTGTCAAATACTGCTTGCTCCAGAAATTCTCTTCAATAACAACTTGATCCAGATGGGCATGATAGTGTGGTGGTGGTCAGAGCACTAGACTTTTAATCTGAGGGTCCTGAGTCTGAATCCCTGCTGTGACTGATGGGTAAAGGATGGAACTTTTTTCTGACCTCCCAGGTCAATACTTATGCAAACCTGTTAGTGCCTTCATCCTGTTTGTGTTCATATACTCATGCAGAACACCAAACACATCTACCATGCACACCCCCAAATATCAAATGTGCCTACCTACATGGCAAAGTAAATATACACCCCCAAAAAAGCCTATTGCATACAAAAGAAGTTGCAGCCCACTAATGTAGGAGAACTCAATACGCAAGTCTTTGCAGCCCACTTAATCCAAGTAGGGTAAGTGAAAGGGTACTATATATCTTCATTTTCATTCCTTGATTTCAGCCAGCTCCTGAGACTCCAATACAGAGTAAATATATAGTGAGAAGTAGCACAGCAGACTGCAGATTATGTCCCTTGTTTCTGGATAGTGCAGCCAGGAAACAATATCTGGTCATGCTGCATTGCTGTATGCTTTTCATACTGTTCTATCATAGTCAAGTCTTCATGTCTGCAAAAACAGACAGGTCCACGGGTCTAAAAATGATTAGAAGAACAATACCCACTATCTCATCTTTTGATAATAAAAGACGCTCTTATCAAAAATAATGCTAGCCAATAGACCACTGGAGAGTTCAGTGCTTACATGATTTATACAGGCACGTCACATTACCTGTGCTCTCAAAGTTGACTGGCTCTCCAACACTGTGAGCAAAACATGTGATCAAGAGAGGCAGAACGAACGAAACCTTTCACCTTTCACCCCGTGACCCATCGGGTCGTGGGGGGGACACAAGGGATGCAGCGGACGTCACTCTCCTCCAGCCTGGTCTGCTCTCGGCCTCAGGCTCCAGCTCTGGCATCTTCAGATCAGTCCAGGTCTTGACGTCATCTGTCCAGCTTCTCCTTGGTCTTCCCCTCTTTCTTCCGCCCTTGATGGTGCCCTGCAGGATGGTCTTACACAGGGTGTTGTGGCGGGTCATGTGGCCAAACCAGGCCAGCTTCCTCCATTTGATGGTGGCCAGGAGGGATTCTTGATGTCTGGCGAAGGCTTCGACTTTGCTCCGGACATAGTCGTTGGTCTTGTATTACCCATGAGATGCGGAGCAGCTTTCGGTAGCATTTCATCTCAAATGCTTGGATTTCAACTTTTTGCTTCGTATCTCGTTTGTTTTCTTATTGTGCACACAATGACAAAACATTGTACAGAGATTGGTTGTAGGAATGGAAGGCTATCAACTGAAGAAATGGAGAACAGCACATGTTTGCTGCTTTTGTCTATGTCTATCACCTTTGGCATTGCTCGTGACTTTGAGTAAAAGTTAGATGCGCATGCGCAAGACCCAAGATGGCCATGGAACTCTCCAGTGGTTTATTCTATTCTTGGTCCTACCCCAGTCCCTCCACAGCAAAAATACTGACATCAATGCCATCAAAAAACAACTAAACATGGCTGAGGTCACACTGACACACTGAATGACTGATCTACCAGGCAGCATGTGGATCACACATGAGGAGTTAGTGTTTTGACTTTTCAAAGGTGAGCAGAAATGCCTGTGAGACAGCTACAGAATTACACAAGTAAAAGCTGATCACGCCATCATCACTGTAATACACGGACACTGTAAGTGTTTAAAAAAGTGCAGTAATCTACTCTCACCACAACAAATCAACATGAAGTAACATTCTGCAAACAGTCCTACAAACTTAATAATGTTAACCAGGGTCAGTGCCAGTCTTTTGTTAAAAAAAAAAAATTATATATATATATATATATATATATATATATATATATATATACACACACATATACATATACAGGGATCGCGTTAACAGGAGGAGTTTGTATTATACTCCATGTTTGGTGTTAAATATACTTACCATGTCAAACTGATGCAAACTAGGCCTATTTGTTTGCGGCTAACAGTGAAAAGACGGGCCCACCGCTCTCAGCCAATCAAACGCCTCTAAAAACTATAAGCGCTTAATCATTCCTTTGGCCAAGGCTCTCCACGCCATCTTGTCAGGTTTACGCTCTGTCTCGTCTTACGCTTTTTTCGGCTATTCAGCGTATCCTTTTGGCCTTATTTTGCGCATGTTTTTCGCGTATTTGATGCATTTTGATTTTCGCTGACACATTTTCACAGCACTCACGCGTAACACTTACGCAAAACAACTTTTACTCCAAGCCGTATCAATGCAACTTTAGGACTGATTTGGCAGCTAGGTTTGCGATACTGAATGAGTGAATCAGACGGTACAAGACAAAGTGTCTGTGCATGCGGAGCACTGCGAGATGCCTACGTGACTCTTTACAGCTACAGCCAATTAACAGAGTACGCGCGCACACAACACTGCTTAGCTGACGAGTTTTGGAACAGAGTGGCGTCATTACAGGGCGTGACCCTGCAGCGGGAAAGTTAAGCCTTGTTTGACTGCTGAACGTTACTCAGCCAGCTGGCAAAATATGATCAAAACTGCTGACCGATCAAGACTGACAGATGCACATGTGGACACGCTGTTGCGCATTGCAATGGAAGGTCCAGCATTGAGCCAGTGCAACGAACTGATTGTCAGGGCTTGCGGTGAATTTCAGCGCCGACGTGAGCGGTGAAAATAGGTGAGTAAACCTTTGATTTAGTGTCATAGGTCTGACGCAATTCTGACTCTAACTTAAGCGTTTTTTTGCCGACTTTGCGTAAGCTGCACGCGTTTTGAAAAAGTCTAGCGTGATCCCTGACATATATATATATATATATATATATAAAATATAAAGTGCTCTCCCCTGACCAGGGAATTTTCAGGATTCAGGGGTAATAAATTAAAAAAAATTCTAGCACAAATACTGTAGTAGTACAGACCAAAGTAAACGTTTTTGTGGAGGAAAATAATTATGGATCTGATTCCAGTCTTTTTTCCCAATCATTTTTAATCATTAAATATTTAGGCATTTTAAAAAGAAGATAAAAATTTGTATGCATTAAAAAAAAGTCTATTTCAACCTCCACAGAATGGCATCCAGAAAGAAAAAACAAAAAACAAAATGCAGCTAGAAATTGCAAATAGCATGTTTATGGTCTGATATATACCTATAAAAGAAAAAAAAGCTTATAAATTTATGATAACGATTCAACGATCACAATACTTGTAGTCATGTAAATGAATAACTGTCCCATAACGATGTAAGTGGGTTCGATCAAGATAAAAAGTCAATCACATTCTCAGAGAGTGAGGTGTCAAGTTTTCCAAACACCAAAGAGCGTCCCCTTTAGAGGAGAGAGTGCTTTGATGATATTCCCTTCCTCCTGGTTGTAACTGATCTGACAAAGTGTCTGCTGTGCATCCTGTTTGTCTCTTTATAAATATATCAGTCAACTGATCAGTGACAAAAAAACATGAAAAAGTAAAAAAAACCACTTGATTCCCATTTGTCGTCTGTCAATCCTGAGATTCAAGAAAATTGTGGATGATTGGCTGTTGCCTTTCCCGGCAGCTGATCAACGTGAAATGACAATTCCTTGACAGCTGAGCCACACCCACTTTAACCCACCCTCTGTCTGGCCTTCGACCTATTGTCTTACACCACTTCTCTATCTCTGCTCCCCCTCTTTTCAAATTGCGTGAAAGTACCGCACCTTCACTGTCAGTCATGGTCACTCACTCAGAAATAATATCTGACTGGACAGATGGACTGAAGAAAGAGATGGATGTTGTTGACAGTTTATTCACTGTTGTTGTCATCACCTTCAAGTTCTAACCAATCATAAGACAAGACACATCCATCTCTGATCATTATACTCATACATAATCATCAGCACAGCTTGCAAAGTTGTGTAAATCCACTGACTGGGACCACTGTCTTCACTTGACAAAGTGTCCAATGTTTTTTGGCATGTAAGGCAGGCCATGTGTGCTCCAAGTGGTCCAGTTAGAAAATCATTATTGAGAAAAAAGAGGTCTTCCACCTGACGAATGCTTATTCAAATAGTATGTTTATAATAAAGACACATGATTAAACTAATCATTCAGTGTCTGTTTATAGTACCAAACTCTGACATGCAGGATGTCAAAGGTCATCTCATAGGCACTCAACTCGTTAAATCATGCCATACACATTGCCTCAAATCTTTTTTTTCCCAGTTAAAAAAAAATACATTTGAACTGAAACATTGGAAGAGATATTTTGCTTCTTATATATGTGCACGTCTACAATACTGGAAACGCCCAGTAAAATTAATGGGGTGCTCAATTGCAGCTTCATTTATAGCTACCTTTGCATATGTTGGGGGATTTTTTTTATTTCAGTGAGATTGGCAACATATTTGTTCAACAAAATAAAGCACTTTTTATCACCAGTTGCGTTTACCTGATTTTAAAATAATTTTATTTTGTCTGTGGTTGTGGCAAAAATGGTGCCAAAAAGTGGGACATGGCTTGGGTTGAAACTTGTTCAACAATCTAATTTAATCAGAACAAGCAATAGAAAACTGAATTAAGTGTGTCCTGCAAGTAAATAAAACAGTAATCCCACTGACAGCAAACCGTTGCAAAACTTAATGCAACAAGATACTTTTGATGCATCCGAAAATACAGCGGTCGTGCGTTTCATTTGTCTCCACTGATATCACCTGCACTGCGTTGTGCCCTCACAACACAGTAGTGCTTCAACTGAATTAAAAATACTCCAAAATGTATCTTAGGGGATCGTTCTTCCTGCTCACGATTCAGTTCGTGGAAATTCGAAGCCAAATGCAAGTTTTGCTGATGCTGTTTCAAGTACGGTACGTTTTGCCTCCACGTGTAGCGCACACAACACATCCTTCTAACTCAGCGATAAAGCCACGCAGCTGTGTACTGCACTCCGAACCGAAAGTGTGTGAGAACACAGACAACGTGTACGTGACAAAAAGCACGATGCCCATACAGGCTAAAACAAGTGCCAGACATTGGCTGAATGGTTTCCATCCCACGCTTAGAAACGCACATCACATCTGCCCGAGTTTTCCACGTGTGTCTGAATCCCGAGCTTGGTGTGTGCGTGTGGCAAGCAAACCAAGGTAAGGATACAATGTTCTTTTTATTGTTTATTATAACAGATATGATTTATCGGACAAAAATTCAGTAAAATAATTAATAATGGTCAATTCTCTCAAAACGTGAATCAATTCACGGCATCTGTAAGTGTATCCATAGTAATTCACAAACGATCCTGTACGACATCAGGCAGTGCATAAAAATATAGGAAACTTTCATATGTTTAAATTGTACGTGCAAGTCTGTTATTTCGCAAAACTTAATATATATTCAGATTTTTTTTTTTTTTTTTTTTTTTTTACAGACGTAACAGAGAATCACGTTCGTGCGGTTCCGCAGAAACGAAAAAATTATTTTCTTGTTTCTCTTGTAGCGCACAGAATGAATAAACATCAGATGGAGCATTTTCGTTGCAGCTTTTTATTTGTGCAAGCTTGATTGCCTGTGTCGTCATTATTAAAGCATTCCGAGCAAAATTGTTTGAGTTTCCAGAAGAAATGCTGCCAGCGAAGAAAGAAAATTCCCGCATTAGTTCACATGCCCGAAGTTTTGAACTCCACTGCAACGCACGCTCGTGAAATTGTTGTTATGAAGCAACAGACTGATGTCTATGGAGGAAAAGCGAACAGTTACTGTTTTTTGATTACACGGTCCAATTAAAGACATGTAACTGTTTAAATCTCCAGACAGTTCTTAAAAGTTGGCTGTTCATGAACGTGAGTTACTGTAGAGACGAAATATTTTGCGACATTGTTTCCCTGTAGCACACGATCTCCACGCATGTTATTTCTTTTTTTCTGCTGGCGACAAGAAATGTACTTATTTTTGAAGATGAATGCTCTAGCTGCAAATTTAAGAAAAAAAAAAAGACAGATTATGGCTGTCTTGCCACAAGAATTCGTTGGCAACAGTGGAAGCGAATCACATCTATTTAACCCTTTCGCTGCCAGGAAAATAAGATTTAAGTGAAATCTATTTGCCAGGGTTTTTTCACAAAAAACGGGTATAAATTTTCAAAAAATTCTGTGCTCTTTGTTATTGGAGAAAGACCCATAAAAGTATATATTTTCTGAAAGGGAAATGAATAAAGAATACAAAACACATGATGTTTTCCCATTTTATGCATTTTAAGTGACATGCTGTTGTTTTGAAATCAGTGTTTTGTTTTTTGTCACATTTTCAACTTGTTCATTACAAACATTAGTCTGGTAATTTGCACAAAAATATCATTTTCTGGACAAATGGATATCTGCACACACAAAATCATACTAGAACAACCACAATATAAAAAAACTGAAAAAGAAATAGATGCATTGTGACTTCTGCAAGTGATAATATGGATGTGAGGCCACGCCCCCTCAGTCTCCACCCCCCTCCTCTTCACCCCTCTCACACCGTCACTTCATCAGACCGCGTTGGCTGAGTGCCAAGAAAATAGCTCATACGGTGCCCTGCTAAAAATTCGTCTGCTAGAGTTGAACAGCCTGCATCACTCACTGATAGTTGTATCTTGGCCACTCTCTTGATTGCTCCCTTTATTTTCTATCAAATCGTCCTATAAATGTTCACCACTGTCTTCTCCTTCGAATTTATGCTCCAATTCTTTCTGAGCATTAGCTAAAGAAAGTAATCTTGGTTGATTTAGTTCGCCACGAGCGCATGTCTTGAGCACGGAGTCAGTCCGACATTTTGTTGAGCGAGCGAGGAGAGGAGCCAGGCAAAGACTGCGGCCAGTAACCCAACCAAAACGTTCAAATAAAGGACTGCCTTATGACGCAGATGGTGTTTCTAGCTATGAATAGAATCCAGAAAGATTCCCCAAGCTAAAGCTACCAGCATTTTTGTCAACGAACTGAATGCAAAGCAGGGAAAAGTCAGAATATTTCGATGACGAGTTATCTCGTCATGCAGGCAGCGAAGCATACATGCTTGTCATGACGAGTTATCTCGTCATGCAGGCAGCCTAGGGGTTAAATGACGGTTATCGCTTCCTCGTTACGCACATTTCTGACCGCGTTATTCTGAAACTAACTCAGCACATACATTGTGCTTCAGTTGTTTTTTGATCGTTCTTGTGTGACGCGTTACTTTTGAATAGCTATTAATAAAATACTTGTGTAAAAGCGGATTAAATTATACTTCTTGTTTGTGCGCTACAGAGAAACCTCTCTCTCTCTCTCTCACTCTCATATTGGCACCCATCACAAAACTGAAGGTTTATTACTTGTATATTATTTATTTATTTAATTTTTATTCGTATATTTATATGTTTATTTATAGTCAATCAAATTATATTTCATGCCTAACAAAAAACAAAAACAAAAAAACACACATAAACTGCCGTGCATACGTTTCAAACATGTACATTCTTGTAAATCAGAATATTATGCCATTTATGTCAAATGTATCTTTGAACACAACTTAAATTACCACCAACAACAACAAAATGAAATAGTGAAGTTGTTTGACATATAAATTGAATACTTGTAAACTTGTTTGTTCCATGTTTTCTTCAAGTATAGATTTCTATTGAACAGGACAATATGCGCATCTCTGCCATCCATTATCCTGGTCAAGCAGCTGAGCCTGATGTCTCTGTTGATCCTGCACCACCTACTGACCAATCTGTTCTTGGTCATTGTGGTGACAGCCTGCTGCCTCCTTCGTCCCCTTCTGCTTCCCATCAGCAGACCACCATTCATGGGTCACCCGCTTTGCCTGACAGTCTTAATGATGATGTGATTTCGACATCAAGTTTTGGGGATGATCCACCATTGGAAGAGGTATTTAACTTCTTTGTATTTATTTAATTGTAGAGCTTCTGTGTTGTCACTTTTTTCAATGCAAGTTGTTTCAACAGTTTTAAAAAATGTACAGCTGTAGATGGGTATTTATAGTCATGACATCTTAAATTGTCACTGAATGTATGGGTATTGTTTAACTGCTATTTCTTTCACTTCTCAGCTGCCACAGCTGTCTTCAGCAAACCTGATGGACCCACTTCCTGGAGACGATCATGCTTCTACCTTTGAAGATGACACAAGCAGTGCTTCTGGAAATGCAGGCAATGACGACAGGTGTGTAATATTTTTGTCTATCTACATCAACATGAAACTTAATAATTATTTAAAAATGGCAAGCCTACACAAACATTAAATATGACTTTCTTGCACAGAATTATTGCTTTTTAAGTTTAACTTGCAGGACATGTTAAGGACATGGTATGATCTTGTGATTACAGGATCCAGTATGGCAGTTGGGTGAAGGTGAAATTTCAAGCAGGCGGAGGTAGACATCAAGTCTAATTCTACAATGGAATGGAAAGGATACATTGCTTTAAAGGAGCACCACCGTCATCATTTTGTCCATTAGAATATTAAGTTTTAAAAAACCCCACCTGCTTCAGGCTGTAAAAATGTACACAGGCATCTTGACTAAATGAATAGTAGAATGTGACGATCAGATTTTATCAATACTATGGCACCTACAATTTTTAACATTGAAACTTTTTCTTCCTTTTATCACATAATACAATAATTAAAACATTTATTCACAGGTGTGTGTGTGTGTGTGTGTGTGTGTGTGTGTGTGTGTTTTGCAGGTTCTGCAGTCAGGTCATGAGACTGGTCAAATTTCTGCGAGACAGAGGTGGATACTTCTGCTTTCCAGATATAGATGACATTGCCAGGGTGGCCAATGACAGCCTGAGTCTTCTGCAGCCACCGACCATCAACCAACGCGGGCACCATATTTTCACTGTTTAGAACTAGAATCCAAGGATTAAATCGCAATTTGAATTGATGAACTAGTCGGGTTTTTTCACTTATGACTTCCAGCAATGAAAGAATTAGATAAATTAGTGCACCACAACTTGTATATATATATGTCACTGTGAAATCCAAAATGTTATTGCCACTGGAATCCAAGACATTTTAAAGTCCAGCCAACTTGAATAAACTGTTTAAAATCCAGCAGACATAGTTATTGCTGACAGCAAAATTTTAAGTCCTACAGACTAAAATTATCAGTGTTAAACAACTGTCACTGAAGACTCTTTGAAAGCTAATGAATCTCATGAATCAAGAGCATCAAAGTGTCAAAACAGTAGTTTATTCCAATGTTGCTTGATGGAATCCCAGATCATTTAACATTTGGATTCCATGTAATGCACGCAACATTTCTCATTTACATAAATATAACTATGCCGAAATGTTAATCATTGTCATGGAAAGAAAGCTATTAATATCTGAACTAAAATAAATCAAGAGATGTCCATGTCACAGCATTACCATTGTTAGTGCAAAATTGTTCAACCACAATGTTGCGTGCATGACAGTTTCCACCCACACATAAGCATATATATTCAGAATATGAATAACTTTTTCTTTTCAAGTTTACTATAGGATACATCACCTTGAGTGTTGATGGCAACAGCCAACATCCTTTGCATGAGGCCATGTTATTTTATTAAAAACCCAGTGATAAATGGAAACCATGAAATGCACATCATGCCAGTCACCTTGGTCTACATTTTGCGATTTTGAGTGAAGTCTGTTTAAAATCTCTGTTCATTTTTGAATTTTTTTTATTAAAGGAATGTCTAAACTCATCAAAAAATGTGTTTTGGTTGTTTTTTTACTATTTTTAATTTCTCACCCTCATGTCCCGGGTCTTATTCCAGTATTGTAGATGTACACATATGTATTATTACTGTATGTATATATATATATATATATATATATATATATATATATATATACATATTAACTTAATTACTAATGGAGTTCATATTGCTTCCTCCTTTTAGAATAAGTTATAAAGTGTAAGGAACAATTCACAATGATCATTAACAAAAATAACACAATAAGAAACAATGCCACACCACCACCCACCCCCACCCTCTGAAAACAGTTTTAAAAACTCAGTATAAAATATATCACTAAAATATGAACCATCACATTCATGATGACAGAAAGATAGTTTTACTTGTATTTTTCTCCGCTATTCAACTGTTTAACTCTTTCGTTCCTATTTTTCTATGAACCATTACTCCCCCTTGTTCCGAGATCCCCACCATTCGCATATTCCCTTCATTCCTGGATTTAGGGAAGAGAAAGAAAGTATGAAGCAGGGTACTTATTTTGGAGGCTTACGGTAACGTGGCTCATTACAGTACACTAAGATTGTCTTATACTGTTGTGTTCAGAATTGATGTGTGAAGTGGACTGAGACCCTGCTGACACAAAAGGGTGACATCTCTGGTGGCACTCAGGTGTAAAACAGGTGACTTTGGGGTCAAACACAATGCATACAACTACGTACTACATGCAGGACAGTGTTCTGCTTGCAGAGTATGCACATCATGCAGGTACTAACCGAGTAGTGCCTCATATGTATCTCAGTGCCACACTGCTAGTCATATCCATGAAAAACTGTCACAATTGTCACTACTATTGTCATTATCACATGAATGATTCGAACTTTGTCTCAAAGAGAATATATGCCTTTCACTACACTAGCAGTCACTGAGCCAGAATCAGATCATTATCTACACAATTCTTGAACAAAAACTATTCAGAAACAATACTGTCTCTAAATACGCATGTCCATGTCACAATCACCACGTAATATGCCACACAAAGGTGACACATGTGTGATATACCTTGAAGCAATCATGCCAGTTACTGCACAAGTATACACCACAATTTTCACACTTCTTACGTTTTTTTAACTTTTCATCACCCGCTATCTGTGTTTCTGTAGCAACAGCTAATTGCACTCTCTCCTTATCATTCATTTGAAACAGATCAAAATCATTATCTGTTAGAGCGTTGTAAAACTCATCATCAAAAAACTGGTCACAATCTGAACTTTCTACACATTCCGTTTTTCTGTGTCCGTGTGTCTACACAACACATCGGCAAGAATGTAGCGGCGCCCACTTTCCCACGGCCTAGGTAGGGGGAGGGGGTGTCTGGCATCCATTCCACTCATAAACACTACCCCGTTAGTGACCCGGTCAAGGATAGATGACGTGCACTGATGACGCGACTCGCGGGAAGTTCAAAGCGCTTACCGCGAGAACCGATTTTCCGTGCTGCAGGAAGGAAAGGGGGAATTCTCTGCTGCACGGTTTTCCGGCCTCCAGGAATGAAGGGTAAAAATCCTGAAAACCGGAAAACCGTGCTGCAGGGATAAAAAAACATCATGCATGATTGAACAAGCAGCTAAAAAGCCTAGTAAAAAAAAAACCTGCTCACTTTTGTTGTAGCAAGTAGCCAAGATGGAGCTGTCAAAAGTAGCAGCACTGATGTGCCACACTTCCCCTTCTCTGTGCAGGAAGACGTTTTTGTTGATCACATTGTTCTCATCATCAAAATCAATGTGGTGGACCTGCAACCAATTTATCTAAATGAAAATATACATGTGTTTACACACACACACACACACACTCCCTCTCCCCCTCCCAATCTATCAGTATCACCCATGTAATATCATTTAAAATGGAATGATACAAAACTAAAAGATGCCCTCCCTCTCCACTCCATTACATACAATGGTGACACACACAATTTTAGCTCATTTATGAACATCTATACAAATTTCACAATCACTATGAACTAGTATATAGTTATAAATTCATAGGGAAGAAGAAAACAGAAACACTTAGACAAAACATGTTGTCCAAGACAATCCATTGGAAGTAGGAATTCATGGTGAATGACTTAAGCGAGTCCAAGTCTAAATGCAAACTAAAAGGGCTGAAACTTAGTCCAGCCATTTTGTTAGACTGCCCTTCATATGCACATTGTGAAAGAAAAATGGTGCATTTGTTTTTGTTCAGTACTGCAATTGATGAGAACAAATATTTTGTGACAGAACACACGCACTAGAATTGTAGAAGTGTATAATGATGATCAATTTCTGAAAAAAAATCTGGTTTCACTCAACAGGTTATTCAGTATTGTACATTTGACAGATTCAGTTAGAAATGAACCTGAGTATGTGTAGGACAAATGAGGTGCTGTGCCCACTGTATTTCAAGTGCAACTGACATTATAAACATTTGTCATGGGTGTTTTTCAAAACATTGTAGTGACTTGGTTGTTGCTTGTCAACCAAATGCATGTAACTCAATCTCTCATGATAGTCATGCCCTCTGGACACAACTGAACCAGTGGATCTTCATGCCAGCACAACATCAGGTTTGACAAACCAAGTGCATATTTCACTCCTTGTAGCAACTGACAAATGTCTGCATGTGAAATGCATTGGCTGCAGCAAAAGTATTGACATTCAAGGTCCAGATGTTTTGCTTTACACCCAACATTGGTAAGTCAGTCTCCATGCACTGGACCCAAGACTTCAACAGCAAGTCATGAAAATGAAAAAAGCAAAAGTTAAAATTCATAAATTAATCTGATATCAAGTTATCAACAATCCAGATTCTGTAATAATAAGTATATTAAAATATATAATAAATTTTCTTAAAATTAACGATATGGTTTACTTCTGCAAATTCAATAAGATCAAGTGAATTAAAAAAAATCAATGATAAAATAAATCTGCACCTGGTTTTCTGACCGCAGAGACTGTGTCCCCACAAGAAATCGTATTCTGTCGGTCTCTGCTGTTTGACTAGTCAGAGACCGAGCCTGCAGACAGTAATAAATCATATAAATGGTAACATTTTCAAAAACAGCCATGAAAAGAATGAAATCAAAACATTCGTGTCAATTGTACAGTGTAGGTTCTAGTCAAGAGTTTAAAATGATAATAATATTAATAATAATACAGGTTTTCTATGGTGCGATATCCAGCACTGATGCTGCTCAAAGCGCCTTACATCATCCAGTTGACTATAAACATGCCTTAAAAAACACATCAACCGCTATCTGACAATGGATAACATCCAGTGTGTTCATATGAATGAAAAGGCAAATTTAAGAGATGAATCAGATTATAAAATTAAAAGCTATGAAGTAAGTAAGGCTTAGATTAAAACAAAAAGCATTTCATAGAACACACACACACACACACACACTCACAAGCACACACATACATATGCGCACACACACATACACACACACACACACACATATATATAGATCTCCCTCCCTTACAGAAACACACACACACACACTCACACACAGACACACACACGCTGACATTAAATATCAACTGTGCTAAAACCAAAATTGCATAAGCATTAAGATATTTCTGTTTTCTAACATAGAATTCTGTTCGGACATACTAACATGCCTACACACTTACACACGCGTACCAGAGCACTGTACCCTCACAAACACATGCACGCACGCACACACACACATTCACACACACACACACACCCATTAAAAATAACCAGATAGAAAAAATGCCATCACATCTAAGACCAAAACTACATAAACTACACAATGCATTAAAACAGGACTACAAAAATACTAGTACAAAGATACTTGTTAACAGGCATACCTTGGTTTAACCATTCCGCCAAGAACAAAAATTCTTATGGAAATTGGAAAAGGTAAGTTTTCAGATCTGACTTAAAGGAATGTAGATCAGAGGCATTTCTAAGAGATGAAGGTAGAGAGTTCCACACTTGAGGAACTCTGAAAGACTCATTTCCAGCGCATTTGAGATTAGTCCTTGAACTTTAAGCAGCTTTTCAGAACTGGATCTTAATGTTCTGTGGGTTCATATGTTTCCAATACAGAGATACAATGGAAGAGACTTGTCAAAATGTTTAAAGGCGAGTGTTGCTAACTTATAGTGAATGTGGGGGACTCAACTGGAAGACAGTGTAACCGATTCAGCAGAGGTGTAATATGATCAGATTTCTTTCGGGCGAGAACCAGTCGTGCAGCATTGTTCTGAATTTTCTGTAATCTGTTGATGGAGGAAGATGGTAAACCTGCAAAAGTGGAATTGCAGTAATCCAGTCTGGACAGGACAAAAGAGGAATCAACTGAGCCATATTTTTCTCGTTATGTAGGGTCTGACTGAGGCTAGCCTTCAGAGATGAAAATTACATGACCAACACAAGAATGAAATTTAGTCATTCATAGTCGAGGTTTGATCGAGATATACACCCAGGTATTTGGCTGATGTTTGAAATGCTACTGAAGCAGGGCCAAACGTAACTGGGTCCTTTTCTGCTGCCTTAAGACGAGTTAGGTCTCCAACGGCTAAGAGTTCAATTTTGTCTTCATTGAGCTTTAGCTTGTTTTTGTCCATCCATGTTTTTACATCAGCTACACAAGCTTCCAATTCAGTAATGACTGTTTTAAAATCAGATGGTGGAGCGGCTTTTTGTAATTCTGTGTCATCTGCATATTCATGGTAACCAAATGAGTGCCTTTTGAAGATGTCAGACAAAGGCTTAGTGTACAAAGTGAACAAGATAGGCCCTAAGACTGATCCCTGAGGGACACCAAACACAAGAGGAATGACTTTAGAGGTGCTATGTTTTACTTTAACCTTGAGTTGACGATTTGAAAGATATGAAGAAAACCATTTTAAAGCAGTAGATTTAATGCCAAAGGTAGTGCTAAGAGGACTGATAAGAATTTGGTGGTCAATTGTATCAAATACCGCTGACAGATCTAAAAATGCCATTACAGATGTAAGTCTTTTGTCTGTGTTTGAGAGGAGACTATCTGTGACCGAAAGAAGGGCTGTTTCTGTGTTATGGCTTTTCCGATAAGCTGACTGACAAGTTTCAAGCAGGCCGTTTTCATTAAGATGTTCCTGGAGCTGATGTAACACAACTTTTTCAATGAGTTTAGAAATGAAAGAAAGATTAGAGACAGGTCTCTAAAAGAGGGGTGACAATGGCCAATTTAAGACAATCATCAACAATGCCTGACTCTAGAGAATGATTAATAATTCTGGTGATCAAAGGGAGAAGGTCATCAAGACATAATTTCAAAAGGTTAGTGGGCAATGGATCAAGGTCACAGTTCTTACTTGGAGATTTAAGAATAAAATCTCTTACAGCTCTTTCGGAGACAGGCCTGAAACATGTCATTAAATTTCCTTTAAAATCATTGAATCTGTCCTCTGGTGGGCTAGCATCCAGTTCTTGTCAGATGTTTACAATTTTGTCATTAAAATAATTACTAAAATCATCAGGGAGATCCTGAGGAAGAATGTTTTTTGGCAGCAACAGTTCCCTACTTTTGCCAATGAGCTGGTTTGATACAGCATTGAGCTGTTTGGACGTGGAACACTGACTGATGGAGGCGCTGAAATGTTGACGCTTTGCAGCTGTCTGCATGTCATTCAGTTTTTTACGCTCCTTGACATATGCAAAAGAAATCAATTCACCTTAAAAATAACTTGTATTTATGATTATGATTCAATTCACAATCTCAAAATATCTGACCTAGGAAATAGGCTCTATTTGTTAGATTTCAAATTCTTTGACATTTTTTCAGTTTCTCACTTCTTCTTTTTTTCTTCTTAATACAAAAACGAAAGCTAAACTGATGTCAATACTTGATGCTTTTCATTCATGATATCATGTATACATGTTACTATATATGAAATACATGGAATGGCTATTATAACAAACCAACCAATTATTTTCGTACTGAAATGTTAATCTGGAAACTTCCACCTAAGTTTATGCTCAATTTTAACAGTATAAACTGTTGCCAGTACAAACACATTTCATGTTTTTATTCCATGTGTCAACAGTAAATTATACATACACACCTGTATGAACATGCACACACATGCAAATGTACATGCACACAATTAATATTCACACAATTTTCAGTGCACACATTACCCACTTGGAGTTGGACTGATTCAATCACATGCACATACAAACATGTCCACACATAAAAATACATTGTCAAGTATATCACTGAGTGCTGCCTGCTACCTGTATGATGTGTGCATGCATGCATGTGTATGAGTATGTGCATGTGCATGTGCATGTGTGTGTGTGTGTGTTTTCTTCAGTTTAACGTCTATTCACTATAAGTGTTTTTAGACAGAAAGGAGTAAAAAAGTGTATAAAGGAAAGGGAATGTATGTGAATATTAGTGTTAAAAAAGAAAGAAAAAAAAAAGAAAAAAAAGTTCATGTTATGTATCAGAGGAAAAGTATATTATAAGAAAAAGTCTAAAGAGGTTGTGGTGTGTATTGAATGAGTTGTCATGGGAAGGAGAATATGTATATGCATATCAACAAGTATTAACCTACAACAATGTAAATATAAATAACAGTATTAAAAATAATACATCAAAGGAGGATACCAAGTGGACTGGAGTTTAAAATTTCTGAAAACATTCTAAGCAATGAATAATCATTCAAAATCTTTTCAGTGACTAATGAAATATTGGAAGAAAAGTCATCAACTACATCTTTTGGAAGTAACTGTCTTATGCTCGGACAATGAATGAGTAGATGGCTTACAGTTATTTGCTTTCCGCATATACATTTTATATTTTTAGAAAATTTTGTATGAAAGGCATTTAAACGAAGTCTGTACATTAGACTTGTAATTTGTCTTGAATGTGCTGCTGGTGTCGAATTTAGAAAATGTTTGGGATTAGCTGCATTCTTTGTGTTTACACAACATTGGTAATATTGATTATTTGAATCTATAAGTAATTCTTAAATTGATTTCTTGATACATTTTCTATACAGCTAATGCATTCATGTAGATCTAACTGGATGTCAAGTTGTATTGCGCCTTCAAAATTAGTACTGCTCTTCTAGCTGCTTGGTCTACCCACTCATTTGAAGATATTACACAGTGCGAAGGTACCCAACAGAAAGTTATTTTAATGCCCTGTTTTGTCAATTGGTGAATAATATGTTTTATTTCCATTGTCATCTCAATTCGCTTCTTTGAATTTGGAGATTCTATAGCTTGTAATACTGACTTTGAGTCAACACATAACAAAATTTCACTTACAGTTTTTGGAATGTCTGAAATGTGTGTGTGTGTGTGTGTGTGTGTGTGTGTGTGTGTGTGCATGTGCACTCACGTGCCCTTGCGTGCTCACACACTTACAGGCATAATCAAATAAAAGAATACAGGTACAGCCAAGTATCTTTCAAGGAGGCAAGAAAAGAAAACCATCATCCACTTCGTCGGCAAGTGATACAGCAGCCAGCCCACAATCAGAACATAGCACTGTCAAGCAAGATAGGAAAAAAACAGAAACAGCAAGATGAAATTAATCAGCAAGAATTGGACAGTGAAGAAACTTCTGAACAAATCAACAAAATACCAGTTAATATAGCAACAATGGAGGACATAAAAGACATAGAAGAAATGATAGACAAAGTATTTACAACAATGGTACAGAGAAAAGAAGTTCTTGAAAATGCAGTCTTCACTGTCCAGAAAGAAAAGGACAAGCTAAGGGAGGAGGTGACCTATTTAAAGAAGATAAACGTTGATCTTCCGGACCAACTGACACAGCAGCAGGAGGCCAGCAGTCTATGATCTTCTGTCAATGACAAGGAGCAGCATGACAGAAACTGGAACGTGCTGGTGTATGGGGTGAAAGAGGTGCAAGGGGGACAAGAGGAAACTGTGGCGGATTGTGTGAACAAAGGTGTGGACATATTCTGTCAGAAATTGTGTGTAGGTGTGACCCCTGACGACCTGGAGATAGCGCACCACTTAGCCCAGTGGAACCAGACCCCGCCCCATCCTAGCCTCTCCCCCACCCCCCTCTCCCCCCAACCATCCTAGCCCGCCTCTTCTCAAGACAGGTCAGGAGCACTGTGCTGAAGATCAGGAGAAAGTTGAAGCAGACTGGCATTTCTGTGTTGGAGAATCTGACAGTGTCAAACTTCAGACTGCTTTCCAGAGCAAGACAGCACTCAGCTGTGTTAGCAGCATGTTCCTCGAACGGAAAAATTTTGACAAAATTGAAAAATGGCAAAGCTGTGAAGCTGGATATATTTGCAGATGTTGATGATAAACTTAACAAAGCTATGACAGGTTAAAGTGGTGCCATGTAACTGTGTGTGTGTGTGTGTGCATGTGTGTGCGTGTGTGGTAAGTGATGCCATGTAGCTGTGTGTGAGTGTGAGCGTGTGTGTGCGTGCACGCCCGCGTGTGTGTGTGTGTGTGCACGCGAGTATGTGTATCAGAGTGTGTGGTAAGTGATGCCATGTAGCTGTGCACGCATGCACACACACACATGTATGTTTGAGAGTGCATGCATGCGAGCATAAAAATTGTGTGCGTGCCAGGATCTGCAAGCATATAAAATACAGGCGGGTGTGTATGTGTATGAATGCTGTAGGTGTGTGAGTGTATGTGGGTGCGCACTCATGCATGTTTGAGTGTGTATGTCATGTGGCTTTCTGTTTAAATGTGTATGTGCACTATTTAAGAGTGCACGAGCAAATAGACCGTTCTGTACTCCAAGACTGAATGAACTTGAGAGAAAAAAGGATAACCTGAAAAAGAGATGAGAGTGAGGGGGAGAAAAAAAGAGATTGCATTCTTCATTAATATTGCTGTTTCTGCACAAACTCCAGTCGATTGGAAAATACATAAACAAATCGAAAACCAAACAGTAATCTTTGGAGTAATTACGAAAATATAGTATAACTCTATAAAACAAGCCTACCTGAAATTCAAGCCCATAGATAACGGGAGCTTCGTCTTCCATTGATTTAGAAAGTTAGCAATGTCGCAGACAGCAGAAGTGAGCAAGAGAAAGTAGGCTACAAGCCACAAGACCGATCAAATGAACACTACTAAATCCTTTGTAAATTCCCACTGCTGGTAACCCCAACGCTGAAAAACACACGAGAACCTATACCCCCCACCACCTCTGAACTTTTCAGAACCACCCAACAAATATAACAAGTCAATGCAACGTTTAACCCTTTCAAAGTGTTTTTGACCACGTCTGTGCTTGAAGACTGAAATACGCATGCGCATATCGTCTGCTTTCCAAGGGGATCAACAAAATACAGTGCATTGAATGCTGTTATCTCTTCGTCTGTATTCAAATTTCCTACCGGCGTGGGGAAAGTATATAAAGGTTTTGGGTAGTATTCATCAAATATTGAAAATAGGAACGCACCTGAATTTACATTAGTCATATCAGATAGTAGCCTCATACTAGTTTATCGTGATGTCGTAAAGCCCACCCAAGTTTTCAGTGGCAAGGGAGATAACAATACATCATAAATAGTAATTTCCCGATCGCACGGTGTCGACGCCGTTTGGAAAAATCTTCCACAGAACAAATCAAACAATAAGCAGTTCTTTTATTATAGTCCTGTCTTCTGGATCCGAGAGATTCGAGTTTCGGATCTTTCTTTGCGAATTCCGAATACGATATTCAGCCTGCTCAGTACAAGACATTCACTGCAGTGTGCGATTCTGGAAGGGGTGTTTCACTGAGTTGTCTGTACGTAAGTTATGTTGTTCTTTCCTTCCCCGTCGGACCCACTGATGGTTATGTTGTACGTTTTAGATACTGGGTATTTTAATGTTTTCACAACCCCCTGAAATGCAAGATAAGCATTGATTTACTGAACGTTCACGCATGGACACAGGGACATGTGTAAAATGTATATTATATAATCAATGCACATGATTCACACACACACACACACATATAGCACACACACACACACACACACACACACATATATATATATATATATATGTTTGTGTGTGTGTGTGTGTGCAAAATTCAAGCACTCGAAAACCATCACAAACATACCCCCCCCACACACACACACAATCACGTACACATATCCGCACTCAGACACACACACATATGACCAAAAAATTATTGATATACATGTTCTATATATTCATGTATACATTCATTATTGAAACCTTCTAAGATTAGTAAGAGCGACCATATTTGGCCTCTTCTGAGACAACTCTACTGGCTGCCAATTCAGTCCAGGGATGAATTTGTATAAAGTCCCCACACATTGCTTTCATGCTTTCTCAGGTTCTTCATCAGTCTTTCTGATCTCCTCACTGTTTACAATCCTACAAAAATATTCATCATCAGACAGTCACATTTTCCAAGTTTCTTCTGTTATGACTAAGTTCTTTGGTCAAAGATCTTCCCATTTAGGAGGAACGTGACAGTATGGTTAAGATACTCATCTGCCAGTACAGAGTCCATGAGGGTCTAGGTTCTAATGCCGCTGTCACCTTTTCTCCCAAGTTTGACTGGAAAATCAAACTGAGTGTCTAGTCATTTGGAGGAGATGATAAACAAAGGTGTGCAGCATGCACTTGGCGCACTTAAAAACAAACCATGGCAATGAGCGAGTTGCCCTCTGGCAAAATTCTGTGGAAATCCACTCTGATATATACACAAATATTTATAAACATCTGTGCACTCAAGGTCTGACCAAGCATGTTGTGTTTTGCTACTGATTGCCTAGCAGATGTGGTGTAGCATGGATTTGTCTGAACTCAGTGATGCCTCCTTGAGAAACTGAAATTAAAACATAGGCCCTGCAATACATAGGTTTGTGAACATACACTGACAAGTTCATAAACAGCCTGGACACACTATTAGGTTTGTTCTCAATCAAAAAGAAATATATCTCTCATTTCTCTGGTATTGGTGGCATGTCCTATCTGATCCAATGACCAACACACGAGCACCACAAACAAGTCAGATTCACCATGCTGTACAAAATCAGAAATAGCCTGGCATGCATGAAATATACCAACCTAAGACTTGCATCCAGTAGTAGAATAAGCTGTCACTCTCAACAGTAACATTTCATGCAGCACTAAGCACAGGAAATTTTCTTTTCTTCCCCGGGAAAGTCAGACTGGAAGTGGAACACTCTTATCTGAAACAGTTGTGTTCTCCATGCTCTGTGCCTTCACCCTGAGAGCATAGACATCAACAGAGTCACACATTGAACACCACCAAAACCTCCTCCCTTCCCTTAACCTGTTATACCATCCTTATATTTCTTTTCAGTTTGTATATTATATTACTGTTGCCTCCCCAATCTGTTTTCCAGGTAACTGAAGAAATGGATGACAATACCCTGTATGAAGAAGAAAACCTGGCCCCTCCTGTGAACAGTTCAGCACTTGTCAACTCTCCCACCACTGACACACTGGACTCTGTGGCCCTGGAGCCATCTCCTTGTGATGAACAGGACCTGGTGGAAGAAGAATTGCTGCCCACTGACAGTGACACAGGAAATCAACCTAGTGATGACATCCCTGGTATTACAGAGAACCCTAAAGATACAGGCATTTCTCTCACTACAGCTGCCATTGATGTCAGCATTGACTTGAACAGCTCTGTGATCCCATCTGCTTCAGAATCACAGACAGACCAGAGTGTCATTGCTAATGCAGATGAAACCAGTGATCCTCATCCCCAATATGCAGCTGAGAGTCAGAACATAAGCAGCTATTTCTCAAATCATGGTGGTGGAGATGACTTTTTTGATTCTTTGGGAACTGGGGAGACTGAATCTAGCCCAGAAAGAGGTTTTGATGACACCGGCGAAGACATGACTACTGCTGAACGTCAGGAGGCAGATTCTGATGAGGATCATTTCCAGTCCTTGGCCCCAACAGAAAGCCAGGAAAACAAACCTGACAAAGATGTAAATGAAGACATAACACGTGTCATTCACAGAGAACACAAGATCTCACAGAGTGAACCAGAAACTGTTGCTTTTGAGGGAGTGGAAGAGAATGAAAAGGAAGCACCTGCCATATCTGAACTAACAGAATATGAGAAGGATGAATTTGAGTCCTTCACTGCTGGAGAAGGCAATGATGTAATACACCACACAGGACTTGTAGAGAGGTCTGATTCAATACCACAGGCTCATACAACCTGTGGAGAACAGCCAGTTCGTGAGGAAGAAATTGGTATCATGGTGCAGGGATTGTCAATTCAGGGTCCAAGTGTAGGAACAACCCCAACACAGATGTCACCACAGCACACACCAGTGCATCAGCCAGCTTTCTCACAACCCTCACCACAGAAGGGAACAACAGATCCTCCAAAGTAGGTGACAGTGTAATTTCAATAGATGTGTTGATATTATCACACACTCAACAGATTCAGTGGGTTTGGGGTTGTTGTTGTTGGTTGTTGTTGTTGTTGTTTTGTTGTTGTTGTTGTTGGGTTTTTTGGGGTTTTTTTTATGTTTAGTTTTTTTTAGTGCCTTTTCACACAAACATTTTTAGATGGATCTTATAATCATTTACCGTTTTCATATTATTTTCACATCTCAGTTGGAAGGTCAGTTCATTATAGTGTAGACAAATGTGTGTTTGTTTATGTGAGAGAGAGACTGCCTTGTACAGATGATTTTAATATTTATGAAATATCTGGTACTTGTTGTGGAGACAATACTCGAGTTGTAGCTCATGGATGTTAATTGCAGACAGTTACTTCATATCACAGCTTCAAATCATGTGAAGAGAATATGCAACTTTATAAGACAATTCTTTGACACTGTAGACACAGTCTAGATTGGGATACTTGGAAAATTTCCAGATATATAATTTCCACTGCTACCTTTGTGATGAACTCAACTGGCAGTCTGCAGGTTCAGCGGAGTTTGCATTTGAAATTCAGGTGAATGGACTTGTTATTTTGGCTGTAAAACGTTTGGCCACAGATAACTTATTTGGTTGCATACTGAACCCTTGTATTTAAAAAAAATTTTTTTATTTTTTATAAAACTCCCTTTAAAACTTGAATCTAGAAACACACGAATCTCCTTGAAATTAGTTTTGAATAGTCACTGCATCAGGGATTCCTGGAACTTCCAACTTGAGAATTGTGACTGCAGAATGCCATATTCCAGGCTAACCAACTTACCTTTTTTCTCATTTCTTTCTTTTTATATTTTCAAAACAAAATGGAGCTATATTACTTTGTAATTTTGTAAATTATATATATATATATATATATATATATATATATATATATATATAAAATTCATGATAAAGATGATTATTGATCACTATATTATGCTGTTTACAGGTTTGATCGGCAGCCGTCAGTGCCAGGCAGTCCATTCCATGCCCCAGACTCTGGCCCTCCATCCGGAGGCTTCCCCTCCTTTAGTGATGTAGCAGGCACAGATGACATATTTACTGCCAGTCTGTGTGTCAGTGATACTGACAGACGCTGTGATGCCTGGATTCCTTCAGATGCTACACGCCACATTCTCATTGCTAAGGCAACCAGCCCTCCTGGAACATTCAGTCCTGCAGTAGAACAGCTGAGCTGTCCTGGGGTACTCAACAGTGAACCTCAGGTGCTGACTCCATGTGTAGCTGATGAGAGTTTGGAATGTTGTTTCTTTTCTAAAAAAAAAATCTCTGTGTGTTTGTGTGTGTATGTGTGTGCACTAATTAAACCTCAAAGCAGAAAATGCATGCAGAAATAATGGTGAAGAAGTGTGTGTGTCAAGGTTATTGTCATACTATCCAAGATGAAAAAAGGAAAAGGCATTTTGTGACTTGATTTTGATTTCTTCTTGTCAGTGAGCATCGGTCAAGGTATCAACCATAACCACAAGATATGCAAGATATGGGGAGGGTGAACACATGAAAAACGAAACAGGGTGGGGAGGCAAGATTTACAGGACAAGACCAATGGTTACCTTTGAAATAAGGGTGTGAGGGACTAGGCAGCTTCAGGAGGGAGGCTATTCCAGCTTCTATTGGTTCAGGGGAGGATACTGTTGTTGCAGTAGTCTGGCAGATGTGGAATGTGTTCCAGGTCTTGGCAACTCGCACATGCTTCCTTACTGATGATTTTGTTCTGCATGATGATTCATGTTTCATGGCACTGGTCCTGAACAGGTTGTTGTTGACTTAGTTACTGTTATGCATAAAGGTAGTGAAAGTTCTGTATTGGACAGACACACCCAAAGATAAATGAACGAATCTCCTGCAGAACCAGCTCCTGTGATTCTCAGTCTTTTCAGCCAGGGAATGAGAGAAAGAAGATACTTGAGAAAGGAAATTCTTTGGTTTGGAAAAACAGCAACAGAAATCCAGTAAAAGAGGAAGAAAGAATTTTTGATGACTCTAAAGGGTGCTTACCTTGTCAGTAGGTCCTCCGTAAAGGAGATACAGTGTTACAGTGTTTGTAACCAAAGCAAGCGATGGTCATTTCATCCTGTGGGTACTCATCAGGCTTACAATCCCTGTGACTGCTTAGATTACATATACTTTTATTTCGTGTAATGAAATACATTTATATTTGGAGACCCGACAGATTTTTAAGTACTTAAAAAACAAAAACAAAAAAACAATGAAAATGTTTTATGATTTTTGTTTTGTTTTTGGTGGTATATATTTTAACGGAACCAGTTTCTTTGTTTTGGGGAATCATCTGCTTTATTAATAAAGGAGAATATTCAGTTTTAAGTATTGTCTTTTCAGGGGGACCCTGTGAGAGACCTTGTATACCGTTACATGGGAGAGCAAGAAGCAGTGAGACGACATGTTTTGACAGCTGACTCGGTATCCCAAGACTGCAGTGGCCTCCAGAAACTGGTGGTATGTGGTTCTGATTGCAACAAGGTTGACAACAGAATAAGAATTTTATTGTGGTGCCCTGAACATGTGGATGTATGTGCCTGTCCCAGATGCATCATGCTGATAAATTGTTCATTTGTTGGACGGAAGGATACAGTTTACAAATTCAGTGTTGGGTTATTTGCACTGTCTATGAATCTCAGAGCCAGCGTTCCTTGCTCTGTACCTGTAAATTTGCAGTTGAATATTTAATTGAATATTGCATAGCTGCATAAAAATGCAGTATTTTTTTGTGTTGAATGATATGGTAAATTAAGAAGCTGTTCAACTATTTCCCAGACTGTTTTATTACTTTTTGAAAATCAAATATATTGACTCAATAATTGATTTTAGCTCCAGTACTTATGTACTGTTAACATGAGGGGAATATCAAAAACAAAGACAAAATCAAAAGCTTTGTATTATTCATCTTTACTGATTGACTTTACTTTTCTGTGTTTTGTCTTCTTTCATAATTTAGTAATTATTTCATCCAGAAATTGTAGATCAGACATAATAATCATGGTTGCAGTTTTTACGATATTTTTAACTCCTTGTTAAAGGATGGATTCTTGCTCAGTTTTTTAGGTGTAAGAACCAATTTTCTTGCTTATGAAGGCATTTTGAAAGCAATATGAAATTACTGCCAAAAATTAGATGTAGTTCTGACTAACAGATATAAACTTTTAGATAGCAAAATTTGGTTATGCATTACATATACAGAAAGGAAACAAATGTGTGCATGTAATGAGAACAAAACCAGTCAAGCTACAGTTATGAAATGGAATAACTTATTTGACAATCTCAGCTGAAAACAGATTTTTTCTCATTGTCATAAGGTTTTTCCAGATGTACAACTGAGATGGTTTCAAACTAGGCTTTTGTACAGATTACCACCAACTCAAAGCGATAATTGCATAGATTAACTGAGTTTCCTATTTGTAATTTTTGTGAGCAAGATGAGCAGTCAGTTGCTCACTTGTGGTATGATTATAATGTTGTCCGCATGTTTTGGATAGGGTCTTGTGTGCAGCACACACTTGGCGCACTGAAAAAGAACCCATGGCAACAAGAGTTTTGTCCTCTGGCAAAATTATGTAAAAAGAAACCCACTCTGATAGGTGCACAAATATATAACTATAAGCATGCACTCAAGGCCTGACATACGCGTTGGGTTATGCTGCTGTCAGGCATCTGCCTAGCAGATGTGGTGTAGCATATATGAATTTGTCCAAACACATTGACGCCTCCTTCAGAAACTGAAACTGAAACTACAGTGTGTATTTACCAACAGTTGAGGCACTTGCTTAAGTACAGTAAGACTTTTCCTTTCATCTTCATTTTTTGTGAACATCTGTTTGCATGAAATTAGCATGAAATGGTGAGACTCAGATAAATAGGTTGAGGTGGAAGGGTGGGTGGGGGGTGGTTGGAGGTGGATGGTTGATAAGGGAGCATGTGAGAGAAGTGGATCATGGAGTCAGGGGATGGAAAGTTAAAGCATACTTCTCTGTGGAGTGTTTATGGTGATGATGAAGTAAGTGTGTGTGTCTTTTGCTTATCTGTTTCAGTTTTGATGTTTTTTTCTTGTTTGAAAGTATGTATTTTTATAATGAAAATGTTTTTTTTTTAAAAAGAAAAAAAAGTGGTCATTATAAAAAGAAAGAAAATAATAGCAAATGTTTGATTCAGCTTCCCACCCACCCTCCCCCCAATGGACCCCTGCACCTGTTCCCCTGCCATTTAGGCATATATTTCAATATTATTCTTTTGAATGTCTTAACTTTCAGGGTCTTGCCCTCTTACCCCCTCATAAGGCATTGCCTGATGAAGACCCTATCCCCTCACCCTTTCTCTTTGCCTGTTTCAGTAAATTTCAAAATCTTAGAATCTCTGGTCATTATCCATTGTTTCTTCCAGGATAGTGGGTGTCTGCGAGCTGCAGTGGATTTGACAGGGCGACTGTTGGTCAGTGGAGGTCAAGGGGAGACAAACATGGGACAACCCACTGAGCATTCCCCTGATATGCTGCAGGTTGGTACTTCAGTAGCAAGACATTGTACTTTGACCAGAAACATGCAAAAAAGCTATACATAAAATAAAAAGAAAAAAAGTTTGTGTGTCATCTCTTATGGGCAAATGTTTATCTGTATGAAATCAGTAACCAGCTGATCCTCATCAACAGTCCAAAAGATCCACCAACGTGCTACTCACGAGCATGGAGGACCACAAGCACTCCTGACCTGGCCTTCGCGACAGACGACATCCATAGCATTGCCCAAAGGGAGGTGTTGCCCCAGCTTGGAGGCAGCGACCACAGGCCAGTGATCATCACAGTACAGAGACATTTTGAAACCCATCCCACCAGGCTCCCAGCAAGCTGGAATTATAAGAAGACAAACTGGGACCTTTTCAAGCACGAGGTAGACAGGAGGACTTCTGCGCTGACACTGTCGCACCAAGACATCAACGAAAATGCCAAGAATTTTAATAAGGCAGTATTAGACGCGGCGCAGGCAGCTGTTCCATGAGGCAAACGCAGGAACTACCGTCCCTACTGGACACCTGAGCTTGACAACCTGCACAAGACCCTCAGTGAAGCCAGGGACACTATGGAGAGCTCCCCCACTGATAAAAATGTAGAGACACACAACAGAGCGAAAGCTGCGTTCATAAAGGAAAAGCTGCAAGCAACACGCAAGAGTTGGCAAGACAAGACATCCTCCCTGAACATGGAGACAGACATGTAGGGGCTTTGGAAGCTGACAAAGAAACTGAATGATGACAACCCCAGCAGAGGCAAAACCGTCATCGAGCAGGACAACCAGCTGAAAACAGGAAAGGCCGCAGCCAACACCTTTACGGAACTATACCGAGAGGAGAGGGTGATCCACATGTCCAGACAGCGCATCAAGCAGGTACGAGAGGAAACCACAAAACTTATGACATCAGACCCACATGGCATAGATGACAGCTGTACGAGCGAACCACTAACCATGAAGGAGCTGAAACAAGGCATTCACAAGCTGAAGCCCAAGAAAGCTCCGGGGCCTGATGGTGTCACTGGCAACATGCTGAAGCACCTGGGACCAGCATCCAGAACAGTGCTGCTTCAGATCTTCAATTACAGCTGGACAGCAGGAGTTGTGCCTTCCATCTGGAAAGAGGCAGAGATCATCCCGATCCCAAAGAAGGGAAAGAACAAGAAGGACCCCCACAGCTACAGACCAATCAGCCTTCTGAGCTGTGTCGGCAAGCTGCTGGAAAGGATGGTCAACCACTGCCTCACCTTCCTCCTGGAAACACAGAACATCCTTTCACCTACCCAGACCGGCTACAGAAAATTCCGAAACACAGAAGATCAACTAGCCCTCCTTGTCCAGGGCATCGAAAACTCTTTTCAGGAGAAGAAGAAGACACTGGCCGTGTTTTTTGACCTGTCGAGAGTGTTTGACAAAGTGTGGAAGGAGGGCCTCATCCTGAAACTTCTCCAAGCCGGCGTACGTAGCAAGATGTACATGTGGATCCAACACTACCTCTTCGGCAGGACCGCAAGGGTCAAACTAGATGGCTTCCACAGCAGAAAGGTCAAGCTACGTGAGGGTGTCCCCCAGGGAGGAGTGCTTTCCCCAACATTGTTTCTGTTGTATATCAACGACATCAGAGACAACATCACGAAGCACGTCTTCAACAGTCTGCACGCAGACGACCTGGCAGTATGGACATCCGCTGAACACACCAGCATGGCCTCCTACCGGCTTCAGGAAGTCGTCAGCAATATCGCTACATGGACAGAAGACTGGGGTCTTGAGCTCAACACCACAAAAACCAACGCAACACTTTTCTCTCTCTCCACCGCCAACGAGCAAGTCAAGCTGAAGCTCCAGGGACAGGTCTTGCCCCAGACGAATATACCAACATTCCTTGGTGTCAGGTTGGACACCCGCCTGACCTGGAGGCCCCAGATTGAGGAGATGGAGAGGAGAGGCATCGGCAAGCTAGCCCTGCTGAAGAAGCTGGCCGGGACGACTTGGGGAGCAGACAGCAGGCTTCTCGCCAGGGTCTACATGGGAGCGGTCAGACCCACCATGGAGTACGCCTCAACCTCGTGGGGCACAGCCTCCAAGACCAACAAGAGCCAGCTCGACAAAGTCCAAAATATGGGACTACGCCTCATACTTGGAGCCATGAGGTCCACGCCGATCCATGACATGGAGAAAACTGCTAACGTTGAGCCCCTGGAGAGAAGACGCGACCTGAAAGTCCTGATGCAGGGAGAGAAGCTCAGAAGACTGCCCTCACATCACCTACACCACAGACTGGAGCAGCCCACCAAGAACCGTCTCAAACGTCAGAGCCTCAACCACCAGTATAAAGCACTCAGAGCACAGCACAGCGATGTTCTGGCAGCAAAAGGGGAGTCTTGCACTGACCTTGCCTTGCCTGACTGGAGGCTTGACCAAGAGATAGAGGCCACCATCAGCCTTAGAGTTCCTGGCATCACCACCAAAGACCAGCAACCAGCTACTCTCAAGATCCTGACTCTGGCCATGATAGAGGAGTCCTACCCAGCCAGCTCCTGGACCCATGTATACACGGACGGATCAGCGGAGGAAGCCACACACAACAGAGGCAGTGGTGTCTACGTCAGATTTCCCGATGGAGAGCACAGCAGCATCGCACTCCCTGGAGGAAAGCTCTGTTCCAATTTCAGAGCTGAAGTCCTGGCCATCAAAACAGCAGCAGAATTCCTCTCCTCCTGTGGAAAGCCCCTTGGCAGCATCTCCATCTTCACTGACTCCATGTCAACACTCCAGGCCCTTGACTCCCCTGATCCTGGTCCACTGATCCAGTCCCTTAAGGCCTCCCTTACAACCCTTACCCAAACAGCCCCAACGACCCTCCAGTGGGTGCCTGCACATGTAGGCCTCCCAGGCAACAAGCATGCAGACCACCTCGCTAAGGAAGGAAGCCAGCTCACACAGCCAACCATTCCTGCCACGTATGAGGAAGCAAAAACTCTCCTCCGCAGCAGATTCCGAAGAGGCTGGGTCACCCTGAACGGAGGCTACCAGGCACACCAAGATCCCATCAGGACACTGGAAAGAAGACACCAGACTACCATCTACCGCCTTCGCACAGGACACTGCGGCCTCTGACCACACCTGAAGAGGATTGGAGTGGCAGCCACATCCCTATGTGATTACGGCCAGGCTGACCAGACCCCATCCCATATTCTCCAAGACTGCCCCCTGTATGAGAAGATGCGGCAGCAGTCCTGGCCTGGGGGTGCTGACCTCAACACCAAGCTCTGGGGGACGGCAGCCGATCTTCACCGGATGTCCGAGTTTGTGGCATCCCTCGGACTTCGACCCTGACTGTGTAGCTGTCGAACGCAAAGAAGAAGAGGAGGAGATCTGTATGAAAATTTGTTGGACAAGAGTTTTGTCAAGTTTTCTGGTGCTAATTTATTTTTCAGGATAATAAGAGCAAAACTAAAAACAGTATATTTATTTTGTGCTTTTTCATTGTTAAAAAACAAAATAAAAAAACTCACTCACACAGACCATTCATTATGAATTAAGCAACTTTCTGTGTTCAGCATAACAAGACCATAAAGAATGTAGTAAATTTATGTTCAAAATAACTCATGCCCTTCATAAAATTGTTTCCAAACAATACAAGCCATTTAAAATATTGTTTCCAACAATCTGCATTCAGACAGGGGTTTACAGAATCAAATAAATAAATTGGGAAGTGAAAATAGAATGCCACTCTGAACTTTTGATATTCAATAGCAAAATGATAATGGTAAAGAACATCAGCACATTGATTCCATATGTTATTGAGAAGCTTAGCACTGTACAATGCATATAACTGTACCAATTTCTGCACAAATTTATTATATTCCATAGTTATTTTAAACACATACTTGTCAACCTCCTCATGACTGTTTGAGATCTTTTATGAATATTATTCTATAGTGTTGGCTTTTCTTTTTTTTTATTCTACATTTGTATACAAAGAATTTTGCAATTGGTAAAATATATGTGATAAGCATCCATCAGATTGTTTTGTTGTCGTATCCAAAAAGTACCAATGCATGATTGTGATAAAATATATTACAGTTTAAACACTTTTCTTTAAAATATTTTACAGCATACAAAAATTTTGTACCTGAGTGCACCACCATGAGTAAGCATTGATAAAGGACTGTCATTTTCTCTTCCTTGCAGTTGTGGTTCTGCCGCTTTGCTCTGATGGTGAAGCTGCGGCTGTATGAAATGGCAGAGTGTGAAATGAGGGCCTTCCAGAACTTGGACACACCAGACCTGTACTTTGAGTTCTACCCTCAGCAGTACCCAGGCCGCAGAGGTCAGTTGGTGGTGATGAGTGAGGGTGGTCATGCTGCCACTCCACAGTTCAGGTCATCAAGGGCTGCAGATTGCTGAAAAATCTTGGGGGTCCTGGGGACTCCTTTACCATAATTCTAGGGGGTCCCTGAACCTTTAGAGAGTCACTTGGGCTAATGCTGCACATTTGAATCAAATCTGCATTGCCATACACAAAAGCAGGTGTACTTTGCATTAATGATGGTATAAGTGTATGGGCCAAGAAGGGGTTAAGGGAAACAACTTAATTCACAGCAGTTCATCTTGATGTCAGACTGAAGTTCTGATACAGGATTTTCACTCTTTTTATATGTTACCGCTACATATTTTCACTCTTTTTACATGTTTATTCTACTAATTTTTATAACATCCCATGGACCCACTCAATGAACATGCAGTGTGGCCTTTACATTTAAGGTATTCTGCAGAATAAACACTTCTTCAGAGCAGATATCCATCCATTCAAAGTCTTTCAAGGCAAAATTTTGACGTGATATCAGAATGATTTGTGTTTAGTTGTTGAAACAAAAATACTTGACAGATATGTTTTATTGCAACATGTTTCAGATTTCATTCCATTTATTGCTTTGCTATATTTTTGTTTCTTTTGTTTATGATAATATTTTTTATAACATCATGTCATCAAATGACAGCTTATTGTAGAGAATGCTTTACAATACTCTGCCTACCTTTTCTTGTGGAACTTTGCTTTTTTTTTTATTGAAATGTGTATTGACTTACTCATTTATTGTTTTGCAAGTGCTATATTAACTGTGCTGGGCAATAACTGATGTGCTGATACAGCTGATCTGTATGCAGGATCCATGGTGTGCTTTGCAATGCGAATGCTGCATGCAGAGCTGCCTCACCTGAATGGTCGTAGTCAGGAAACACTGGATCGTCTTTACTACATGCTGGCTGTTGTCAGAAAGGTAATATCTTTATCTCTTCCAGACCCCCAACAAAAACATTGCTTGTGCACCCCACCAGGGGCCCTTTAAGTGGCCTCTGGTGCCTGGCTTCAGTAAACTTTTTTTTTCAGTTCCTCTCACACCCCTGAACAATTGTGTTTTTGATGACAGTGTGGGAGTGACAAACTATAGCATGGGAGCTACAACCTCTGATGGAGAATGTACCTGGTTCTGAGACTGGATTTTTTTAACCAGGTTAAAAACTGATGGATTTTATTTTAATGCAAAAATGATTCATACACTACAAAATCTGACGTAAGACTTCACTGTTTTTGAAGGGCAGTTCCAGTGTCCTCTTACATGGTCTCTACTTACTTCCACCTTCCAATTCCAGCTTATTACTGATGGAAAGACATGTTCTGACCTTTTGATTTCTTGATTTACTTGTGACCACATGAGCAAGTTTCCTGAACTGTGTTGCAGGTGATCACAAATCTGGACAGTGATTTGTGTGAGGATGGCAGTGCTGGACATCTTTCCCTGGACTGCAGAAAATGTAAACCAGTAACTAAGGCATCTGTTTGTAGTATAAATGATATGATGGTGTTATGGACATCCGAGGCAGGAAATACGAGCCAATGTTTGAGACATCTGTGTAGAGACTTCAGTCAGGTGCATTCAGTTACACACATTTGGGCTTACACACATATACATAGGGTTTAGAAAAAGGGAGGAGAGGAGATAGAAATTTCTCAATATGTTTTTTTTTTATTTCTTGTTTTAGGTATTAGGTTGTTTATGCCAAAAAAAGATGTTGACTTTACTATGACATTGAAGGTTTTTAATCTTTATTTCAGTTAAAGTTGAGGTGGTTTAGCTTGCTGTCAAAATATTAATTTTACTGTTGTAATTTGACTTCTTTTTTTTTCTTACCTTATTTGCTTAAACTTTTATTGTGTAGTTTTACCATTTGTTTTTTTTTATATAAACTTCCTCATCATACTTGTTAATATTGTGCAAGTGCATATGTGCCAAATATGTGCGTGGATGCCTGCATACAACTCTGTGTGTGTGTGTGTGTGTGTGTGTGTGTTTTGAATAGTGGAAAGGTGATGTTACATCGGGCTAGGTTTGCTGTCACTGTTGTGTGTGTTCTTGTTAGATATATATATATATGTTGTATGCCATGTTTTAATATTTTGCTGTTGTGCATGTATCACAGACTTCAACACACTTGATTTATGTTATAGAGAATTAAAAGTTGTTCTGATTCTGATTCTGATATGACCTTTTTGGTGACCCAGGATGTGATATGTAATGAGCTGCCCCATGCTGTGTGTGTGCAGTGTCCAAAGACCTGTGGTTGGAACGGGAGCAACAGGTGCTGTACAACATCGCCAGCACCCTTCTATCTGTACGGGTAAGTCAGCTTGTGCCTGTCTTGGACACTGGTGCTCATGTCATGTGTGGTAGAGATGAACGAAAAAAGATAGTTTTCTCTCTTTCTGTGTGGTTTTGCAATATGGAAACATGCTCTGCTTGGGGAGAGTGGCCTGACTTCCATTCAGAGAAATCTGTTGTGACGAAAAAGTAATACAATGCAATAGATTACAATACAGTCAGTGGAGACAAAAAAAGGAAAGACATAATAAAATAAATAGCATCAACAACACACTCAAAGTAACAAAACACACACACACACACACACACACACAGAGAAAAGCAGAAAAACACTGAACAGTACAAACATTGAATTTAGATCTTGTGGAAGAGGAAGATCTGCACTGATGAGAATGGCCACAGATTACTGCACTACTGTGTGGGATAAACAGTTTGATCTCCATCGCTGCTTTGATTCTGCTCAAGTAAAACTGTTGCTTTGATTCTGCTCAAGTAAAACTCTATTGCTTTGATACTGCTAATGTAAGACTGTTGCTTTGATTAACTGTGTTGCTTTGATACTGTTCAAGTAAAACTGTGTTGCTTTGATACTGCTCAGGTAAAACTGTGTTGCTTTGATTCTGCTCAAGTAAAACTGTGTCACTTTGATTCTGCTCAAGTTAAATTGTATTGCTTTGATACTGCTCAAGTAAAATTGTTGCTTTGATTCTGTTGAAGTAAAACTGTATTCCTTTGATACTGCTAATGTGAAGACTCTGTTGCTTTGATTCTGCTAATATAAAACTGTATTGTTTTGATTTTTCTAATGTAAGACAGTGTTGAGCTCTGGTGGGGTTGCTTTCTGTATTGCAGGATTACCAGGCTGCCCTGGCTGTGTACAACACTCTGCTGGACAAAGATGTTGCCAAAAGGGCCCAGTTGCTTACCGGGATAAGCCGCATACATTTGCAGGTGAGTCTGTGGTCAGGTTATCAGGTGCATGAAGTCACAGGTAAATGACATGCTCATGTGAATGCTTCCTTTTATCTCTAACAGATGTACAATGGTAACAAGAGTGTCACAGGTTGGAATGTGGGATATCACAAGTTCTGGTCCAGAAATGTCATCCCTTACTTGGAAAGTTATCATTTTTATTATTGTTATTGTTGTTATGATGATGATCATTATCATTCTTATTATTATGAATTGTGTGTTTGTGGATCAGATGGGGAATGTGGCCAAAGCCAATGAAATCCACTCAGAGGTGGAGAAACTGATGTCCAAGGGGGATAACTTATCAGCGTGCTGCAATGCCATGAACAGGTGAGTGAACCCTTTGAGTATGACAATAACAATGTCACTCAGTTGTCAGCATGGGCACACAGATAAGGAAAGTCTGATCATTCAATGAAGTACATACTATCAAACAGCATGCTCAGAACAGTAAGGATGAAAATTCAAAACATACCACTTCTCAGCGACAGCAGGATCAGTCCTGTTATCACATGCTTGGGCCCATCTGGGACATCACGCTCAGCAGGCATGAGATTTTTCCGACTGTATTTGATTTCTGACTAAAAATTGGCTCCAGAGGCCATTTTTGAGATTCATGGGGGTTTTTTCAACCGAGGAAGGTTGCACGATCGTTGTCTGACCCATCGACAAGACAGACCCACAGCGTTTGCCAAAATGCCTTATGCTTGGATAAGAGAACCAATTGAGAATAAGTGTTCCGTTCCTCCTCTGTCATCATTCAGCTTATCCGTATTTGGTCGCAATTACTCAGCTTCTGCTCGCGGGCTTCACAACTTGCAAAGATACCTGATTTCGTCGATCGTATTCAATGATCGACAAAATGAGAAAACTCACAAAGGAAAAGAAGATTTTTGCAGTAGAGATTGTTAAAGGAGTGAAAATAAGTGGAACTGGGCCTGTCAAGATGAGACCGTGAAAACAGAAGAACAAAAAATTTACTATATGGGTAGGTGCCATTCGCAAAATCATCGCCACGGGCAAGGCCAAGTGCGATAGGTGTCAGATTGTATGGGTGCAACTCTTCCGTCCAAGCATGGAAATCTGTTTTCAGATTTACATCAAAATCTGACCGTCTGTTTTCTGAAAAAAAAGAAAAGCTGGTAGGCCGTTCTATATTGTTTGCTGATGAACTGTCAAAAATGAAAATGGAAAGCTCTTTCAACCCCTTGAGAGGTGATCCAGTAACTTGTCAGAGCACCAAAATCGAAGTCAAAAGGTTTCGTAATGGTCGATTGAAGTTGTCAAAATGCCGATAACAGAATGTGATCCCTACATGGCACATGTTGATATCACTGTGTCAGTGAAAAGCAAATTATACACACATGCACATTGCACAGACATTGCGGGCGATCACACACACATACATGCATAGACATGCGATGTGCACACGCACACACACACACACACACACACACACACACACATACATACACACACACACACTAACCTGCGCAGCACATGCACAGATACACAATCGCCTGTGCACACGATCTCCATCCCTGTCAAGCCCCAAAGGCTGTGGGTACATCTGCTTGACCCTCTGTTCATTCAGCAAAAGCTGTAAAGGTTTGCCACTTTTAACACAAGCAACATTGTTGGGATTGAAATAGAAACTTTGTAGCAATTGATGTCAGTGCTTTTTCTGGCACAGCTGATGCTGCAGCACTGGGCACAGACAGTTCATGGCAAGAGTCTGTCTGTTTAGATCTTAGATCTATAGCCAGATTAGCCAAGGTACACACATGTATGATGCACACAGATGATTTGAAAGCGCATGCGTGCGCACGCACACACACACATACACATTCTTACTTTGAAAAAAAATCATATGAATGCACATATGTATACACATACTCTGTTTTTTTTAATTTTCTCTCTCTCTCCTTCACATTTGCACATGGGCACACATGAGCAATCACACAGAGCTTGATAATATGCACATGTGTGTGCACACACTCTGTCTCTTTCTCACACACACACACACACATAGAGTTTACTTGATAACATACACACACACACACAGAGAATTGTATTTAAAGCAATGCACACATACAAACTTGCACTTTTTTTCTCCCACCTTACCCCCTCTCTCTGTGTCTTATTGTCTGTCTGTCTGTCTGTCCCTCTTTCTGTCTTTCTCTGTCTCTCTCTGTGTCTTTCTTGCATATACACACAGTTATATTTTTTTTTAAAAACACTCACAGACACACACACACAAACACACACACACACACACACACGGAGAGAGAGATTCGTTGAATTTGAAAGCAATGCATACACATGCACAAATACAACTTGCATTCTTTCCCTCCACCTTCCTCCCTCTCTGTCTGCCTACCACTCTCTCTCTCTCTCTTGTTTACACCTAGTTGAATTGAAAGCACACATACACACATGTGTGTGCGCACACACACACTCTCTTGCTTGCTGACTCTCTCTCTCTCTCTCTCTCTCTGTGTCTTTCTCCCTCACACACGGAGTTTAGATGAACACACACACACACACTCAGTCCAGGCTGGGGAACTCTCAGCGGAGCCGCAAATCTCAGCGGAGCCGCTATTTTCAGCGGAATAGCGGTTGATTCCAGAGGGAAAAAAAAAACACTCCCCATTCTCCCCCCCCCTTCCCCCAAACACCCTCCCCCCCTCCTCCCTCCTGCAGACTTCTCTTCAAGTTCCATGATTTGCTGAGGTTCCCCTCCCCTCCAAGTCTCTCCCACCAGTAGTGAGGGGGGGGGGGGGGTGGCGGGGGGGGGGAGGGAATAAAACCACTGTCAATGACTGTGGCAACTTTGGCATTGAGCCATGACACTGACCACTTGCTCTGGCTGAGAATCCCAATCCCTGACTGCTGAAAGTGATATAACTAGTCACATACCCACGCCCTCCTCCCTCCAGTCATTCCCCTTCCCCATTTCTTTCCTCAACCAACACTCATGCCTGTCAGTGTAACAGAGACTACAGGTGTAGAGACCAGGTGGTCAGTTATATTGGCACAGTGCAAATGTGTGTGCTAAGTAAACCTCACACACATACACACACACAGAGAAGAGGCCCCCAAAACCTCTTTAAAATCACTCATTTCATTTTCAGCCATGGGGCTTTGCCCCCCTGGGCCCCACCAGTGGCCTAAGGCCGATTTCCAGAAGAAACTCTCCTGGACAATTCCCCGGCCTCACACACACACACTCACTCACTCACTCACACAAAGAGTTTAACACTCTTAGTTGTATTTAAAGCAGTGCGCATACATGCACACATACAAACTTTTGCTCTTTCCTCCCATGTACCCCCACCCCACCCCATTGGTGGCCCTAAAGTGCAGATTTTATGGTTTGAAATTGAGAAAAACCTTCAGCTTCAGGCCCTCACCTGTCAGACTCAATCACAATTTCCCAATTTCATGTCTGCTCAGGTGTTACCTAATTTATGTTTAAAAATGAGTTTCCTGCCCAGCAGTGTAGCCTGGGTGTGGCTGTGTATGGTAATTTGGGGATGAATTGATGTGAGTGTAATATAAATCTAGCAGCTGGGAACAGACCCAAACAAAAAAAATGTGGAAAAATCCATAAACAACATGAATTCCAAGAGAAGAGAGGAGGAGGTAGGAAAAAAAGAAAGAAGCTAAGAAAGGGACAAAGTGATAGAGAATGTGATAAAAGAAAGAATGTGTAAAGAAACTCGGTGGAGATGCTCCCTTCAGGTGATATTTCCTATAAGGAAAGGGTCAGATATCTTTATATCTGAACAGTGCAATCTGTCAGTGGGTCAGCAGTCACAGCGGTTTCGTTTCATTATCAAGTCCATCTAGTGTCACCTTTAAACATATGCTTATGTTGTGTATGAAAACGTTTTATTTTGTAAATCTTTTTGCACATAAAATTGTGTTTGACGTGATATATATAGAATGTATATCTGTGCACATGTTCACAGGGGACTGTCAGCAATGTGCATAAATAATTTCTCTGAGGCATACAACCATTTCAAGACAGCTGTGCAGTTAGAGCCTGACAATACCTGTGTGAGTACTGTTTCTCTACTATTTTCTTCTTTGTTTCCATTGTTCTTACTGATATATTTGTTATGTTTTGATAATTACTGATGTTTTAATTTATCCTTCCATCAAAGGAACCATGACTTGAGTGTAAATATTGTTAATATAATTGATTATATGTGGAGGTGTATAGAGTTGTTGTAAGAGGCTTCTTGTTTCTAGTTTTCTGGTGCTAGAATTAAATGTGAATTGTTTTACATGTATCTACATGTGTATATTTACATTATTGTTATTATTATTATGAGCATTTACGCCTAATCTTGAAAATAAGCCTTATATGTTTACAAACATAACATGTACCTAAATATCATAAAGGAAAATTTGAACACAAGATACCATACATAATTAAAAATTATCCCCCCCCCCTCCCACACACACACAATACACATGTGCACACACACACTTGTCATTGCACACAATCATAGTCATCAAAAAATAGAACCAACAAATTCTGAAACTATCAAAACTCACTCACTCACTAATAGTCATTTTAGTTCATACTGGAAAGGGATGAACTGTTGAGAATTAATCAGGAGAGGAAAAGGTGGGTCTTCAGACTGCATTTGAAAGATTTCAGCGAAGATGAGTGACGGAGAGACTGAGAAAGTTCATCGCAAAGAATGGGGGCTTGGTATGAAAAACTGCGTTGACGATACGCTTTGGTTCAAGCAGGGGGGATCCTAAGCATGTGGGTATCAGAAAAAGAGCAGAGTTGATGTGAGGGTATGTAAGGATGAATGAGATCAGAAAGATACTGTGGACCAGAAGCCTCAATGGACTTGAAACAAAGAGAGATGACTTTGTGAATAATTCTTTCTTGTATTGGGAGCCAGTGCATGGAGAGGAGAGACATGATTAAATTAGGAACGAAAGAAGATGAGCAACATGGTTCTGGACTTTCTGAAGCCTAGCAGTGAGGTAGCTGGGTGAACCGACAAGCAAGGAGTTACAATAATCCAGGCGGTACAGTACAAAGACACAGAGGAGAGTTTTGGTTGCATCTTCAGTCAGGAGATGATGAATGGATGCAATTCTGCAAATTTCAGAGTAACACAGTTTGTTTATATTTGCACCATGCTGCTGATAGGAAAGAAACTGGTCTAGTATAACACCAAGATTGTGGACGGAAGAGGAAAGAGGAATGTCGGTGCCATTGAGGGAGACTCTGAAGGAAGAGAGACTGAGTGGCAAAATCTTTGTGGGGTGATAGTCATGATTTTAGTTTTATCCTCATTTAATTTTAACTTGTTTTCAGTCATCCATATCTTCAGACCAGAGATGCAGGACTGAGTTGAGTCAATGAGAGAGGGAAGGAGAGATGAAGTTCCCGACAGATAGAGCTGGTTGTCATCAGAAAAGCTATGGTGGAACAACGAATGATGATTCACAATGGTGGAAATCGGTTGTGTATAGAAAACAAACAGAATGGGCCCAAGCACGGAACCTTGTGGCACACCAAATTGAACATCGGAAGGGGAGGATGAAAGACCGCATACAGAAAAACATTGGACCGGTCAGACCGTCACCGTCACCGATCCCTCAGATTCCGAATCCTTTGGGGCGCCTTCGAAGCTTTGTCAACCACCTTTCTCCAGTCCTCGCGTGTCTCGGCCGCTCTCAGGGTGTCTCTCAGCTCCATGCCTGTCCACTCTCGAATGTTGTCCTCCCATCTCTTCCTTTGTCTGCCTCTTCTTCTTCCTCCCCTCACTGTGCCTTGTAAGATTGTTTTAGCAAGACCAGAGGAGCATGTGACATGACCAAACCACTTCAGTTTTCATTGTCTGGCGAGTGTTTGAAGGTCAGTATAGGGCCCGATTTCATTGCGGATGCGTCTCTTGACTTCTTCATTCGTGATGCGGTCTTTGTATGAGATGCCTAAGAGTCTTTGGAAGCACCTCATTTCTACAGCTCTTATTCTTCTCTCTAAGTCCGCTGTGAGGGTCCTTGATTCACATGCATATAAAAAGATTGACATGACCAGAGAGCGCATCAGTCTGATTTTGGAACTGATGGCGATTTTTCTGTTTCTCCAGATGGGTTTGAGCTTGGTCATTGCGGCTGTGGTCTGGGCAGTTCTTGACAGTATTTCTGGTTTTGATCCCTCGTCTGTCATGATAGATCCCAAATATTTGAATCTGTGAACACTTTCAAGTTTTTGGTCTTTGATTTTGATTTCTGATGTGAAGTTGCTGTTTGTCATCACTTTTGTTTTTTCCCCGCTGATTTCCATACCAAATTTTGTTGATTTTTCTTCTAAGCGGTTCACTAAGTCTGTTAGCTCTTGCTTGTGACCAGCTAGACAGCTAGGCAGGACCGGGCAGACAGATAAGAGCAAAACCATGAGAGAGCAAGCTCGCAGATTCCAAAAGTGTAATTCAGACGGTTGAGGAGAATCTGATGATCAACAGTAGCAAAGGAGGCTGAAAGATCAAGGAGGGAGAGAAATGATATTTCGTTGTTGTCAAGAGAGTTAATAAATCATTTGCAATTTTGAGAAGGGCTGTCTCAGTGCTATGACTGATGCGATAAGCAGACTGAAACAGTTAATTCAAGTTATTGGTGCTGAGGTGGTTGAGCAGTTGAGCAAGTAACTTTCTCTGTGACTTTTGAGAAAAAGGGAGGATAAGAAATGGGTCTGTAATTCTTTAGTGAGTCCGGATCGAGACTGGGGTTTTTGAGCAGTGGGCGTAAGATAGCAGACTAAAACACAATGGGAAAGGAGCCCGACAGAAGAGAGCTGTTAATAACAGTAGTGATGTTTGGAAGAAGTGTGTCCAGGCAGTGGTTGAGGAAGGAAGCGGGAAGAGGGTCAAGTTTGCATGTTTTAATGTTTGACTGTCTAGTAATTCTATTGACAGTGTTAATAGAGACAGGCTGGAAAGAGGTGAGGAGGTTGCCAAAGAAAGATGGGTTGGGAAAAGTGGGTGTGTGACATGTTTTAGAAATATATGACGCAGCACATGAAAACCAGCCAAAAGACCACATTTATAGTTTTTAACTTATATATATTTTCAGAAAGTTTAAAGATCACAGATTAGCATATGAAAAACATAGATTATCTATCATAGCTTTTTTTCTATGATAAGAAAAAACAGGAGAGGCAAGGCCTTCAAGACTCACTTGTGGCAAATTAAGTCCCCTAGCATTAATTACAGATTAATTTCCCTTTTTTACTATCTGCACCAAAACGTTTGCAAAATAAATAAAACTACCATGCTTAGCAAAAGAAGTTCCTGTTTGAACAAAAAATGATAATAATGACTGCTCTTGTTGTTGTGTCAGAATATCAGATCAAAGTGCCAAGTTTAGAGAATACAAAAAATATAAATATAACAGTGAATGCAGTTTGCATATAATTAGGCTTCATTTTTTATTTTTTTGTGCCCATCCCAGAGTTGCAATATTGTTTTAAACAAGATGACAGGAAAGAACTGAATTTTTCCTATTTTTATGCCTAATTTGGTGTCAACTGACAAAGTATTTGCAGAGAAAATGTCAATGTTAAAGTGGAGTGATGGCCTAGAGGTAACGCGTCCGCCTAGGAAGCAAGAGAATCTGAGGGCGCTGGTTCGAATCACAGCTCAGCCGCCGATATTTTCTCCCCATCCACTAGACCTTGAGTGGTGGTCTGGACGCTAGTCATTCGGATGAGACGATAAACCGAGGTCCCGTGTGCAGCATGCACTTAGTGCACGTAAAAGAACCCATGGCAACAAAAGGGTTGCTCCTGGCAAAATTCTGTAGAAAAATCCACTTCAACAGGAAAAACAAATAAAACTGCACGCAGGAAAAAATACAAAAAAATGGGTGGCGCTGTAGTGTAGCGACACGCTCTCCCTGGGGAGAGCAGCCCGAATTTCACACAGAGAAATCTGTTGTGATAAAAAGGAATACAAATACAAATACAACGGACACACACACACACAGACACACACACACACAGACAACCAAACACCGGGTTAAAACATAGACTCACTTTGTTTACACAAGTGAGCCAAAAATTATGTGCATGAAAAAGGAACAAATGGAGAAATCTGCTCATGAAAAAAAAAAATTTGCATGCCTGTAACTTTAGAACAAGAATCATTCTGAACATGTGTGTAGTGTCAAAAGATTCAGAATGAAGTTAACTGTAGATTTCCATATGAAAAAAAGCACTGGAAATTGAATATTTTTTCTCTGCACTCAAACAGTCAAGAATGGCTAGTGGAGGAGCGACATCATGCAATACAGATTATAGAAGCATGAGAGAGCAGTCAGTGGGGAGAGTGAATGTTCAAATGATGGAAGGACAAAGGCCGCACACACATATGAACAAAACATGATATTTACACACATATGAACAAAACATGATATTTCATGCTGGTAAGCTGATGAATCTTTAGAACTTCAGCTTTAGATCCCAGATCAAACTAACATTCACAAACTGAAATCATGAAGTATATTGCCACAGTATCAGCTGACATTATTTCGGAAAAGCCTGGAGTCAAGTGCACTGAAAGTTGCAACTGAAGTGACGAATGTGTGCAGCAGTACTAACAGCCTTGTGGCTTGACAAGGGTGAATGGAGATTGTGTGTGTGAGTGAACGTGTGTGCACGCGTGTGTGTGGTCGTTTTTGTGTTTTTTGTGTACATGCATGTGTGTGTCTGTATGTGTCTGTGTGCATGTGTGCCCATGTGTATGTGTGCGTGTGTGCCCATGTGTACATGTGTGTTTGAGCGTCTGTGTGTCTATTTTTGTGTATGTGTGTGATGGTAAGTGTGTGTGTTGTTCATGCACATGCACGTTTTTCCAGTTAAATTTAGATTAAGTATGAAAAGCATGGTGTGTGTGCACACATGCGTGCACACAGAACACATACACACACACATACACATCAGGCCGTGGGCAAATCGGTATGCTCCCAAATACAGGAGAAAATTTTGTGTTGCTGATGATTTTAACCAGTTGAGTGCCTATGTCAGCAGATGTCCTGCTCAAAGTGTTGCCATTGTGCCTATAAGTTGTCCACTGATGTCCTGTTTGTATTTCAATTTTTCCTTCATTGGAGTTTGGTATTATGAACATAAACAGACTCTGAATGGCTAGTTTAATGCGTTTGTGTTATAAGCATACAATTTAAGTGAGCATTAGTCAGGTAGAAGACCCCTTTATCTCAATAATGAATTACAAACTGGACTACATGGAGCACAAATGTAAAAAGGGTTTGCTTAACAAGTCGGACACTTCATTATTTGAAGACAGTGGTCCAAGACAGCAGATTTACACAACATTGCAACCTGTGCTGATGATTACGTATAACGATGAGAGATGGATCTGTCTTGACTTATGATTGGTTAGAACTGGAAGGTGATGACAAGGATAGTATCGAAACTGACAACACCACCCAACTCTTTCTTCAGTCCATTTATCCAATCAGACATCATTTCTGAGTGAGTGACCAAGACTGATGGTGAAGGCGCAGCACTTTCACGTAATTAGAGAAGAGGAGGAGGAGAGATAGAGGAGTGGTGTAAGACAAAAGGTCGAAGGCCAGACAGAAGGCGAGTTAGGGGGCGTGGCACCTACATGTCACTCAGCTGTCTTTTCACAGTGATCAACAGCCAATAATCCACTATTTTCTTGAATCTCAGGGTTTACAGACGATAGATGTGAATCATGTATTTTTTTATTTTTTCAAGCATTTTGTCACTGATCAGTTGATCAGTTAATTTATAGAGGAGGCAAATCAAATGCACAGCAGATATTTTGTCAGATCAGTTACAACCAGAAGGAAGGGAATATGATCAAAGTTCTCTCTTCTGTAAAGGGGGACACTCTTAGAATAGTTAGATGTAAGAAAAACTTGATGGCTCACTCTATGAGAACATTATTGACTTCTTATCTTTACCATACCCACATTCATCATTGCTGGGACAGTTATTCACTTACATGACTACAGGTGTTGTGATTGTTATTATGAACTGAAGCCATTTTATTTTCTTTTACAGGAATAATCAGACAATTAACATGTTTTTTCCAGCTATATTGTTTGGTATCTTTCTGTGGAGGTTGAAATAGACTTTTTTTAATGCATAAAAAAATATTATATTCACTTTGAAATGCCTGAATAGTTATCTAGATTCCAAATGACTGGCGGAAAAAAGCCAGGATTTAGAATCCAGATTCATTTTCCTTCACAAAGACGTTTGCTTTTGTTTTTTGTTTACTTTTGTTCTGTATCTCCTATTTATGCTTCAAAGACGTGAAATTTGTATTAAAAAAAAAATAATCTTGATTTTCATTACTTTGACCTTGACGACGTGTTTATGTGCACAGGTAAGAATAGCTGGCTCAAGTTTAGCCAGGTTTTTGCATACAGATAGATAGATAGATTAATCCTTTTCCATTGTATTGTATTGCATTACTCCTTTGTCACAACATATTATCTCTGGGCTTCCCAGGGAGATGAGACAGTGGTAGTGTCACTTTTTTCTTTTTTCTTTTTTTCCCGCTAGTCTGCTTGTTTTCCTATCACAGTGGGTTTTTCTACAGAATTTTAACGGGGACAACATGCGCTAAGTACATTCTGAACATGGGACCTCAGTTTATGGTCTCATTCCATTGACTAAGTCACTAGTAAGTGCATTTGATAAACAGTCAACAATGACATGCCTGTCAAAACACACACACACACTCACTCACACACACACATACACACTCACACACACTCACACACCCACACAAACTCTAACCACCTGACATGTGACAGGCTGTGAACAACATGGCGGTGTGCTCGCTGTACCTGGGGCGGCTGAAGGACGCCCTCAACACACTGGAGGCCATGGTGCACAGCGACCCGGCCCGCAACCTGCACGAAGGTATCCTCTTCAACCTGTGCACACTGTATGAGCTGGAGTCATCCCGCGCCTTGCACAAAAAGCAGGCTGTCCTCGACCTGGTTAGCAAACACAAGGGGGATGGCTTCCCCATCGCCTGTCTCAAGATGGCCTGAGGGACTGCATTGTTTGTGCCGTGGTGGTGGTGGTTTTTGTTTTTGTCCCTGTTGAATTACACACTAAGACATGGGGGCCAGCGCACCCATGCGCACACTGCCTGCATATACACGCATGTGTATGTACGCACAGACTCTTTCACACACATGCACACATGCATGCACACAGATACACACACACACACACACACACACACACACACACACCTTTTACCTTTTTTTTCTTTCTTTTTTTTTTTGTCCCTGTTGAATTTCATCAGGTTGTTCTTATGATGGACAGTGCCAGTTTCATAGGCTCTTGTTTCAGTCTTGAACTTTTTTATCATGAGAAGTAACATTTGTTAAATGTTAAAAACAAATTCAGAATTTTTTTCTTTTTGGTTCCATAGATTTGTTCTGCAGAACAAAAGCTTTACTTTTGGAGATTTATTTTCAGTAAATAAACATACATAATTTTTTGTGAAGATAGAGGAAGGATTGATTTAGTGTCCTTCAAACACATTGAGATTTAAGGTGCATTTTAGTTTTCTGTGGGAAATTGTGTCAGAACACCATTTTGTTTCTTTTTGTTGTTGTTGTTGTTAATCAGCCTGCCAATTATTAGGAATGTAGTAGTAGTAGGGACTAACATTTTCGCCTTTTGGCCTCACGGCCTATAAACGTCCCCTCTTTGTATCAATATCTTTTTGGTTTGCATTGTGTTCTTCATTTTAGATATACCAAAGCAATTATTCGTCAAATTTATAAAACATGTTACCGAGTTTTATGAGAAAGAGGTTATAATGATATCATACTATCAGTTACATAAATATCAAACAAAGCCCACAATATTAATAAAACTTCCCAAGGTTCATGTTAGAAATTGTGATATTTATAATAAAGATGATTTTGGCAATGATGAACATGATAGCAAGACCTGAACAAAACCTGCTCCATCTTCTCTTCAGCTGAGATGTATTTTCCGTCAAAGTAGAAATATTATTAATTTGAAAAAATGAATTGTGATTTGTTCTGTTAGGAAATGTATTTATTAACACCAGATTGTTCTTACTCTTTTATTTTAGATCAAGTAGGTCCCTTTTTCTTTATAGCCAGAATTGTTTTATATTTGTTAATTATATTTCTTAACAGAAGTGTTTAATATAGCAATATTGAATGTTATTATTTATAACATTGTGGGTATTCTTCAGCTGTAAAAATTTTGTCTTTGATTCATTATAATGAATGGATATTCTGTTGAGTATGGTAGTAACATGAAATTCAGAATGTGATTATCATTTGCTGTCTTTTGAACTGTGATTAAAAGCATGTACAGTGCATTATATATGTCATACTGTACATCTATATCATATTGAGGGATGTTTGCAATATCAGTCTGAGATACTGTTTGTGTTTTTTAGACAGTGATTGATGAAACTGTAATCAGTAGGTGATTAGTGGAGATAATTTTGTGTGTGTGTGTGTTTGTGTTAGAGAGAGAGAATCTGTTCTGTGTGTGTGTGTGTGTGTGTCTGTGTGTGTGTGTGTGTGTTAGAGAAAGAGAGAATCTGTTCTCTCCTGAGGGTGTAGGATCAAGTATTTGTCAAAGTTATTTGAAATTGATGTGGACTGACATTTGTAGAGATTGAGTCATGATAGTGTTGATTGACTTCTTCACTTTGATAATCCCTGGCATTGCAGATTTCCTCATATGCTTCAGCTGGTGTAATGGCTTCACACTGAATCCATTCACACTTTGGGTGTGTGATGCTTCTCTGACTATTGCTCCCCACCCCACCTTCTTTGACATATTGTTTGGTGTCATATACTGTACCATGTCAAACTGATGCAAACTAGGCCTATCGGTTTGCTTTGCTTGGCCAAATTTCGCGTGGCTTACAGTGAAAAGACGAGCCGTCTTGCCCCGGTCCGCTCTCAGCCAATCAAACGCCTCTAAAAGCTATAAGCGCTGAATCATTCCTTTGGCCAAGGCTCTCCACGCCATCTTGTCAGGTTTACACTCTGTCTCATCTTACGCTTTTTTTGGCTATTAAGCATATTCATTTGGCCTTATTTTGCTGCATGCGGCTTGTCTGTATTGTATTCTTACATTCTGTGTACTCGATTCGACTCGGCCCCCTCGATTCGTTTGTTTTTCTCTACCTTTAAGTCGATCCTGTCTTTCCTTTCTCTGTTGGGGGTCGGATTTTCGCTGGGTGCCTAAGCGCGGGTTCCATGCCTCGTATGCCATACCACGAAGGCAGGGATCATGAGGCTGGGATTGAGACTCGGCAAGAGACTCTCCCAGGCCCAGAGCTCATGATTCCTCCCGATACGGACTGCGGCGATGTGTCTTTAGACGCTGATCGCGGAGGCGACTTTTGTACCAGTAAAACGGTCATGAAGGGGACTGGGGGGAAAGAGGTACAAGCGTCGCCTCCCGAGGTGTCCCAGCGCGAGGCAGGGAGAAGAGGGAGTGGCAAGTCCTCTCTTGGTGGTGGGGACTGGCAGCTAGGCACGAACTCCCAAGTGGAGGCCGTGCCCGGCCGTTACCCGGGTCCCCACTCGGAGACAGCCTTCACGGGCCCCATTGCTGTTCTCCCTCCTCCCTTCTCTGTCGACCCCCCTCCCCCACCTCCTTTTGGGGGGGGGAGAAAAATTTGGTTCCGGGGGGGGATCTCTACTTCGCCCACCATGGGCCAAGCCACCCCCGTCTCCCCACGGGAGGGGATTCTGGGTGTGTGGCAACATGCTCTGCAGGTCTTCCCGCTATCCGGCCGGTCTCCCCTGCTGGGGGAGGCCCGCGCGTGTCAGGAAGTTCCGGACCTGACCTCCCTCCGACTTGGCCAAGTTTTTCCCTTCATGGAGGTCAAGGCGCCAGTGACCCTTGGGGTTGGGGTCACAGGATGGCTGGTGCCCACGGGTGGTTAACCCCATTCTACCCATACTGGGGCGCACCTATGGTGCACGCTGGACTGCCGGGAGTACCAGGGGCCAACCCCTTGTCCGCTCCCCACCGGATCCAACCCAGCACATCTCACAGGGTGACACACACAGCCCCGACAAGTGGGATCGACTTCTCGTCAGTCAGGTCGAGCTCCTCGACCAATATTGCCACTCAGTCCACAAATCGGTCCTCTGTCAACCCACAGGTTACCTCCACGGTCACAACGGCCTCCTTGTCAGGACCGACGGCTGCTGAGGAGCCCTGCTACCCAGCCCTCGGTCCTACAGGGAGATGAGTGGCTGTTTGTCCTGTCACAGCACTCGTGCGTCCCTCTTGCATCCAGGGACGCCCTCTTTGAGGTGTGGCACCCACCATCCCAAGCATGGTTGGACCTACGGTCCACACGCTTCCCACCCGCTTCAGGCGTCAAGGACATAACAGCTGCAACCATGGTCCTGGCTCGGGATTGTCCCAGCTCATCCCGCTGGGCTGACCACAGCTCACAGGACGCCCCAGTGGGTACATCCACTTGGGATGGCACCCATGACATTTCAGCGCCAACATTTCAGCGCCGTACATTTAAGCGCCGTACATTTCAGCGCCGTACATTACAGCGCCAAAGCATGAGAGAGAGAGGGGGGGGGCGAACTAGCTAAATACATAAACACACACACACACGCACACATACACACACACACACAGGAATATAACCAACACTCACTTCGTCTTTCTGTTAATTGAACTTTCTGTTAATTGAACTTTGAGTTCTTTTTTAATTGAACTTTAAAGATAAAATCACATGAAAAATTAAAATCACATTTTTTAATTGAACTTTAAAGATAAAATCACATGAAAAATTAAAATCACTGAATATCACTGAATATGCATCGTTTGGTGCCTCTCCTAAAACATGAATGCAAAAGCAATGCCCTCCATCGTGTCCATGAGAGAACGATCCCCTGCGTTGTACTGCAAGATGATGGTTTTGACACGTTTTTGTAGGTCTTTGTACTTTCGGCGCTTCGGGGCAGGTGCCTGACCTCCCATAAGACGCATGACGTCAGCTTGAATCATGGCTTGCTCTTTTTTGAGGACTGCAATGAGCTTCCACAAATCTGGGGAGTACGCCCCTGCGTGGTTTTGGAATGCATTGTGAAATCCTTCCACACTGTTGTTGGATTTCGCTGCATCCGAAAGGACTCGGTCATGCACATTCCACATTTCCATTTCGAAAAGTGGTGATTGACGGGGGCCTCGGCGACGAGGTCGGCCGATGTGCGTGTCTTCAAAGTAGTCAATTACTGGTTGGCCCCGGGCGTCATAAAATGGCGATGTAGGGTCAAAGACACTTTCGAAGGCTGGCTCGACGTCATCAATAGGCAGATATGCCAAACCCGGGAGCATTCTCATCAACTTTGCGAAATTTTCATCGTTTTTGTAGTCAATTGAGAGTCCATTGTCTTGAATGTGACGCCAGACGCTCTGCGCCAGATGGAAGTGACAACCCGTTACCTTCAATCCAGGGAAAGCTGCACCGAATGCTGAGACCGCAGCTTTTTCGTAGTCTGTCATCAACGTGCTTGGCGCAATTCCTGGTTTGAGCGTCTTCAAAGCTTGAAGAAGTCTATCGTACGTGGCACGTGACTTGCTTGGGAGCAGGGCAAATACAACCGGAATGGTTGTTTCCATGTAAAGTACATGAAGCGAGTAGATTTGAATAAACAACCCGGGAGCTGTCTTGAATGTGCCGTCAGCAAACCAGTCTCTCTGCTCGTACAGCAACTGAAGACCTTCAGGTGTAGCGAAAACGAGAATTCTGTCCGCCCCTGGACCCGAGTCATACGCCAGGAAAGGGGTGCCGTCAGGGAGCACCTGTGACACAAAAAGAAGAGAAGGAGAGAGAGAGAGAGAGAGAGAGAGAGAGCACACTCACACACACACACACACACACACACACAAAGACACACACAAAGAGACACACACACATACACACACACACACACACACACACACACACACAAAGAGACACACACACAAACACACACGCACATACACACACACACACACACACACACACAAAGAGATACACACACAAACACACACGCACATACACACACACACACACACACACACACACATACACTTCACCTTCATGTCTGCTGGGATTTCACCCAGTTCTGCAAGGCTGGCTGGTAGGGCAGGCAGATTGTTCCGTTGGATCGCATTCGTCAACGACTGCTTGCTTGGGAGACTTGTGACGGTAGCTTGGGACAGTCCTTCGTGGATGTCAGCCAGAATTTGTCGCGTGGCATCCCGGGTTTCTTGGGCTTGAATTTTCATACGATGCACTGCCTTGGCCGCTTCAATCTTAGGACGGTTGGGAGCGTGTGACAGGTGCTCTCCTCTCCGCAGAACGACATCGCCTGCCTTCATGTGGATCCTTGCTTTGCAACAACCAACATCGCATCGCCAAAATGACAATGCTGGATCTTTGCTACTCAGCTTGTCAAAGCGATACGAGTAACCGTCAAAGGAAATCTTGTCCTTCTTCTGTATACTTGGGTAGATTTTGGCCATCCTTTCCGAGTAATGTACGGAGCTGAAATGGTTTACTTGATGTCTTAGGAATGTGCATCCGCTGAAATGTACGATTTGTAACTCACAACTCTCTCTCTCTCTCTCTCTCTCTCTCTCTCTCTCTCTCTCTCTCATACCGTTTGGCGCTGAAATGTACTCACAACTCTCTCTCTCTCTCTCTCTCTCTCTCTCTCTCTCTCTCTCTCTCTCTCTCTCTCATACCGTTTGGCGCTGAAATGTACGGCGCTGAATTGTGCGGCGCTGAACTGTACGGCGCTGAAATGTATGGCGCTGAAATGTACGGTGCTGAAATGTTGGCGCTGAAATGTTGGCGCTGAAATGACGTGTTACCGGGGATGGACTGCGAACAAGAGTGGGGGCCCCTGTCTTTGGATGAGGACGAACAAGCGGATGAGCACTCTTCGCCCACATCCCAGGGGGACAGATTGAGCCTGCGCCTCCCTAGGAACCAGCCTGAACCAAACTCAGACTTTGCCGAGCTCGAACTGACCCTCCCCAATAGGGTCACGTATGCCGAATCAGTCCCTCAGGCTACTTTGTTACCCTTGACCCTCCTTACGCCATGTGACTCTAACTCCAGAACCACAAGGCGACTCAGAGTGCCAGAAATGGCACAGGAATGGCTTAATAAGCCAGCCCGCACTGTCAGGGGTGCTGCTTCCATCCCTCCTCCAGGCAGGGAGTCCCTCTCTGCCTCGGGCGCTTTTTCCCCGGGAAAGTTCCTTAAAGATTCCTCCAAGGGAGAGGTGTGGTCCTGGTACACACAGGACCACCCTGCCTACAGGGAAGCAGAGCCCTCCGCGCAGGACAGGATGTTGGTCTCACAGTGCACCACCTTCCCCACTTCAGATACCCTATCCTTTAAAACGTTAGCAGAGTGGGACAAATTGGCCCGCCGCTGCCTCCTCGAGGTTTCCACGGCTTATACCTTCTTCGACGTGTTCCTCCACAGGGCCAATGAGCTTAATCAGGACACGGGGTCTCCTTCCTCCGTCCCACCTGGCCTCTTCACTGACCAGAGGTTAAACACTTTTGGCAATAGGGTAGCATCTGGTCTCATGGCAGCTGCAGACACAGCTACCAGCCTTCACTTCAATACTGTGCTAGCGCGGCGTGATGCCGTTCTCCGCCTCTTAACATTCCTGTGGAGGAGAGGGCTGCCCTGTGGTCCATCCCAGCACAGCAGCACTCCCTCTTCGGCCAGTATGCACCCCATTTTGTCAGCCACAGGGCAGAGACAAACAGGGAGGTGGCCTCATATTTAGCCCACACTTCCCAGGGGCGCCAGGGCTCTATGCCATTGAAGAGACTGGCCACCAGGGCCCCTCCATATACCACGCCACCTAAGTCAAAGCGGCGTGCGCAGAATCAGCGGCAGAGGAATAAACCACCTCATGTCTGTCCAAGCCGACCGGCCATGCCCAAGGCCAGAAGGCAGCACCCCCAATGACTGGGCACAGGCAGCACCAGTCGTTCAGCCCCTCCAACTTTGAAACTTGTCCCGGCATGCACATTAGTGGTGTGCTCTGGGACTCAACGACTGGATTGTATCGGTGCTAGAGTCAGGGTACGTGCTGCCTTGGGTGGAGGACCGCCCCCCTCTAAGATCCACTCCTCTTCCTTATGTGCCCAGCTCGACGGAGCAGGAGAGCGTCTTAGAGAAAGAGATATCGCACCTACTCCTCATAGGGGCGATATCTCAACTCTCGGGCCCAGGCCCTGGTTTTTACGGCCGGTTGTTCGTGATTCCAAAGGTCTCGGGAGGGTGGAGACCAGTCTTGGACTTGTCCCCCCTCAACAAATTCTTCCCCAAAACCAAATTCAAGATGGACACACAGGCACAGATTCGGGAGACCATTCAACAGGGCGATTGGGCTACCTCTATCGATCTGAAAGATGCTTATTTTCATATCCTCATCCATCCGGCATCCCGTCGGTACCTGAGGTTCGTGTGGAGGGACAAGGTGTTCCAGTTCTCGGCCCTCCCATTTGGTCTGTCCCTTGCCCCTTTCCTGTTTACCAAGGTGGTGCGGGAATTGGTGTCCATCGTCCGCTCGGAATCCATTCGTCTCTGTGTGTACCTGGACGACTGGCTTATCCTGGCCCAGTCGCAGGCCCTGTGCCAGAGTCATACGGCCAGACTTCTAGACCTTTGCTCCCAACTGGGCTTCCTCATGAGCCAGGAGAAATGCGATCTGTCCCCAAGTCAGTCCTTCAACTTCTTAGGGATGAGATTCGACACGCGGTCCATGATAGTCTCTCAGACGTCAGATCGCTGGGACCGTCTGGCAGGCCTCCTCAGCCACTTGTGCCGTTCCTCCCAAGCAACAGCGCGGACACTTTCTTCCCTCCTGGGCATGATGGAGTCCATGGCACCTCTCATTTCCTTGGGCAGGGTTCTCAAGCGCCCTCTTCAGAGGGCACTGAGGTAACGGTGGTCCCAGAGCACTCAGCCATGGGATACCCAGATATGTCTGGGCGAGTGGTTCTTCGAGGTGACATCAGAGTGGTTAATCACCCCTCTTCTGACACAGGGGGTGCCCATAGCCCCACCTACTCTTCAGGTGGCACTCTTCACGGACGCCTCCTCCCTGGGCTGGGGAGCCCACATGGACTCACTCCATGCAGCAGGGACTTGGTCCCCGGAGGAGCGCCTATGCCACATCAATGTTCTGGAACTGGAGGCAGTTCCCAGGGCTCTCCTGCACTTCATGGGGGAGGCCACTGGCAAGACCATCTGCTTGTTCACGGACAAGACGACAGTCACATGTTATGTGAACAAAGGGGGGGGAGCGCACTCAGCAGACCTCTCCTTGCGGACCGAGGCTCTCCTCCGCTGGTGCCACAGCAAGGGCATTGCACTTTCAGCGAGACACATAGCAGGAAAAGCTAACATCTTGGCAGATGCTGTCAGCAGGTCCAAGAGTGTCATCCGCACAGAGTGGACCCTGGACAAGGACACCTTTCAGGGGGTGTGGGAACGGTGGTTTTGGCCGATGGTGGACCTTTTTGCCACAAAGTTCAACAAGAGACTTCCCACTTATGTCTCTCTGGTCGCCGACTCAGAAGCGTGGGCAGTGAATGCTTTCTCTCTAGACTGGAGCAGCCTGATTGCCTACGCGTTTCCTCCCTTTCCAATTCTGTCCAATGTGATACGGAAGGACAGATTGGAACGCCCGCAGCTAATCCTCATTGCGCCAAAATGGCCAGCCCAGCCCTGGTTTCCAGACCTTCAGTCCCTGACACATGTCCACCCTGGAACTCGAAACCAAATCTCATCTGCTGAGGCAGCCTCGTTCCAATCCTCAACTGCTCCACCTGCACGCATGGCTGCTGTGCGGTCGGAACTGTCAGCATCACCATTGAAGTCTTCGACCCCTCGGTCGGCCTCTGTGTCGGCTGCACTGACCCAGGGGTGTGCCTCCTCTGACCTCCTCTCCATAGTCACCAGAGTAAGGAGGGAGGGAACGGAGACTTTGTATGACTTTCGCTGGAAGAAATGGTTGCGGTGGTGTACAGCTCAGGACATTCCCCCTACTAACCCTACGAGCATGCAGCTGGCCAACTTTCTGGCTCACTGCTCCTCGGTTCTCAACCTGTCTGCTAGTTCTGTGCGAGGGTACAGGTCTGCCATCTGTACCACAATCAAACAGCTAGGTGGTCCCGCCTTTGAAGCGGATTTCCTGCTCAGAGAGGTGGCTAGGGGTGCCTCTCTGAAGGAAGCTAGAAACCCCAGAAGAGTGCACCTCTGAGACTTGTTCCTGGTGCTGGATTTCATTTGAAAACAGCCCTTCAAGCCATTGGGGACTATTCCTTTCGACTTGCTCACCCTCAAGACGACTTTCCTTCTGTTGCTGGCCACAGGCTGTTGTAGAAGCGAGATTCATGGTCTTAGTGGAATGCCACAAGATCTGGCCTTCCACAGAGATGGTTCCATCTCTCTTCGTTTCCTTCCAGAGTTTCTAAGAACCAAGACCCTGAGGTCCCTTCCCCCTCTCTGAGGGTCAGACCTTTGTCTGATATTCTTGCCCAAGATGATGAGGATAGGCATCTCTGCCCTGTTCGGTGTCTCAAATACTATTGGGATAGGTCTCGCCATAGGCGTTCTTCTCAGAGGCGTCTGCTCATCTCCCTCAATGAGAATTACAAGAAAGACATCGCTGCAGGCACCATTTCCCGCTGGGTTTCCCAAGTCATTCGTAGAGCCTACTCTCATGCACACAGGGATATCAGCTGTCTTCATCCCAGAGCACACGAAGTGCGGGCCATAGCAACTTCAGCTGCTTTGCAGCACTCAGTGCCACTGCAGCATGTCTTGGAGGCAGCCTTCTGGCGGTCTGAGAATCCCTTCATCAAATTCTACCTCAGGGATTTCCGTATGACCAGGGCTGACGGTTCCAAGGGGATTTCCTTTGTCGTGGCTACAAGGGCTCCCCATACGAACCAGTAGGTGTTGCCCTCCTCCATTTGTTTTAAATTCTGCATCAGTTTGACATGGTACAGTATATGACACCAAAAGGAGGAGTTTGTATTATATTCCATGTTTGGCGTTACATATACTTACCATGTCAAACTCAAATGCCTGCCCGTCCGTCCCCGCGTCTCCGCCGTGGTTCTCATGGGGCATTTTCTTCGATGGCCACGGAATGATTCAGCGCTCATAGCTTTTAGAGGCGTTTGATTGGCTGAGAGTGGACCGGGGCAAGACAGCTCGTCTTTTCACTGTTAGCCGCGCAAAATTTGGCCAAGCAGAGCAAACCAATAGGCCTAGTTTGCATCAGTTTGACATGGTAAGTATATGTAACTCCAAACATGGAGTATAATACAAACTCCTCCTTTTCAGTTTCAAAGAGGTGTTAAAGCATGCAAACTGATCCATATATTTCACACTACATTTGCTGTGAAAAAAAGAATGAACAAAAAGCAGTGCCTCACTTTCCCCAAAACCCAATGCGCTGGTCAGGCCTTTAGAGCCCACCCAAGGTTTTATAAAGGTTTGATGACAGTGGAGTCTTGATTCTGTATGTTTTGATGTACTGGTGTAATGAAATATGTTCACACTTAAAGCGCTTTGTATTTGTATATGTGTTTCAATACATTTGAAGATGGTGCATGTGTATTTCTTAACTGACGAGTTTGGGACAGATTCAGTGTGGAAAGTTCCAGAAGTCTGTTTCAGTATAACTGTAAAAAATAACCAGTTTGAATGTTTGTCATCTGAATGTCCTTTGAGTACCATTATTTAGCTGTACTTGGTGGTCACAACTTCAGCCATTGGGTCAGTGTGTTGACGTTCTATTCCAAAGATCTGTGTGGTGGTTCCCATTCTGCTAGTACCTGATGGGTTTAGGGCATGGATATTCAAAAAAGTATCTCTTAGATCAGTATATTGCAAATGTGCTGTCTTAACTCAGCCATATCTCGGCACTTGTTGAAGATTAGATATGCATGTTCCGGTTTGTGTTGGAAATGGGAAATGGAAGCATGACCATCAGTTCTCTGCATCACAGCTGTTGAATGCAGTGGGATGAAAACAGTTGTACATGTATGAAAAAGCCCACTCAAGACTCAAAAATACTTTGGACAAGGAATTTAAGACATGTTTTTTTCATAAAATGGGCATTTAGCAAATAAAAAGGCATTGCTGAAACACACACACACACACACACACACACACACACACTTCACACTTTCCTAACCCTCCCTCCTCCCAAACCCCCATTTACTCACCTCACACAGTTCACATTTGCAGTAGTTGAGAAGACTGATGGGTTTGGTTGCAAACCTGTCTTGGGTTCCATTTGTTGTCAGTTTTGACATACTGAAGGAAGGGTAATGTTTTAGCCAAAACGTGTGTTTTGCCTCTCGTGCTCATTCTGCCCAATTCTGTAATACAATATTCATATCACTGTGGTCACCTTTTCTCTTGCTCTCCAGTCAACCTCCCATTCACTTTCACCATTCTGTACTTTAGTACTTTTTCTTCCTTACACTCTCACCCCCACACCAGCACAAAAAGTCAAATGACTTGATTGTCTTTGTTCATTTGTACTGCTGGCCAACATTTAGTAATGTTTTTCTTTTGTAAATGTAATCATTTCCATGAACACTGACAAAAGTAGTAATATGATCTTTCTAGTTCCTTTCTGTGTCTTTTTTTGTTGTTGTTGTTGCTTTGTTTTGTTGTTATCAACAAAACGTTTTTGATAGTGTATGATGATAAGAACTGTCCACAAATGAGCCAAACTGGTCACTCAAGGTGTAGGACTGACCCATTTCTGAGAATAAACTGTAGTGTTTTAACCTTCAGAATAGAGTAACATTGATGTGTTTGGATAGTTTCCAAATACACAAGCATATCCTCATTGAAGGCATTTGTTTAGGATTTGTGTCATCTAAGCCATTGTTCTCGATCCAAGCACTTTCATTTTGTTTGTGTCAGTGTACACCCTTTATAACTCTTTTTCGAAGATCATGTGAAAGACTCTAAACCTTTTTCTTTGCCATGAGTTAATGCAACAATGAAATAAGTGAAATCTGGAAATGAACATTCCTCAGTATGTATATGATGTATTTAAACGTATTTTAGTCATGTCTTCGTCTCCTCCCACTCTGTGAAAAGTCATTTGGGCGCCACACAGAACTGTTCACAGGATTCCTGTTAGTGGTGCGTCAAAGCTTGCATCATATTTAGTCATGTACCGTTGTAAAATAAAGGCAATTGGAAACACAGTTGCTTGTGTTATCTGTGTGTGGCTGGTATGGTTATGAGAGTAATTAAGACTTCAAGATATTCTGTATCTGAGAAAAAAAAAGTTAAATCTGGACACTGCAAACAATTCTGCCTCAAAAGTGATATGTCTGAACTGTATGATAGCATAAAATGAAATACAGGCAGTCTGCCCTGAAAAAAATTCATTTTAACATAAATGCAAAAATAAAACAAGAGAGGCAAGGCCTTCAAGACTCACTTGTGATACACTTTTTAAAAAAAACAAGTTTTTTATGTATTGAGTATAATTTCAAAATGTAATGTTTAAGATGAGAAAGATGAGTTTAAAGCAAATTAATTCCCCTAGCATTAATTACAGAGTAATTTCCCTTTTTTACTATCTGCACCAAAACGTTTGCAAATAAATAAAACTTCCATGCTTAGCAAAAGAAGTTCCTGTTTGAACAAAAAATGATAATAATGACTGCTCTTGTTGGGTCAGAATATCAGATCAAAGTGCCAAGTTTAGAGAATACAAAAAATATAAATATAACAGTAAATGCAGTTTGCATATAATTAGGCTTCATTTTTTATTTTTTGTGCCCATCCTAGAGTTGCAATATTGTTTTAAACAAGATGTCTGGAAAGAACTGAATTTTTCCTATTTTTATGCCTAATTTGGTGTCAACTGACAAAGTATTTGCAGAGAAAATTTCAATGTTAACGTTTACCACGGACACACAGACACACACACACACACACACAAACACACAACCGAACACCGGGTTAAAACATACTCACTTTGTTTACACAAGTGAGTCAATAAAAGCTTCCACAGTGATCACAATGAAGTATTGAAAAATGGGCTGTCTTGATATAAACTACCTCATTTACAATGCTTCATTTCAGTCAGTGTGAAACTCACAGTTATAGTATTTTCGGTCTGACATTGCACATCTTGATTGAGCAGCTGATGATAAAGATGTTGCCCAGAAAATGGCAAGGTTGTTTTCAAATGGAAGTACAAGAAATGATATTACTGACCACACAACCACCAGTCTTCATTCTTTCACACACACACACACACACACACACACACAAAGTGCGCGAGAGCATTCACACAGGGTTTTTTTTCTTTCTAAAGACATGTTTGATCGTTCACTTTAAAGCCTTCTTTGAACAAGAAAGACTTGTGTTGTCACAACAACAACGAAAAAACAAAAACGAAAAAGGAAAGATTCCTAAACATGCTAAAGACATCATACTTCACCACTCAGCTTCTGTGTTATGCAAAACTGCCGAGCCATCAGTTTACATACATGCATGGAATTAGGCAAAATAAACAAACAGCAAACAATCAAAAAGAAGAAGAAAAAAACCGCGAGAAAGCATAACACGCCGGAGTGGTTATTTATCAGATTTGCCACCATTCCAGTTTGTGTGTATGAGTGTGTTTTTCTATAAATCGTTATTTCTACATCAAAATCAACAAACTAGAGACTTCTCAATAATCCATAGTAAAAAGGTTAGTTCAAATGCTTGCTTACGAGTCATCTCTATTTATAGATCCAACAAAAATGCCTTCATTCATCTCTGGCATTTGTTTGAGTGGAGCTTACATACTTTCCTGCACGTTTCACATTGAACATTCCGCGGTATCGAGTCAACCTTGTTGGAACAATAAGGAAGGGCCACGGGGCATCATAAATCTGTGTGGCTGAGGTTTTAACGCATGCTGATCTGGCTCGGTGACGATACGTAGGCGTTTGATAAAACATAATTCCCCGCGCGTCCAAATACTTCGTACACGCCCAACGAGCGCGCGCGTTCTCAACACACACACGCACACACACACACACACACACACACACACACACACACTTGCACGCAAGCAAATATGAAGTGCACGCAAGCACACGCACACACACACGTACACATATTATGCATACACCCACCACCCCCAAACACACACAACTTTCACCCCTCTTTAACTCTTCAGTCTTCCCTCCTCTCCGTCTCCCTATTCCTCCTTCGATCCCCTTCTCCCTCACACACAAGCGTGCGGCCACTTTTTTTCATTTTCCCCGTCTCGAACTGTTTCATTTCCTTGAAATGAAAGGTACACACACATACACAACTTAAAACAAGTGTAAAGCAGTGAACATGAGACACATCAGCAGTCGCTTCGTCCAAGGACAACAGTAATAAAACCATTGGCAATATCAAGAAGAGGGTAATACATTTTGCACACTCCTGTCTTGTGTGCCTATGTTATCGGGAGAGATATCACTGACCAAAATTAATGCGAAAGAGATATCGGGAACGGGCACAGTTCGATCGATGTAGGCGAGTTTTTGTCGCTGGACAGGAATTGGTTGACTATGGCTTTGTGGTATTCACCCGCAGTCTCACACGATGCCTCCATGATTCGCCACACCTGTGTGATCGCGTAGATAGAATTCCCGTTAGTTGTTAGTTTGTCAGCTCTGGTAAGGGGTTCCCACAAAGACAGTCTCAGCCATCACTGGAACTTCTTTTGTGTGTGTGTGTGTGTGTGTGTGTGTGTGTGTGTGTGTGTGTGTGTGTGTGTGTTCTTCCTTTGCTTGGACTGGGTTCTGACGAACGTGGTTTGTCCAGCGGTGGAGCTGCTGTGCTGAGTATGCTTAACTGACCCATAGCTCAGAAACAACTTGATCTAAACAGTTAAAACTATGCACACGTGATGCTGCTGATTAGTTGTTCTTAGCTAAGTCAGTATGCTGACCCAGACCAGCCTGAAAGAGCTCCAATGAAGCAGCATACGTGAGGCCGTGTGGCAGATTGTTTCACTCACAGGGTTCTAGGAAATAAACTATTGCAGAGGGCTCATCATGTCTAGCTATCCCCTTTGGTGTGAAATAAGGACTTACTAATGTCAACCATACAAGCGCAATACATGACGTCTTTCTGACAAGTCGGGTTCCAGACGGTGGACACTTTAAGACCGGTCTGACCTTGGTCTTGTACGTCGCTTAATATAACGCTGCTGGGGCATTCACGGAAGTTCCGCGGCTTCAGAAAACCCACAGCTCTGTTGCCCTTGTTGACAGTTTTGGCAATGTGCTTTCCCCAGGACAGGTCCTCTGTGATGGTGACACCGAGGTATTAGCTGGATGCTGTTGTTTCCCGTGTCTGCGCATGGAGGCTTAGTTGGTATTACAGCCTTCTTTTTGCTTGGGAAGATGTGCATAACGCTGCATGTGCTGGGGTTGAAGTTCATTTGCCGGTGTTCCAGGGACGAGACTATTTTGAGGGAAGGCGATTCGTTTCAGAAGACAATCATCGGCAAAGAATTTGGCGGTGCTAAGCCTGACAGCGTTGTGAAGGTCATTCATGAATGAAGGTGAGGAAGAGAAGAAGGCCCACCAGAGTTGTACTCTGCGGGACTCCCGATATGACAGTGACCGGCGTTGATATGTTGCCCTCTAGACTCACCTGTTGCTGGCGCTAAGGACTGCGGAGATCCACTGAAGGGTATTTTGCGCACTCCATAGTTCTCCAGTCTTGTAGGCAGCGGGCAGGCGGGACCTTGTTAAATGCCTTCGAGAAATCCAGCAGGACAACGTCGACCTGGGACCTGATATTGTGTGTGTGTGTATGTGTGTGTGTGTGTGTGTGTGTGTGTGTGTGTGTGTGTGTGTGTGTTGGTTTTTTTTCTTTTTTCTTTTTTCTTTTTTACATGATCTTAAAATTTCCTCGCGTTGTCTTATCCTTTTCGTGTAGAATGTTTATTATATTTATTCCGTTTTGTGAGCGCAAGTAAGAAAAGCCTTACGTGCTTATTGTATTGTATTGTATCAGTTCTCTTGTCTCGCAATAGATTTATCTGTGTGAAAACTGATCGGGCTGTTCTCCCCAGGGAGAGCGCGTCGCTACACTGAGAGCGCCAACCTTTTTTTCTGCCTGTGATTTTAACTGTTTTGCTGTCGAAGTGGATTTTTCTGCATAATTTTGCCAAGGACAATAACCCTTTTGTTGCCGTGGGTTCTTTTACGTGCACTAAGTGCATGCTGCACACGGGACCTCGATTTATCGTCTCATCCGAATGACTAGCGTCCAGACCACCACTCAAGGTCTAGTGGAGGAGGAGTGGGGGTGGGGGGGGGGGGGGTTGCGGGGGTAGAATACTGGCGACTGCGGGATTCGTACGAGTGCTTCAGATCTTCTCGCTTCCTCTGCAAGTTATCACCCCTCCAAATAATGAAACAACAGCAACAACAAAACATATTGCTATTATCTCGGCCGTTTAATCGTGTGTGTGTGTGTGTGTGTTTGTGTGTGTGTTGGAGTGTAATAGTTGTAGTATTGAGAGCATGTTACTTTGTCGGTTTTTGTGCGGTGTGTTTTTATAATATTAATGATTCTGTTTTATGTTTATACTACTTTTTATCTGCTTTCTTGTTTCACTTTAGCGGGATTTGTAAAGCGCTTAGAGCTTGCTTATGCTTGAATTATAGCGCTATACAAAAATAAATAATTATTATTATCATTATTATAAAATATCATTAGATATTACTGAAATATTATATCAACTCTAGTATCCATTTACTCTGTCTCCCTCTCCTTCTTTTTCTCCCTCTCCGTCTGTCTGTCCAAGAGCGTGCGTTTATGCATGTGTGTGTGTGTTAGTTGAGTGAGGAGTGATTGTATGTGTGCGTGTGTGTGTGTGTGTGTGTTAGTTGAGTGAGGAGTGTGTGTGTGTGTGTGTGTGTGTGTGTGTGTGTGTGTGTAAGTGTGTGCGTGCGTGCGTGTGTGTGTGTGTGTGTTAGTTGAGTGAGGAGTGTATGTGTGTGTGTGTCCGTGAGGCGTACATTTGTGCTTGTTACTTGTATGCTTACCTTTGTTTCCTGACATTTTAGGATATCTTTTAAACACACACACACACACACACACACACACACACACACACACACACACACACACACACACACACATTTTTTTTCAACGAATATACGCGGCTTTCTTTTTGTCACATCATTTGTTAGCATAAATACACTTTATTTCATACTTTGCGTTTCAGTTGACAAGGGTTTGATATGAGTGTCGTTGACACAGTTTATGAGTGACTTAAGATTTATTATGTTGCGTTGTTAACTCCTCTTTACACTACAGTTGATGACAGGGAATAAATGAAGAAGCCAGTACCACTCTCGCGTTCGTGGATAAACACTAAAAATATTTTTTTTATATTGAAACACTTCCACAATCCTCAAGTCTTTAACATCGTGCATAATTTGTGTGCCCTCATCCCAGCCACTGTTCCCCCACCCCTCTTAAGACACTTTCATCTCTCTTTCACACACACACACACACACACACACACACACACACACACACACACCCTTCCTGCAGAGACGCAGATGCAAATATATATATATATATATATATATATATATATATATATATAAAACATAAAAAAATAACTAAATACAGTCCAAATGGGGCATTGAAGGTGGGTAGTGTGGGAGGGTGCGGGACTATAGGAGTGAGGCGGAACTAGTCAAAATACACAGAACACATAACATTGAAAAGGAAATGTCAATGTAAGCGTGGTCCTCAGTCCGCATATTATGCATTTTAACCCTCTCTCTGTGTGTGTGTGTGTGTGTGTGTGTGTGTGTGTGTGTGTGTGTGCAGAAGGTGCACTGAGGAAAGTTGGAGACTTTTAACTCGATAAATGTTTTAGGGTCAACCAAACTGTTTTAACATTTACATTTTTTTCTTCTGAGAAACTACCGGTAAGTGACAAGACTCTTGACAAAAAATGCACTTTCTCAACAAGGAGTCCTGAAAAAGAGGGAGATAAACGAGTGCTTTGGGAGCTGTCAGAGTGAACTTAAGTGGAGATATCTCCATCTGTTTGGCTAAGATGACAATGTTTCACTCACCAGGTTTTTTGTTGTTGTTTTTCAGTCTATAATGAACATAGTTACGTGGCGTTTTGCTCCCCCTTGCTCCCTCTCCGTCTTACCCCCCCCCCCCCCCCCCCCCCGCCCCCCTGACCTACAGCTCGCCTCCACCCCCTATGTCCATTCGTATCCACCACTGGACTTTTACTTGTGAGCTATGACCGAAATTAACTCGCTGTATAGGAAAGCGTACTCCGTTTTCGAGGGCATAATTGTGGGAATCTACAACCTGAAGGCTATCACAACAGCAACAAGAGACATGATTATTTGGTAGCATAAAAGCGACTTTTAAGGTGAGACTTAAGAAAAGAACTGGTGGGAAAACTGACGAAACCTTCGTTCACTGCATGTCCCAAAAGCAGACGATCGATTCTTTTCAGCATGGGTGTCAGACGTAAATGCATAATTACTGTACACTATAAAAACGTAAACAAAACATTCCAAACATAAACTTTAATGAAATTTTCTGTTGAGGCGAAATACACATCACAGTTTTTGATAAGCAAACGTTGAAGTAAAACTGAACAACACAGTGATAAAAATATGTTGAAGACTTGTCCACGCCCATGGTTTTTCGATCCCGCAATATCATGACTAAGCTAACAGAAGACAGATTTGAGTTTAACAATCTGTTTGCCGCTTTCGATCTTAAGGTCAGGCCTTTTTTTCTCGCGCCATGGTAATGCTCTTTGTACAGATTTGGGTCTGGAGTGATAGGCTTTTGTCGCGGCAGAAACTGAGGTGGCGCGATGCAGAATAGTCTGAGAGATGCTTTGTGACCTTCTGAAGCCTGCAAGGGTCCTGGCTTTCCACCCGTGAGCAATTTTGAGGATTCATTCCAAGATTCTTGAAACATCAGCGTAAACGAAATTATTCGACCTGCCACTGCGGATCTTCGAACTGAAGTTCCGTTGGCTTCCCGTTTCAGTTTCAAGGTGTCAACTTCCTGAAAGCATGGGGACCAACAGTTTTGATACATGTACGTAAAACCACTGACACTGTCATTCGTAAACTGTGACAAACTGACGCCGGAATTGACTTCAACCAAGAATACGTGACAGTGGGTCACGTTTGACTGAGTGGCTGGCATGTGTGGGCTTGTATTATGTTCAATGACACGAAATAATAACACAAGATACATGCAACTGTAACGGCTGTCCATAAAACATGGAAAAGTGTCTTGATCAATAATAACAAAGAATCTTTATATATATATATATATATATATATATATATATATATATATATATATATATATATATGACGAAAAGGGGAAGGGGGCGTATAAAAAAAATCCCTCGTTCCACCCGATACCACGCTTTGACACTACACTCACCTCATACCGACCCCCCCAACCGACCCCCCACCCCACCCCACTCCCCCCTCCGTCCCCTTCTCTTCTACCCCTCTCCACCTCCACCTTCCCTCCTTGACTCATGTGTCGTGTTGAGGTTTTCGTTCGTGCCTTGCCCGGAAACCTTATCAAGCAGCAGACGATAGGGTGGCAGTTGCCCCAGGCGCAGACCGATAGCGTGTCAGCTCAGTGACGATGCCAAACGTCACCCCTCGCCCACCGCCACCAAGTGACTTCTCAAGTTTTGAAGCAGGGCTGGCGATTGACTCTCGATATATATATATATATATTTGTTATTGTTGTTGTTTTTGAGGGGTTACATATTACTGCTTCTGCCTTGTCCGGAAAGGTCAGTGGACGTATTTCTTTGTTTGATTAGTTCTATACCTCTTTGTTCATTTTATTTAAATTGTGTGTTTGTTCATCAGTTATTCTATGGACTGTCTCGATCAGTCTTGTTTGGTCCTTCATACGTGCACTGTTTGTTATTCATTGCCAGTCCTGGCATGGCTGTTTGTTCACAGTTGATAATTCACACACACACGCGCGCGCGCGCATACGTACACACACACACACACACATACTACCACACGCACGCACAACTAACAAACAGACAAGGGCAGTAGACATGTGCAGACATATAGGCGCTGGGGCCAACCAAAGACAGACAAACAATAACAAACACACCGACAAAGAAAGAACGGTAACAATATGGGATCCCCGAATAACACATGCAGGAATCGTATTATTGTACTGTACTGATTTGTATTGTATTGTATTACTCATTTTTGTCACAACACATTTCTCTGTGTGAAATTCGGGCTGCTCTCCCCAGCGAGAGCGCGTCGCTACACTGAGAGCGCCACCCATTTTTGTGTGTGGGGGTTTTTTTTTTATGAATGCAGTTTTTTTGTATTTGTTTTCCTATCGAAGTGGATATTCATGCAGAACTTTGCTTGGGACAACCCTTTTGTTGCCGTGGGTTCTTTTATGTGCGCTAAGTGCATGCTGCACACGGGACCCCGGTTTATCGTCTCATCCGAATGACACATGACATTCGAATCGCGCATGGACTTCCTTTTGTCAGTGGACTCGTAACGAGAGCTCCGATTTGCAGCCCCATAACTCCCGTGTTGGTGAAGCGGGGTATCCTAAGACTAGTGGCACGTTTATGGTTCAGAATGTCACCCTCACTTCAGGATGTCATCCCCGGTATTGAACGTTGCAGTACAGAATGTCACCCTGATACAGTATGTCACCCCGATACAGGATGTTTTCCTATAGAGAATGTCACCCCGGTACAAACTGTTACCCTTGGTGTAGCACGTTACCTTGGTAACATTTTGTTCGGACGGACCTTGCGGTACAGAATGTCACGCCGGTACAGAATGTCATGCCGGTACAGAATGTCACGCATGTCACGCCGGTACAGAATGTCACGCCGGTACAGAATGTCACGCATGTCACGCCGGTACAGAATGTCACGCCGGTACAGAATGTCACGCAGGTACATAATGTCACGCCGGTAGAGTATGTCACGCATGTCACGCCGGTACAGAATGTCACGCATGTCACGCCGGTACAGAATGTCACGCATGTCACGCCGGTACAGAATGTCACGCAGGTACATAATGTCACGCCGGTAGAGTATGTCACGTCGGTATACAGAATGTCACGCCGGTACACAATGTCACTCCCGGAATCGAACGTCACCTTAGTGAAAGTCTGTTATGATTGATGTTTTTCTGTTTTAACTCACTTTACAGTTCAGAATGACGTCGGGGATGACACTCTGTACTGGTATGCCACATAATTAATTATGCATCTCCACTGCGGAGCAAATTGTCGCATTTTGTGAATGTACTGTTTTGGACTGGTCTTGTACTATGTGATCGTAAGTGTAGAAGGTGAAGTATGGAAGACAAGTATACCTACATGATGATCACAGACGGATTTGGATACAGCGCTTCAAAATCTGTCGAAATCAAGTAGAAAATAATATGGCGCTTCTCTCGGACCACTCACTTCAGCAGTAGTTGGATTGTGCTGTGTGGGGTCTAAGCTGCCTCTTTTTTCTGCTTGTGTGCCTTGATGATCGGTTATGATTTCATGATAGGCCACTGAGTCATTTCTCTGCTCCGTTTGGGCTCATCTCTCTCTCTCTCTCTCTCTCTCTCTCTCTGTCTCTTTCTCTGAGGTACCCACTGAAGTACCACAATCTGTAGTACAGAACTCAAATCAGCGAGGACTGTGTTGGAGTTAAGCTCCTTGTTACGGAAGTCTCTGAGCATTAGGGCGCAATAGCCGAATGGTTAAAGCGTTGGACTTTCAATCTGAGGGTCTGGGGATCGAATCTCGGTTACGGTGCTTGGTGGGTAAAGGGTGGAGATTTTTCTGATCTCCACGGTCAAAATTTGCGCAGACCTGCTAGTGCCTGAACCCCTTTCGTGTGTATACGCACGCAGAAGATAAAATACGCACGTTAAATATCCTGTAATCCATGTCAGCGTTCGGTGGGTATGGAAACAAGAACATACCCAGCATGCACACTCTCCAGAACGGAGTATGGCTGCCTACATGGCAGGGTAAATATACAAAAGGGTCATACACGTAAAATGTTACATGTCTGTATGAGTATATGTGTGCGTAAATGAAACCTGATTGAATGACACATGAAACGAATGATGAGCGCCCAGTGGCAGCTGTCAGTCGGCTCTGCCCAGGTAGGCAGCATGTTGTGCAAATGACTCTGTGTTTGTAAAGCGCTTACAGCTTTGTCTCCGACCGAGGATATGCGTTATCCATATAATCAGCATCAATGGCACTTCATTTCATTCATTTTTAGATGGCTTGCCATTAACTGTTCTCTCACCGAATTCAGTATTTGTAGGCCCTACATAAGTTGCTTGTTCTTGTCAGAAAACATCGACAACCTAGAACTGATGGTACACAAGTTCTTAACATGAAACCATGCACTTTTTTGATGATGATGTGTTTGGTTTCAAGAAGCAAACAATGGTAGTGCCGTTCCCCGCATCCTGATGATACGTCTGACAGAGACTGTTCTTGGGACAGAGTTCAACACAACATCCCTGATGATACGTCTGACAGATACTGTTCTTGGGACAGAGTTCAACACAACATCCCTGATGATACGTCTGACAGATACTGTTCTTGGGACAGAGTTCAACACATGCTGGTCGTCGTCGTCGTCGTCGTTGACAGTTCAGGTCATCGTTCTATCAACATTAGAATGCAAGTGCAGTCAGGTCTGTCAGAGACGACTTACTTTCTTAATCACCGCCACCATTACATCACCACCATCATTAAACCACCACCGCCAATACATCACCACCACCATTACATCACCACCACCATTAAACCACCACCATTACATCACCACCATTACATCACCACCACCATTATATCACCACCATCACATCACCACCAACATAACATCACTACCACCACACCATCACCACCACCATTACATCACCACCACCATTACATCATCACCACCATGACATCACCGCCACCATTACATCACCACCATTACATCACCACCACCATTACATCACCACCACCATTAAATCACCACTGCCATTACATCACTACCACCATCACATCATTAACACCATCATCAGAACGCACCTCTTCCATCGTTGAAGATAACACTGCCATTGGCATATTATAAAAAAAAAAAAAAATCTTTTATGATATAGATTTTGGTGATCACTGTTATCTACCTACGTAGGCTAATATTGTACACTAATATCAGAAAAAGTGACCAGTTAGACCAAACCCAAAACCACATTCACATATGATGACAAGTTTTTCCACAGTGGACATAGATAATCTGACCTGCCAGTGCAAATTCTCACCCAGGTACCGGGGGTGATATTCTGTACCACAACAGATTCCATTTCAAACTATTTGTGCTCCGCTCATCACCTTCCTCGGCTTTTTTGTTTGTTTGTTTGTTTGTTTTTTTCCCCTTCCTTTTCTTTTCGTTTTTTAAATTTTCATTTCCATTTGTTTCATAGGATCTTCTTAGGTCTCGCACATTCCCAATGAGTAACAAATCAGGTCACGACCTTGAACCCACAACGCACAAACATCACCATGGCGACCACGGCAAACATCCCCATGGCGACCATGGCAAGCATTACCATGGCGACCATGGCAAACATCCCCATGGCGACCATGGCGAGCAGCCTCAGCACAAGGACAGTCATGGCCACAAGCACCCCGCCCTGCGGGACGCCGTGATGAAGGCAGGCAAGGGGGACGGGGCCAACACCCACGGGCACGCCGGGGGGCACTCTCCCGCCCACGCCAGACCTCGGGCCGGCACCCTGACCCGCAGGGATACCGTGAGTAATAATAAGCAGCTAAAAATCTTTACAAAGCAGTTTATACTTGAAGACAAATTAACTGATACTGACTTACTGTTTTTTTAGTATTATAACAGCCAAAATACATGAACAAGAAAACAAACAAATGAGTAAATATAAAAGAAATGATTATGCAAATCTTTATATTGAACGAAATCAAAAACAAAACTAACGGATAAATGTTTGCCTTTAATCGTCAAACTTGTTATGGTCATCAAGAAAAAGCATTTTATCAAAACACAACTTGACGATCTTTCGCTACAATATATCAGTGTGTATATATGTATAACATTTTCCTTTTTGTGAATCGCTAGATTCTCACAACCGTTCAACGAACATGCATTGTCAGGCATGACAATGGTTTGTGGTCACTTTCAATTTCATTGTGTAACTTTATTCTCGATATGCTTTTTGGTTTTATTTCGTGACATATGTGATAATTTACACATTCCGACTAGGTTTTTTTCTGAAGTACGTATTTATTCCGTTTACATGAGAAGGCGACTGTCTTTTTCTTCTTCTTCTTTTCTAAAACGATCATCTTTTCTTCAAAACATAATTCAATTAGTACTTGAAAACATTTCTAAACAAACCGAAATCGATATTTCCTCTCAATCTCTCTGGAGAATTTAGTCTTTGTATCATTCACATGAAGCATTTGATGTAACAGCCCATCTGATTGTAAACCGCTGATCTAATAATTTACCATGAAATAGGCACAACCTTTGCTTTTCTGTGGGTTTCTTTCCTGTAGTTGATTTCATTTACGTGGCGCTGCATTTGAAAAGCAAAAAACGTACTGTTCACCCCTGCCAATATAGCCTAAACGATGGGAAGCGGAATAATGACATGTTTTACGAGATCTCTAACATGAGCACTTCATATTCTGACTGCGTGTAGACACAAAAAGTGTCGGCTGGTCTGTACAAATTATGCTAAATTTGGAGAAAGGAACAACAGCAACCCTTCTTCTATAGCGGGTGCTGCCGATATTAGATCCATTGAGGGACGTCACAGACACGATCACCAGATCAGCGCACTGTAACCACTTCTCGACCGCGTACGTCACTGAAAGCGTTTAGGGACATCATGTACTGATGCAATTCTGGGTTATCTAACAAGGATCTCTTAAAATAGTTCAAGGGTAGATGTGATTTCCTCATGAGCTACCAGAAGTATTTCCAAGATAATGTATGATTACTCTCCCGCCGTCCACCTGAAGTAATTCTGGAAGATCATAAGAGGATCCCCGAGGTTATTCTCAGATACCATACAGTTTCAGTTTCAGTAGCTTATGGAGGCGTCACTGCGTTCGGACAAATCCATATACGCTACACCACATCTGCCAAGCAGATGCCTGACCAGCAGCGTAACCCAACGCGCTTAGTCAGGCCTTGAGAAAAAAAAAAGGTGAATAAATAATAGATAAATACATAAAAAAATAACTACCACAACTAATAATATGTATACGGCGCAAAAACTTGATGAAGCCAACTATAAGCGTACATAAAAAAAAATAAAAAAAAAATAAAAAAATAATTATTATAATATACCATACACTGATTCACATCAGTTATCGCAACACATACCTTGAATTCTGAGATGTCTCAAGGATCTGTCTGAGACATCGGATAAAGATTCCCTTGAGTACTTCTCGGATATTCTGTAAGGTTCCCCTAACTTGAAGTAGCCAAACTCGAGATATACAATAAAGGGATTTTGATATATAAGAATCCCGTATAGAAATTCTGAGCTAACAACAAAGATTCCCTGTTATCATATTGGGATATCCGGCGAGGACTTACTGATGTCATTCTAGGATGGCCTGAAGGATCCTACAGTATCCTAATAGGAACTCCTGAGGTAGGCCTAATTTTGATATATCCAACAAAGATCGTCTGAGGTAATTCTTAGATTTCCCATAAGGATCTGGAGTTGGCTAACTCTGGGATATCCCTTGAGAAATTCTGAGGTATGATATATATATATATATATATATATATATATATGTGTGTGTGTGTGTGTGTGTGTGTACTATGAAAAAATAATGACATCTGGGCCTGGATTTAATATTTAATCTATAATCGCATAACATGCAACATCCAGTGAGCCCAACAGATCATGGTGCGGTGTCCAGTTTTTGAAACTTGGGATTAACTACCAAGATTATATACATACATACATATATGTATATATGTATATATATATATATATATATATATGTGTGTGTGTGTGTGTGTGTGTGTGGAGTGATGGCCTAGAGGTAACGCGTCCGCCTAGGAAGCGAGAGAATCTGAGCGGGCTGGTTCGAATCACGGCTCAGCCGCCGATATTTTCTCCCCCTCCACTAGACCTTGAGTGGTGGTCTGGACGCTAGTCATTCGGATGAGACGATAAACCGAGGTCCCGTGTGTAGCATGCACTTAGCGCACGTAAAAGAACCCACGGCAACAAGAGGGTTGTTCCTGGCAAAATTCTCTAGAAAAATCCACTTCGATAGGAAAAACAAAAGGTGGCGCTGTAGTGTAGCGACGCGCTCTTCCTGGGGAGAGCAGCCCGAATTTCACACAGAGAAATCTGCTGCGAGAAAAAGAAATACAAAAATGTATATATCCCTCCATTGTTATTATCATTATCGTAATCGTTATTGCCTTTGTTTTCTGAAGAATAGGAAAGATAGGGCTGTCAGGAATGAGAGCACTGACACTGTTGTGGTTTGGGTTTCAGTGTGTGTGTGTGTGTGTGTGAAGGATTCCTGTCACGGATAGTGTATGATTTCATGGCTACGTAACACCTGGAAAGAATCACTTTAAGAGATGATGAGCTGCAGGCCAATGTGAAACCATATAAGACAGTTCTTTTTTCGAGTATTCATTTCTTTTACTATTAATAATCTTTATGATGGTTGGTGTTGTTCTTAATAGTGTCGTATAGTTTTTAGCATTGCTATTCGTATCATTTATCTTTTATTATCACCTTTCCCTCATTGTATAAAGATGGGTGAATATGGATCAGTGCACCAGCTGTGTTGGTCTTGCTATTGTAATTTTATGTGGAAGGTATGTGTGTGTGTGCATGTGTCTGTGTGTGTGTGCGTGTATGTGCGTGCGCGCGCGTTTGTGTGTGTGTGTGCGTGTGTCTGAAGGAGAGAGAGAGAGCGGGGTGGGGTGGGGAGGGGTGTAGGGGGGGGGGGGGGTAGTCTTTTAGAACCAAACATTACGGATATTTTAGGGGATTTTTAAGGACTTCAAAAACTGTGGACATCAAACAACAAGCTTAAAAACGACCAACTCATCTGTACAATACCCTGATGCTTGTTCTCCAACACAATCAATATAACTATGTACAGCAAGATCTTACTCTGAGCATTTCCAGTTTTAGTTGTTTCTATTCTGACATGTAGATTTGTTCTAATGCAAAGAGTCTATGTACATCAAGTTACGCCCTTTCTAATGTTCTTTATGAAAAGCTGCTGAAGTGTTATGCAGTCTTCTTTGTTTTTGGCCTTTCCTTGACATAATGAGTGATTGTGTGTGTGCGCGCGCGTATGTGTGCGTGGTGGTGTGGGATGAGCATGCGTGAGTCACCATTGTTTTATGTGATTCTTAATTCATTTTAATATCCCTTGCACATACCAAAATCTTCCATTTAAAGCCAATAGTCTTTCAGTCTTGAATACATGAGGAACCCCTGAAGCAATTCTCAGTGGGATAGCCAGTGAAATAGCCTGGAATAATAATTGGATAACCACCGAGATCCATGCGAAACGTCTCTTTGTGATGTTGGGGGATTATCGTATCCAGCAAGGGTACGTAGCTTGACATCATTCTACAATTACGTATAGCTCGTGACATACTTTTTTGGATCATATTGAAATACCCCCAAATGCTGCAAGGAATGCATTTTACCCCACAGTTTAGGCAGCCGTAATCTGCTTTCGGCGGAAGGCGTGAAATCAAATTTGGGAATGCTTTGAGGCGTTCTCAAAACTGAGATCGTCAAGCCTGGAAGACAGTAGTGATTTCAGCACGACACTGCCCAATGGTGTAGGCGATGTTCTGGGCAATCCGCTTGGTGCCTGCTGCATGTGTTCCATCAGGACATGAAGCATTTTGAGATATATCTCTGTCTGCAGGTCTTCCCTGGACGCTGCACTATCCTTTTTACTACAGAACATCCAAACTTACCGATTTTGACTGCTTCTTTGGTTTAACTCGTCACGTGTTATTCTTTATTTTGTTTCTATAATTATGTGCATGCTTGTTTTCTGCTTCCCATCTCAATCTTTTACCTGTTATGATAATAATGCAAAATCGGTTTACCCTGCTTTTCAATGTTTCACCAGTTTAAAACCAAACCAGGTATAGTTTGTGTACATGTTTGTGAAGACAAATCCCACTACATTTACATAGTGCAAGCGTTGTGAGGGGTTTTGTTTGATGGATATCTTGGGGGGAAAAAAACCAAAGAGAAAGAAAGAAGAAAATATCATTCGGAAATAGAATGTAGTCGATTGTCCTACATGATTCGTTTGTTTTGTGGGTGGCTTATTTTCGTCTTTAATCATAGTTGAGGAAATCATCTTATTATGTTGTACACACGAAATAACTATCACGGTTTCTTCCATGAACATGTCCCTGGTATAAACTCAAGATTATTTGTTTATATAATATTGTGTGTGTGTGTGTGTGTGTGTGTGTGTGTGTGTGTGTGTGTGTGTGTGTGCGCGCGCGCGCGCGCGCGCGCATGTGTATATGTTTATTCTACAGGGAAAACACCACAAAGGCCATGACCATGACAAACAAAGCGTTGGCAAGCACAGCGAGGGCCATGCAACAATCTCAGTGGAGTATGAAAACACATACAAAATGGTCCCTGACTCACGCTTTCAGGAAACCCAGGTAATTGTTAATCATCCACACCCACACCTACCCACCCACCACCCACATTTATGCGCACAGTGACACAAATGTTGAGATGTTCGGCGAACTTTGAGGGATAAGCTTACACATAATATGCACTAATTCCTCAATGAAATTAAACTGCAGTGTCTGTGGGATGAATTACATGGTAATATGCGTAATTTTATGCTATGAAACAAAAAAATATTGATACGATTGTAGAACAGAAAACACTGGAACCCCAACTGTTATGTGCCCGCAGATTAAATACATAGGATAATCATGTTGCTTTCATGCTGTTTCTGTACTGCATGCTTTCTTGTGATCACCTTGAAAGTAAGTTGGTAGCAAAATACTCTGGAGTTGTATGCACATGAAAAGATCAAAAACAGCATTTTATTCTTTTGTAATTATCTTGGTAATGAAACAACAAAGCACAATAAATTTGCACCTTGTGTATAAAAATGTAACCATGCTGTCTTTAGACCTAGCACCCTTCAACCTCAGGAAGTGTCCAACAGGTACGTGAGATCATCGCCAAAGTGCTGAAGGAGAACCTGACTGACCCACAGTACGACCCACGGGTCATGAGCCGCCGATGCCTGGAGCTGAGTGACATAATTAAAGAACGCGTCAAGCAGCTGGACATGCATCGCTTCAAGATCGTCTGCATGGTCACAATTGGCCAGAACACAGACCAGAGCATGATGGTCAGTTCCAGGTGTCTCTGGAACTTCAACTTTGACAACTTTACCTCGTTCACACTGAAGAAAGAGCCTTATTATGCCATTGGAATGGTATTCGCCACATACGCTGAATGAGTCAAGTCCTTAGTATAACGCGAGTGTGTAATAACAAATCTAGTGAGTTTAAAGGAAGCCTAACTGATCTCATTTCTTTCATATTAACATATTAATTATTTTGTTCAAACACATGTGTGGATTTGATTTTTTGTGTGTATGCATTGTTAAATCCAAAAAACAAATAAACAAACAAAACACACACACACACACGCACAAACAACAAAAAACACATACTGAATAAAGAAGAATGAACTTACATTTAAGCTTCTTTTTTTTTTTTTTTATTGGTGATGTATCAGTATCAGTAGCTCAAACAGGCGTCACTGCGTTCGGATAAATCCACAGACGCTACACCACATCTGCTAAGCAGATGCCTGACCAGTAGTGTAACCCAACGCGTTTAGTCAGGCCTTGACAAAAAAAAAGAAGAAAAAAAGAAGATAAACATATAAACAAATAGATAAATGATTTTTTTAAATGAATAGATTTTTTTTAGATAATAACAAAAAGATGAAAATAAAATAGAATGACAGTAATGATAATAAAATAAAAAAAACAAATAAATGTAAAACATACAGACCCACATTCACACCCCCCACCCACACACATGCATAAGGGGTATGCAACAAACATGCATTTTCACAGATATGAAAGCACAAACAAAAGTGCACAGGCCCAAATACACATAAACGTACACGAGCCCCGACACCCCCCCCCCCCCCCCCCCCCAACACGTATTTCTATGCTACATATCGTATCGCAACTTCCACGGCACACACACACACAAATACGCCCATACCCCCCCACACACCCCCCACCCTCCCCAACACACACATATATATGCACACCCGCATGTTCCAATATTCTGCGGTTGCTCCCACAATACAGACATGCATACACACACACAACCTCATCCTCTATTGACACACACTCACAAATCGTAGCCACCACGACGCACAATCCCCATACGCTTATCCACACCCACAAGCAAATACACACATGTATGTGCTCGCACGTGCACAGAGATCTCCTGACACATGTGTACACTTACACACTCGTGCGCGCACACACACAAACACACACACGCGCGCGCACACACACACACATGCTGCCACAGATTGGCCGTAAGAAGGGTGGGAAAAGATCTCTGATGCCAGGAACGTGGCGTCTAGCGTGTTGCTGTCTATTGTATTTGGAAAAGCCCAGAGAGACTGTTCCGTTTTGAAGAAATTTGCGCTATGCTGGTTTAGAAATTATGCCAATATTTGTTTGATTTGCAAAGTATCGTGCTCTACCTTTCATGCTAGACTGACGGCCGCTCCCTCTAACTTTCTTTCTTTGAGGCGATCGATGTTGTGATGGCCATGTACCCGTTCTTTTTGCCTAGATGTATGCCGCTCGTTGTTGTTGCGTAACCAGCAAGTCTGTCAGCTCCCTCATTTCCCTTAACTCCTGATGTCCCGGACAGTATGACCATGTAAGCTTTTGAATTTGGAAGTTGCGCATTGCCTCATGCCACTCAAGGCTTCCCATTCCACTTTCTAATTTTTTGTATGGGGTTCATCGAGTCCGTTAGAATCATAGCATGTTGGTTTCCAGGCATATGAATAGATGATAGCCACTGGAGAGCATGTGTCACAGCTTCAACTTCCATCGTTAGGCTGGAGGTTGTGACTTTATATGCAGCATTCTTTTCCCCAATTGTTTTTCCATTTTGCTTTGCAGTGAATCCCCAACCGGATTGGTCTGTAGTGACAGAGCCATCTGTGTATATGATGATGTCCTCTTCTTTACTGTTTTCTTCTATGAGCAGCTCCACTTCTGCATCAGCTTTGCCATCTGGCCATTCCCGACAATGTGGTTTTCCTCCCATTCTTTTGTTTCTTTCAGGTCTTGTAGTCGGCATACAAGCTGAATTGTGTCTTCTGCTTGCCCCATCCACGATCTTCCCCGTCCTAGGCGGCTGCCTTTCGGTTCCTTGACTGCCTCATACAGTGGGTTTTGAGGGTTTTCTAATGCTCTGAAGTAGGTCTTAATCTGTTCTAACCTGCATTGAAGGAAGGTCAAGCAGGTATCGCATGGTTTCCATTGGTGCATCATTTATTGCTCCAAGGATCAGCCTCATAGCTTCATTTTGAACTCTAATTTTAGGAGGATGCTTTGAGACAATGCTGTTAGCCCAAGTCCGACGAGTGATTGATATAGCAGAAAGAGGTGGCGTTGTTCGATACCTTTGGTTGCCATTGCCTTTAAGACTGAAAGACCCTTTTTTGCATTTGAGAACAGTTTTTTTCCGTATGTTTTCTGAAGGTCTGCATCCTGTCAAACTGTATTCCCAGGTAGCGTAGCCAGTCGTTTTTTTTTCGATCTGAATTCCGTCGAATGACACAGCTGGTTGTGATTTGCTCGCAGTTCTGTTGTTGAGGGTGCACAAAAACGTTTGGGCTTTCGCTGGATTGATGGAAGATCCTGTGTCCTTGCATCATGGGCGATATTGTTCAGTTGTTTCTGGACGGCTGCAATTCTTTCTTGAGCATCTTTCGAAGTTTTGTAGACCAGGCCATCATCCGCAAGAGTAAGTACCCGAGCTATTCCATTGTTGTTTAAGTCTGCAAGGCCTTTCGTGTGGACGTTGCAGAAGACCGGAGACCCTTGTGGCAGTCCATGGAAAGTTTAGAAGGTGCAGACATCCAATCTCCGAGGCGTAGGACGACGGTTCTTTCCTGAAGCGCTGCTGCTGTCCCTCTTGTCAGTGTCAAAACTTACTCCATACCTTAGTAGCAGCTCCTTGAGGTGATGGTAAAGATGCATTTGTAAACATTTATTGTACCTGGTAAAGTTTCAAGGGATGCTTTTTTTTAAAACATTCGTGGACTCTAGTAAAAATATTTAGATACTTTACTTTAGAGGATGATGAAAGAGAGAGAGATTTAACAAAGGGCTATTAATGGTGACTTAAATCTTTTTACCCCTCAGTGAAAGCATCAGCTTTTTTTTTTTTTTTAATCAAACCAACTCCATTTTAGCAATGCACCCTGGCTGGGATATCCCACTTGCAAATTTCTCTGGTATTCTGAATGCGCCTACCCTTAACCCATTCATCCCTGGTGAGTTTACAGCCTCAGCAGGCTTACAAGCCGTATTAATGCAGAAAACCCCCCAGAAAATATACTGATTTTCCTCCAACTTAAATGTGGACACATCCAGAAATACTGTAGAAGTTAGTTCCCTTCCTTGGTGGTTTATGCAGATGTAGGAACGTGAACATCTTTTTAATGATGCAAATTTTGACACCAGAGCAATGTTCAGGCACAGGGCACAATGAGATAAATATGTGCCACTATGCTAGTCTTCATTCTCATCCACAAACTGTCTGAGGTAAGTGTTGCAAAGCTGTTGAGTGCTACGGGAAATTGAGGTACCAATGAGGATAAAAATCATTTTTATTAAGTTCTACTTGAGGATGATATAGACTTGATCTGTAAATAAATGTATATATCCAAACCTCTTAGTCTCCTGTAATTGAAGCATGTGTGTGTGTGTGTGTGTGTGTGTGTGTGTGTGTGGATATTGTAGAGATGGAGATAGAAAGACATAGAGAGAGAAAATATGAATAGACTGAGGGAAAAGGATAAGCTACAAGCTTCTTATCACCATGCCCTCACAACAAAATAATGATTTTTTTTAAAATCATTAAAAAACAAAACAAATGAATTAGAAAGGAAAAGAAGAAAATGAAAGTGGAGGTGGAGGCGGAGGTGGTGGAGGAAAATGACAACAAAAGAATAAGACAACAAGAGAGGCAAGGCCTTCAAGACTCACTTGTGATACACTTGAAAAAAAAAAATCTAATCGTTAAAATGTGTTCTGTATTTGTTATTATAAAGCTTCGGGCTAAAGGAAAAAGAAAAAAAAGTCCTAACGGGAGATTCGAACTCCGCGTGTTCGGATGAGATGAAACTGTCTTACCCATTACACTATTCTGGTGTATCTTGGGCATTCAAAAAATCTTTAAGAGCAATTAAGAATTCTTTTTAAGTCCGCCGTAAAGGAGACGTGGCTATCGCAGCAATCACACTGCAACATTTAGCCGTTTTCTCTAGATCTAGATAGATGTACAAGTTTAGTTACACCCGCCGGGAATGTAGTACGACACGGTCGATTCAATTTCTCTTTTATGTTCATTCTAGTTTTATAGTTTTAAAGTTGATATGAAAATTTAGTATTCTGTTAAACTAATAACATGTAGAGCCAAGTACTTCTAAACGTCGTATGAAGTGAAAAGGACTTCATTTTGAGAAAAGTCAAGACTGGAAATACAAAAGGAATTCATGGGTATTAACTCACATGGTTTATTATTTTTAACTGTGAATTCCGACTGATTCTGTGGATATTTTTATGGCAGTTTGGGGCATAATCCAGTAAGTGAAGAGGCGTTCACAAATCTTTCTCTGAATAAATATTTAACGGTTTCCTTCTCCAACTTTCCATCACATGTTATCGTGTATTGTCGATTGAGTATAGGATTGAACGGGCAGGTCAACAACTTGAAACAAAATGGCGACGTTCGCGTTCGCGAAGAATATGAGCACGCGCTTTGAATGTGTATAAATATGTGTACGCAAATGATTTTTGCCCATGACCTTCAGGGCTCAGCCAATAGATCTATAAAGTCCATTCGTCGTATTCATTTTAGTATTTTCCGAAAAAGACCACTTGGGTGAAAGAACATAGTGAAAGCCCTGTACACTAAGAGTAAAACACACAAGCTTTTTATGTATTGAGTATAATTTCAAAATGTAATGTTTAAGATAAGAAAGATCAGTTTAAAGCAAATTAAGTCCCCTAGCATTAATTACAGATTAATTTCCCTTTTTTACTATCTGCACCAAAACGCTGGCAAAATAAATAAAACTTCCATGCTTAGAAAGAGTTCCTGTTTGAACAAAAAATGATAATAATGACTGCTCTTGTTGTTGTGTCAGAATATCAGATCAAAGTGCCAAGTTTAGAGAATTAAAAAAAAAAAAAAAAAAAAAATAACAGTAAATGCAGTTTGCATATAATTTGGCTTAAAAAAAAAAAATTGTGTCCATCCCAGAGGTGCAATATTGTTTTAAACAAGATGACTGGAAAGAACTGAATTTTTCCTATTTTTATGCCTAATTTGGTGTCAACTGACAAAGTATTTGCAGAGAAAATGTCAATGTTAAAGTTTACCACGGACACAAAGACACACACACAGACAACAGTACACTGGGTTAAAACATAGACTCACTTTGTTTACACAAGTGAGTCAAAAATAAACAAAGAATGAAAGAAAGAAAAACACCAACTTCATGAAATCATAATCCCCAGAGACTGGGAAACATATCATCATTTCAAAAGAGTGAGAGAATATGGAATTGAGTGTGCGAGTTCAGCTGCATTCCTACCGTGGCAACCTTTGAAAGTATAAGTATAATCGGAGATTAGAAAAGAGAGATAAACCACTCGCGGCAGGCCCCTTCTTACTGTCTATAACAGTGCTGAAGCCGTTTTGGGGCACACACGCAGTGCGGAAGGGTGGGGGTAAATCACCCTCTCCTTCCCCACCTGAAGGAAACTGGTCGGTTCTGACGGTTCAGCTGCAGTAAAACGAAAGTTAAGTTATGCCTGGAATTTCCCACGTGTAGTAAGATTTGCTGTATACAATGAAAACCGATTCATTTTTGCTTGGTTTTTAGCACGTTTGCATCTGCTTGAATGTAGATAATATAAAAAGAAAACAAAGCAGCTCCCCCCACCACCAACTCCCCCCCTCCCCAGCGCAATGTTGCACATGAGAGAGACAGTTGTAAATTATTGAACTGCGTTTTCGTAACGCTACTTTTTCTTCACACTTTCTGGTTTACATCACCATTTCTTCAAACAAACAAAAAAAAAAAAAAAAAAAAAAAAAAAAAAAATCAAAACATAAAACACATATTCAGCTCTGTCTCTCTTCTAACATCTGTCTATACATACATACATACATAATTTCATATAGATCTATCAGTATGTAAATCTAAATTTATCTATATGTACATAATCATATATATAATTCATATATATACGAACGCTTCATGTTGCCCGAGCAGACCGTTGTATTGTGCTCTATCTCTCTCTCTAAGTCTCTGTCTCTGTCTCTCTCTCGGGAGTTTTACATGGCTGTTAAAAGCATCTACGATTCTGTACTTGTATGTGTTCGTGACAAAGGTATTTATTCAGACTTTTTTCAGTGTCCAAAAGGGGTTGAACAAGGTTGTATGCTAAGCTCACAGCTGTTTTCCTTTTTCATCGGTGAATTGGCAGTGGAGTTATCAAAGAAGGGGAGACATGGAATACAAATGATACCTGGCGCAACAGATTTGCTCTTAATGCTATTTGCTGATGATGTTGTTCTCTTGTCTGACACACCCATAGGGTTACAAAATCAATTAAATGCCCTTAAGCAAGAAACAGACAGACTACAACAAACAGTGAATCTCGATATGACCAATATTATAGTTTTCCGCAATGAAGGTCATCTTTCGACTCGTGAAAAATGGTGCTGTGGTGATAGGGAAATAAAAGTAACCAATACATATAAATATTTAGGAATGTTATTCACAACAAAATTGAGTTTGACATCTGTGTGGGATGAAGCAAACAGAAAAGGGAAAAAAGGTGTAATCCAAATTATAAAATCACTCAGGAGACTGCGTTCGACTGACGCTTTCCTTTAGTTTGGGCGGGGCAAAGGCAGCTCATGAATAATGAATGCGTCTCGCGGCGCAGGCTGCCTGGCTTCAGCAATTTCTGCAAGTGGTTTATCTCTCTTTTCTAATCTCCGGTATAATCACTCCCTCCCTAATGAGCACTTGGTATCAAGTGATCACAGGCAAGAGCGTTCCCTACCGTTTACCTCTATACATGTTTTGATATTAAAAAATTTCCACACCTCACAAAGCTGGGAATGGACAATTCTGAATGGGTCTCCTGTCTTGCCTTATTAGCATAGCTAAACCTCAGACCACTGGTATTGGCCAATATTTGTCATCAAGGTTTCGAGCTATTGTTTTACCAACATGGACTGAGTGATAGCACATGTGACCATGGCCTGTCAGGCTCAAACACACTGTTCTCGAAAGAGACAAGAAATTCGTGTTTTCAACTTACAGGATCAAAGGGATGGCTTTAACTCGAAAGGGGATGGAGAAAGGAGAGTTATCTTAGTTCATCAGAAAGAGGTCAACATGTACGGGACAGTGAAACCGATGTGAATGACAGGGGAAGGGAGAGGGGCAGTACATGTGGCGAGTGACATGCAGTTGGAATGGAGAGGGTGATTGGTGGTGAATATGCTAATGAACAAATGGCTGTTGAAACAGTGGAAGGGTTTGTTAATGTTTCTTTTCCAACCCTTCCACCACACACAGGGCAAGAGACACACAGACAAAAGTTAAGGCATGACAGACCACGACCCCTTCCCTGTGTTAAAGTAAGTTCACTTGCAGTTCATACAGGTTCCTGTTCATTCATCATTTACACTCCAATGGGGTTTCCACAGTGCATTTTATACTCACCTCACATTTTACATCATGAAAAAAATATCTTTTCTTACCTCCTGCTGTAAAGAAAGCATTTCTGAAGTGAGTTTTGAAACATTGTGCTGTCCTTATTCAACACCTCAATTGTGTGTCCAGATTTCATGAGACTGTGTTTAGTTGTTGTTTCCTTAAACTATTTTTCAAAAAACCCAATGTAAATGCCCTGTACACAAAGGAATGTGAGCTTTCAGATCACCCAGTGGGGAGTGAGGTTTTTTTTTTTTCTCATAAAAGATATGGCAACTGCTTACTTCTGTTTCCATTACAGGGAGGGAGTGTGGATTTGGATGTTACATGTACGCTTTTGTTTGACAAGATAACTGAATTACTTTCTTCATTAAGAAATGAGATTAGAGAAATGGTTCACCACCATGATACATTATATCTCCCATTTTTGTGAAGATATAGCAGGTCAGCTATCGCAGGCACACAAATGTCATTTTTCACTGCTCATGTCTCAGTTGTTTTACTCTTGGTTGTAAAACTGTTTTTTTTCTGAAAACAGAAACATCCTTCCAGAATCTTTGTTTTGTTTGTGGTTTTATGATATAAAAACATTTCAAACTCAGTAGGGGTCATGGACTGAATAACACTCCAAGAGCCAGCATGGCAATCATGCCTTGCTGCACAACCCAAAGAGGTGCCATGAAATAACATCTAAAATAATTTGCATAAAGAACTTCTCGCCCAATGCAATTAACAGAACATGAAGACCATCATCATGAGAATGCAGCAGAAATGGACTGGGCATCATGTCATGCGAAGAGAGCAATGTCACAACATGATCACCTGAACAGCCTCTGAGTGGAAATCAGAAGGTAGACGCAAGAGAGGAAGGCCAAAGAACACCTGTCGCAGAACAGTCTAAGAACTCAAGACCCTGAAGCACACCTGGGGTTCCATTCAGAGACAGGCCCAAAACAGACAAGAGTGGCAGATCTTCGCTATATGCCAGAGGGCATAATGGTCAGTCAGTCAGTCAGTAAGTAAAGATTTGTAAAGAATAACCAGGGCTACACAGCAGAAATATTTTCATATGATATCTGACTGATCTTGATGCTTGCATGCACAGTTCGACCGTGGAGAAGACAGTGCAGGATTTCTTCCAAAAATTTATGCGGAAGCAAACAAACCGATTATCATCTAGACATATAACTACTAGCATGATCCTTGCTTTTTATTAATGGAAAAGTACTTAATGTATGCTAAATTGCAAAATTTTGTATGCTTGTGAGAATGTGAAATGTATTTGGAAGCCTTGTGTCCACACATTGGAATTTATGGACTGAATCAAGAAATATGTATTGATTTGTATTGTATTGTTTTTTTCCTCAAAAAACGGATGCTCAGTTTTTTTCTATGAAAATCTGAATTATAATTTTGTTCAGAGAACAGGTGGCACTCTCAATGTAATGATGCACTCTCCCTGGGAAGAGCACCCCGAATTTCACACAGAGAAATCTGTTGTGTCAAAAGAGTAATACAATATCTTAGCTTGAAACCTTCATTGGGGGTGGGGGTTCATTCACCATGAAACCCTTCAGATGAAAGCTTCAAGCTGATATATTGTTCACAGTAAGCTTTTGTGCAGTAATATTGTTTGAACATGTTTGTGGGTATTTGGGTGGGAGGGTGGGTGGGGGTGGTGGTTGTGTGTTTATACATAGTGTTTGTTTAACTCACTCGGGACGACAAGTTTTCTCCCTTGCTTTTCCCCACAGACGGCCCATTTGTAAGGGTTTGGAAAAAAATGACAAAAAATACAAAATACTGTGTAAGAAAATGAAACTTTCAGAACTGGTTTATTACGTGTTGAGCTATTACATATAAAAAAAAATCAAATTTCTCATCTTATTTTTACAGTTTTGCCATATGTAGAAAATAATGCCAATTTTTCACCCTGAATCATCATACCCATGCTCGCTTTCTGCATTAAATTCGCTTTCTTCTTCGTCATCATCCACCTCTTCAATGTCCGACCCTTCAGTTTGTAGCATTTCAAGTACTTTGGCAACCCCAAAACATTGCCGTCACTGCCTTGTTCGCATCACAACATTTTGAGAAGAGCCCGCTTTGCTGACAGGCTGGCACGCAAGCAGACGACTGGTCAGTGACTTTGTCAGCGTGTGTGCGAGACAGGCCACACATCATAGACTAACCAATCATACTGTTCGATTGTGGAGTGACCCAGAATAGCGCACTCTGCTTGGCTAATCACAAAATCACGTGTACAGCGCATGATGGAATTTTACTTTCGGAGAATGCTATTCCATTCCTTCGTCCGAAACCAAATACATTTTGTGAAGGAATGCGTGAGCATTCCTTCATCCGGAAAGAGTTAAAGCACATGATAATGGAGGAAAACAACATTATTGCACTTGGTTTTTGTGTCTAATACATTTGCTAACATTTAGCACCTTTTCCACTCATAAAATAAACAGACTCAGATTTTCTTTTTCTTCCAGAAATGTTTTGTGTATCTATTTTTTTCTAAAAATCTGAGTTATCTTCCCCTAATTGGGAGTTATTTCATCCTGTCATCATTGAACTTATAATTATATTCTCCTTTCATTTTCCTTCAAGAAAACTATTTGTTTACATATTTTTTAGCATTATCTTAATTCTAATTTTTGTGATAGTTCTTTAAGAGGTTGGTGATTATTTTGCCAAAATCACAAACAGTTCCAAAAGTCAAATGGTTAAAGGAAAGCGCAAGACCTCAAAAACTGTCTGATTTCATAAAGCAAGGCACAGCTTCATTTCTGAAATCCAATTCTAATGAAACTGATGCAGAGCAGCTGTGGTAGTGCAACCCATTTAATTCTTCTTCAGGATGGGGCAGCTGAATCCACAGACACAACTGATCAATTTTGCTTACAATGAAAGGTGGTGTGTGAAGGAGTTACAACACAAATGTGTGTGTGTGTACGTATATGTGTTTGTGTGGGTATATATGTGTTGGGTATGTGTGTGTGTGTGTACATGCATGTGTCTATACAAAATATAAATGTATATACATGTTGCGTGTGTGTGTGTACAGAAGTGTGTATGTGGGGGGTAAAGAGGAGGAGTTTGTATTATACTCCACGTTTGGTAATACATATACTTACCATGTCAAACTGATGCAAACTAGGACTATCGGTTTGCTCTGCTTGGCCAAAATTTTGCACGGCTAACAGTGAAAAGACGACCTGTCTTGCCTGGTCCGCTCTTAGCCAATCAAACGCCTCTAAAAGCTACAAGTGCTGAATCATTCCATGGCCATCGAGAAAATGCCCCATGAGAACCACGGCAGAGACGTGGGGAAGGACGGGCAGGCATTCAAGTTTGACATGGTAAGTATATGTATCACCAAACATGGAGTATAATACAAACTCCTCCTTTTGGTGTCATATACTGTACCATGTCAAACTGATGCAGAATTTAAAGCAAATTGAGGAGGGTAACGCCTACTGGTTCGCATGGGGAGCCCTTGTAACCGAGATGGCAGTGTTAGCCGCGACAAAGGAAATCCCCTTGAAACCGTCAGCCATGGTCATATGGAAATCCCTGAGATAGACGGTGGTGAAGGGATTGTCAGACAGCCAGAAGGCTGCCTCCAAGACCTGCAGTGGCACTGAGTGCTGGAAAGCAGCCGAAGTGGCTATGGCCCGCACTTCGTGTGCTCTGGAATTAAGACAGCTGATATCCCTGTGAGAATGACAGCAGGCTCTAAGAATAACTTGGGAAACCCAGCGGCAAATGGTGCCTGCAGCGATGTCTTTCTTGTAATTTTCTTTGAGGGAGATGAGAAGACGTCTCTGAGAAGAACGCCAGTGGTGAGACCTATCCCAATAGTATCTGAGGCACCAAACAGGGCAAAGATGCCTATCCTCATTGTCTTGGGCAAGAATATCAAAGGTCTGACTCTCAGAGAGGAGGAAGGGACTTCCAGGTCTTGGTTCTTAGCCAGGAACTCTGGAAGGAAACGGAGGGTGATGAAACCATCTCTGTGGAAGGCCAGATCTTGTGGCATTCCACAAAGACCATGTATCTCGCTTCTATGACAGCCAGTGGACAGCAACAGAAGGAAAGTGGTCTTGAGGGCGAGTAAGTCGAAAGGAATAGTACCCAAAGGCCCGAAGAGTTGCTTTCAAATGAAATCAAGCACCAGGAACAAGTCCCACAGGGGCATTCTCCTGGGGTTTCTAGCTTACTTCAATTCAGAGAGGCACCCCTAGCCACCTCTCTGAGCAGGAAATCCACTTCAAAGGAAGGACCAACAAGCTGTCTGATGGCGGTATAGATGGCAGACCTGTACCCTCGCAGAGAACTAGCAGACAAGTTGAGAACTGAGGAGCAGTGAGCCAGAAAGTTGGCCAGCTGCATGCTCGTAGGGTTAGCAGGGGGAATGTCCTGAGCTGTACACCAATGCAACCATTTCTTCCAGTGAAAGTCATACAAAGCCTCAGTCCCCACCCTCCTTGCTTTGGAGACTATGGAGAGGTCAGAGGAGGCGCCCCCTCGGTAAGCTCCGCCGACACAGAGGCCGACCGAGGGGCCAAAGACTTTGATGGTGGTGCTGACAGTTCCAACCGCACAGCAGCCACCCGTGCAGGTGGAGCAGCTGAGGATTGGAATGAGGAATCCCTAACGAGGCTGCCTCAGCAGATGAGGTTTGGTTTCGAGTTCCAGGGGTGGAACATGTGTCAGGGACTGAAGGTCCAGATACCAGGGCTGAGCTGGCCATTTCGGCTCAATGAGAATCAGCTGCAGGCATTCCAATCTGGCTTTCCGGATCACCTTGGACAGAACTGGAAAAGGAGGAAACGTGTAGGCAATCAGACTGCTCCAGTCTAGAGACAGAGCATCCACTGCCCATGCTTCCAGGACGGCGACCGGAGAGACACAAGTGGGAAGTCTCTTGTTGAACTTTGTGGCAAAGAGGTCCACCATTGGCCGAAACCACCGCTCCCACACCCCCTGAAGGGTGTTCTTGTCCAGGGTCCACTCTGTGTGGATGGCACTCTTGGACCTGTTGAGTGCATCTGCCAAGATGTTGGCTTTTCCTACTATGTGTCTCGCTGAAAGTTCAATGCCCTTGCTGTGGCACCAATGGAGGAGAGCCTCGGTCTTTGTTCACATAACATGCGACTGTTGTGTTGTCCGTGAGCAAGCGGATGGTCTTGCCAGTGACCTCTCCCATGAAGTGCAGGAGAACCCTGCGAACTGCCTCCAGTTCCATAACATTGATGTGGCATAGGCACTCCTCCAGACCAAGTCCCTGCTGCATGGAGTGAGTCCATGTGGGCTCCCCAGCCCAGGAAGGAGGTGTCTGTGAAGAGTGCCACCTGAAGTGTAGGTGGGGCTATGGGTACCCCCTGTGTCTGAAGAGGGGTGGTTAGCCACTCTGATGTCAACTCGAGGAACCACATATCTCGGTATCCCATGGTTGGGTTCTCTGGGACCACCGTAGCCTTAGTGCCCTCTGAAGAGGGCACTTGAGAACCCTGCCCAGGGGGATGATAGGTGCCATGGACTCCATCTTGCCCAAGAGAGATGAAAGCGTCCGCGCTGTTGCTGGGCAGGAACTGCGCAAGTGGCTGAGGAGGCCTGCCAGTCGGTCCCAGCGATCTGGCATCGGAGAGACTATCATGGACCGCGTGTCAAATCTCATCCCTAAGAAGTCTGAGGACTGACTTGGGGACAGATTGCATTTCTCCTGGTTCATGAGGCAGCCCAGTTGGGAGCAAAGGTCTAGAAGTCTGGCCGTATGCCTCTGGCACAGAATCTGTGACAGGGCCAGAATGAGCTAGTTGTCCAGGTACACACAGAGATGAATTGATTCTGACCGGATGATGGACTGATGGACACCAATTCCCGCACCACCTTGGTAAACAGGAAAGGGGCAAGGGACAGACCAAATGGGAGGGCCGGGAACTGGAACACCTTGTCCCTCCACACAAACCTCAGGTACCGATGGAACATCGGATGAATGAGGATATGAAAATAAGCATTTTTCAGATTGATAGACCTGTTGAATGGTCTCTGGAATCTGCGCCTGTGTGTCCATCTTGAATTTGATTTTGGGGAGGAATTTGTTGAGGGGAGACAAGTCAAAGACTGGTCTCCACCCTCTCGAGACCTTTGGAATCACGAACAACCGGCCGTAAAAACCGGGGCCTGGGTCCGAGAGTTGAGATATCGCCCCTATGAGGAGTAGATGCGATATCTCTGTCTCTAAGATGCTCTCCTGCTCCACCAAGCTGGGCACATAAGGAGGAGTGGATCTTAGAGGAGGCCAGTCCTCCGCCCAAGGCAGCGTGTACCCCAACTCTAGTACCGACAATCCAGTTGTTGAGTCCCAGAGTGCACCACTGATGTGAGTGCCGGGACAAGTTTCCTACCTGGAGGGGCTGGACGACTGGCAGTGCTGACTTGGGGCCCAGTCATTGGGGGTGCTGCCTTCTGGCCTTGGGCATGGCCGGTCAGCTTGGATGGACATGAGGTGGTTCATTCCTCTGCCATTGATTCTGTGCATGCCGCTTCAACTCAGGTGGCATGGCATATGGAGGGGCCCTGGTGGCTCGTCTCTTCAATGGCAGCGAACCCTGGCGCCCCTGGGAGGTGTGGGCTAAATATAAAGCCACCTCCCTGTTTGTCTCTGCCCTGTGGCTGACAAAATGGGGCGCATACTGGCCGAAGAGGGAGTGCTGCTGAGTCGGGATGGACTGCAAGGCAGCCCTCTCCTCTACTGGAATGTTGGAGAGGCAGAGAATGGCATCACACCAAGCCAGTACAGTACTGAAGTGAAGGCTGGTAGCTGTGTCTGCGGGCGCTGTGAGACCAGAGGCTACCCTACTGCCAAAAGTGTTTAACCTCTGGTCGGTGAAGAGGCCTGGCAGGACAGAGGAAGGCGACCCTGAGTCCTGATTAACCAGATGGTGTTCCCACAGCTCGTTGGCCCTGTGGAGGAACGTGTTGAAAAAAGTATAAGCCGTGGAAAGCTGAAGGAGGCAGCGGTGGGCCAATCTGTCCCACTCTGCTAACATTTTAAAGGATAGATTAACTAAGTGGGGAACGTGCTGTGCTGTGAGACCAACATCCTGTCCTGCACAGAGGGCTCCGCTTCCATGTAGGCAGGGTGGTCCTGTGTGTACAAGGACCACACCCCACCTTTGGAGGAGTCTTTAAGGAACTTGCCTGGGGGAAAGGTGCCCAGGGCAGAGGACTCCCTGCCTGGAGGAGGGATGGAAGCAGCGCCCCTGACAGTGCGGGCTGTCTTAATAAGCCATTCCTGCGCCATTTCTGGCACTCTGGTCGTTTGGTGGTTCTGGAATTAGAGTCACATTGCCTAAGGAGGGCAAAGGGTGACAATGTAGCCTGAGGGACCGATTCAGCATGCGTGACCTGATTGGGGAGGGTCAGTTCGAGCTTGACTAAGTCTGAGTTTGGTTCAGGCTGGTCCCTTGGGAGGCATGGGCTCAATCTGTCCCCCTGGGATGGGGGCGAAGAGTGCTCATCCACTTGTTCGTCTTCCTCCAAAGACATAGGCTCCCACTCTTGCTCCCAGTCCATCCCCTGCTGGGTGCCATCCCAAGTGGATGTACCTGCTGGGGCGTCCTGTGAGCTGTGATCAGCCCAGCGGGACAAGCTGGGATGATCCCGAGCGGGGACCATGGCCGCAGCTGTTACCTCCTTGACGCCTGATGAGGGTGGGGAGTGTGTGGACCATAGGTCCAACCACACTTGGGATGGTGGGTGCCACACCTTCTCAGTGAGGGCATCCCTGGATGCAAGAGGGACCCATAAGCGCAGTGAGGGGACAAACACCCACTCATTTCCCTGTAGGACCGAGGGCTGGGTGGGTGGAAACTGTAGGCTTCCCAGGCCAAGTGAGGCAACTCGGCAACCGTCAGTCCTGACAAGGAGGCCGTTGTGACCGTGGAGTTCACCTGTGGGGTAACAGAGGCCCGATTTCTGGACTGAGTGGCAATATTGGCCGAGGAGCTCAACCTGACCGACAAGAAGTCGATCCCACTTGTCGAGGCCGTCTATGTCATCCTGTGAGATGTGCTGGGTTGGATCTGGGGGGGAGAGGACGAGGGGTTGTGCACCATAGGTGTGCCCCAGTACGGGTAGAATGGGGGAAACCACCTGTGGGTGCGAGCCATCCTGCGCCCCAACCCCAAATGTCACTGGCGCCTTGACCTCCATGAAGGGAAAAACCTGGCCAAGTCGGAGGGAGGTCAGGTCTGACTTGGATGTCAGTCCCGCCAAAAGACTGGCGGGCTGACTGCCCGGAACTGCCTGACACACGCGGGCCTCCCCCAGCAGGGGAGACCAGCCAGATAGCGGGAAGACCGGCAAAGCAGGTGGCCACATGCCCCAAATCCCCTCCCGAGGGGAGACTGGGGTGGCTTGGCCCAGGGTGGGTAAAGTAGAGGTTCCCCCCCACCCCCCAGAACGAAAACTTTCTCCCCCACAGATGTAGGTGGGGAAGGGGGGTCGGCAGTGGACGGAGGAGGGGGAACAGCAATGGAGCCCCTGAGGGCCGTCTCCGAGTGGGGACCAGGGTAACGGCCAGGCGCAACCTCCACTTAAAAGTTCGTGCCTAGCCACGAGTCCCCACCCCCAAGAGAGGACTTGCCACTCACCCTTTTTCCTGCCTCCCACTGGGACACCTCGGGAGGCGGTGCTCGTACCCCTTTCCCCCCAGTCTCCTTCATGACTGTTGTAATGGTATGAGTGTTGCCTCCGCGATCCGCATCTAAAGACGCATCACTTCGGTCCCTATCGGGAGAAATCATCAGCTCTGGGCCTGGGAGAGTCTCTTGGTGGGTCTCAATCCCAGCATCATGATTCCTACTGTTGTGGGATGACATACGAGGCATGGTAACCGCGCTAAGGCACCCAGCGAAAAATCTGATCCCCAACAGAAAAAGGAAAGACAGGATCAACTGAGAGGTCAAGAAAAAAAGTACGATTCGAGGAGTCAGAGTCAAATCGAGTACACAAAATGTAACAATACAAGAAAATCAAGCAGCATGCAGCAAAATAAGGCCAAATGAACACACTTAATAGCCAAAAAAAGCCCAAGATGAGACAGAGTGTAAACCTGACAAGATGGCGTCGAGAGCACTGGCCAAAGGAATGATTCAGCGCTTGTAGCTTTTTGAGGCATTTCATTGGCTTAGAGCGGACCGGGCAAGACGGGTCGTCTTTTCACTGTCAGCTGCGCGAAATTTGGCCAAGCAGAGCAAACCGATAGGCCTAGTTTGCATCAGTTTGACATGGTACAGTATATGACACCAAAAGTAAATTTAAAAGAGATCTGGCTATTTCATTTCCTGCAAAGTTCAAGGGTACAAGCTGAAAGAGAATGAGAGCGTATGTGTGTCTGTACACGTGCATATGAGTTGTGTGTCTGTTTCTGTGTGTGCTTGTGTCTGAGACTAAATCATGCATACTCAGTGATACATACACACAGATAAATTAAAAGAACCCATTTTCCAGCTTGTTATTTTTTCCGCTTTTGGTTCAAGTAAGTGATGAATGGTTTTCTCAATCACAGATACACATATCAAAGAGACAACAGACAAAAAAAAAACAGTACTAAGCCATTCTACCCTGTTCCTTCTTGAATTCTGGCTTCCAATCATTCATTGTGGACTGGCATCAGATTCTGCAATTTGTACTGGCTGGAAGGTGAAACCAGACAACTGGCAAGCACACATTCTTAGATATCAAGCGAAGCCAAGTGACCAGCTGTCAATCATTCTGACAGTGAGTCCTAGATCCACAAGTGCACCAATACAGACTCTGTTTTGGAGACTGGGTTGACCTTTTAATAGACAATGCAACAATCTTCCTGATACTAACAATTCATGATATCTAACTGAATTAGATCTGCTTCCCAAACCCCTCTTAACAGTCCACAAAACCTATCTGAGCCGGCTAAAAAAATGAGACTGTGTGCACATCACTAACTTCCCACATGCAAGGACAAACAGGTGAACACACCCTCACAATGCAGCATTCATGGTACAGACACGCCACTTCAAATGAATTATTTCTTCCCACAGTGTCCAATATGGCAAAATGTATAAAATAAAATAAAATAAAATAAAATAAAATGAAAACCCAGCACAAAAGCAAAATTCAAGTTATCAGGCAAAATTTGTCTTTTTCACACCCACATCTACACATATGCTCTTACTCGCACATACACAGATTTGCAAATAATCACACAGGAGTCTCTTTTCACACTCCAATTCATGCTCTCTCAGCCATAAAAATATCACTCTAAATATACAAGGATTAATTCCAAAACATAGCCAAAACTTGAAACAGATTGAAATGTTTACTGCTGCAGTCTTCTAACTGCAACTCTATAGGAAAAATGTAGAGGTAAGTTTTCTCTTCATTAAAAAAGAAATCTGACCTACTTTCATACCAACTACTTCTTTGTGAAGGATGTTCCCTCAAAGGTACATGCAGGAGTAATGACCAAAAAACAAAAACAAAAACAAAAAAAAACCCAGCCTTATCCAAGCAACAGGGAGTAGTAGATATGGTTTTTTTTTTACACTAAAACAAACCTTCATGCAATCAAGCATGACACAATGCGCAATGCACCTGCTATCTTGTTTGTCAGTCTTGGGCTCACGACACACAATCAACTCTGATCGTCTTCATCATCAAAACCTTGCGATAACAGAAAATTTGCAGCTAGATCTTCATTCTTTTCGCACGCAAAGTAAGCCTGGATACACATGGCTTCCGAAAACCCCAGGGCTTTTAACTGCAACATAAAAAAAGGGTTAATCTGTTTAGTAAAAGGAATATTCATTTCCCTGAATATGTATGTGTCAGTCACACATACTGTGACTTACTCTTGCAAAAGTTTGCATGGCTAGTCTTTGCCTAGTCCTTCCTGTACAAATCTTGACATCCGTGGGCAAAATCTCCATCAGGGGGAAAAAAAAACATGGGAAAAGCTCTTCCAATTCATCAGCACCCTTGATTAAAATGAGATGAATCTATCTTTCATGGCACAGGAAATACAAACCGTGCTGGCTGAACACCAATCACAATAGATACAAATCATTAGCAATGTGAACTGACGCAAAGGGTGGTAAAAAAAAACAACATCACAAACCTTCATGTTGAAATTTGTGGCCAAGGTCTAAATGACTAAGATCTTAACCCGTTACATCTACCTTTTTTGACACAGGCTTATGAAAAAAGGATACAAGGAAACCCATGCAGTAAAAAAAAAAAAAAAAAAAAAAAAAAAAAGCATGGCAAGAGCTACTAATTCACAAAATCATGAACAAATGTAAGCCTTCTGAAACTTCCTGCCATCGCAGGACTGAAAAAGGTGGACTTTTTTCCCATGACAGATGAAAAGAAACCTCGGGGCCATTTTTGTTCATATCTTATAGACTATCAAACAGTTCATTAATGTCATTTTGGGAATTCCATTCTTCTTACCACTGTCTTTTACATGTTACTAACTTTGGATTTGAAGTCTATGCAATGGAACTGTTGTGCATCATTTATTCATTTCTACTTGTGACATTCTTACCATGTCGGTGAGCTGATTGCCTTTAATGTCAACAAGAGCTGGTTTTAAAACAAACTGCTTCATTGCTCTGACTTTCTTATTACTATTGTCATTTTTGCTTTCAGTCCAGATGACAACACAGGGCCATATCAGGGCTGACAAAACCATTAATACTGATCTGTACAATTCAAAAGGGAAGAAACATAGAAAATAAAATTAGGCTCAACTGCTGTCATATTCAAGAGGCCCTATGCTGAGAAAGTAAAGTTATGCGTGCAAAAAATATCTGACCTTAATTTTTCGTGCGTAAACAGATGAAGCCATGTAGGTGTGGTTTGGTGCACGTATGCAGGCGACCCTAATGCGCATGCGTGAATTTTTCCCGCCTGCAGAAGCTGTCAGTCGACGGCAGACCGCCGATGAGTGAAGTGTAAGTGAGCGCCGTCAAATTTTCGTTTTTGACAAAATGACTGAAAAACTTGAACAATGCTACTGCATTAAATTTTGTGTCAAGCTTGGCGATTCCCAAGTGAAAACTATCTGAAAGATTTAACAGGCCTTCAGGGATGAAGCAATGGGCACCACACAGATAAAGGAGTGGTACAACCGCTTCAAAGATGGCCGCACATCAGTGGAGAGTGAAGCACGTTCTGGTTGGCCCTCAACATCCCGAAATGAGATCGTCATTGACCAACTGAGGACCCTGGTGATGCAGGATCGTCGAATCACGATCAGAGAACTTGCAGACATGGTGGGCGTCAGCATTTCATCTGTTCATTCCATTATGCAGGAGGATTTGGGCTTGAGCAGAATCTCAGCGAAGTTTGTACCAAAGCTGCTAACGATTGAGCAGAAGCAACTCCGTTTGGAGATCGCACAGGACATGATGGAGACTGTGAACAGCGAACCCAACTTCCTCAACAAAGTGATCACTGGCAATGAGTCCTGGGTTTATGGGTACGACCCAGAAACCAAGTTGCAGCCATCACAATGGAAGCATCCAACATCCCCGAGGCCAATAAACAAGACAGGTCCGCAGCAATGTCAAAGTCATGCTTACTGTCTTCTTTGACTCCAGTGGCGTGGTTCATCACGAGTACGTACCACACGACACAACCATCACCAAGGAGTATTACCAAGAGGTTCTGCGTCGTCTTCGTGATGCTGTGCGACGCAAACGGCGGGACCTGTGGGCAGCAGGCAACTGGCAGTTCCATCACGATAACGCACCCAACCATTCTTCACATTTGATACTGAGTTTCCTGGCCCAACACAACACACCTGTGCTTCGTCAGGCTCTCTACTCTCCCGACATGGCTCTGTGTGACTTCTGGCTGTTTCCACAGCTGAAAATTCCCCTGAAAGGAACCAGATTTCAGTCAAGAGAAGACATCATGCAGAATGCGACAGACCTGCTGCATGCCATCCCAAAAGAGGCGTTCCAGCGCTGCTTCCAACAGTGGCAGAACCATTGGGAGAAGTGTGTGGCAGCCCAAGGGGACTACTTTCAAGATGATTAGTTATTAGTATCTGGATACGCGTAGTTTTTATGAACAAAGGTCAGATACTTTTTGAACACACCTCATAATTATATCAAACATAAAATTTTACTTACAAAAGACAAAACCTTTGATGGGTGAGCTCCAAAACAAGGAGAGGTTTAGCATTTTTACCAGGTAAATAAAATAAAAAAAAATAAAAAAAAGGACCGAGAGCCTTACCCTTTCAATGGCTTCTTTTTCTTGTGGGGTGACCTGAATATAACCTGAGTTGCCTCCTCCTGCTTCCTGTTCCTGCCCACCACCACCCTGGCCACCTGTCTCAGACTCTGGTTCGTTAAGCATCTCAACAAACCGCTCCTGGTTCTGGCTGATCAGCTGCAAGCACAAAGGGCACATTGCCCACAGATATTTGAGCTTTCTGTTGTGGACATTTTACATTGCAAGTACAAAGCAGACATTACCCACATATCTTTTGGCTTTTTCTTATGGACATTTCACATCTAAACACTGTAACAGCTTTTCTGTTGGTTTTATCTTTTGACTTCTTTCACAGGTTTATATGATTTTTTTGAAAATGTTCTTTCCTCAAAATATGTTTAAATTTAAATATATCTGCCTCGTAAGATTTATAGCTTGTGAATAAAAATGTCAACTGTCTTTCTTAGTTCTCCCCATAAACAAAACAATAATAGAATGAATCTTTGTAGGATCTTTCAAAATGACTATGACTGTCCCCAACCCTCTTGATCTTTCTCTTTTGCTGCTTATAGCTCAGCTGACCACAAAGGCCATCAGAATTGACCCTGCTATGTTCAATGGAAAATGATTAGTGGAAATAATCAGAGGGAAGGTGAACAAGCTCTAATTCATGCTGAACTGAAAAGATTAAGATGTGAGGTTCCCATTGGTCACTGATGATATCAAGCCATATGCTGATTTATTTTCTGTTTATTTGAAAAAATCATTTCTCTGTAGCAGTAGTGTGGTTTTCAGCAGTAAGACCAAACACGTTCTCGTAATCTCTTTCCTATCTCATTTTAAATTTAATGAAATGCATTACTTTCATGCTTTCTCTCCATGCGAACAACATAACTGTACAACTGAGGACATTGAAAACAATCTGTCTTACAGCCAAAAGAGGGGGATTTGATTGGCCAATCTGCTGCAACAGTACAGGCAGGAGACCAGGATTTTCACGGATAGCAGCTCTCATCCGTTGAAACTGTGGCTGTGTGCGAAGGAAGTCCAGGGCTTCTCCAGTACCCGCTGCTTGAGCTGAAAAATATGCAGTCCACATTATCTTGAGATACAAAGTACACAAATCTTCTCTCTGGGTGTAGTTCCTCCTATCCTGATACAGGAAAAAAGAATCTGCAAGCATGGATCAAGGCAAAAGAGATAAAACAATCTGGTCCGCAGAAACCTGTGTAACATTTGCATATTGCCCTCAGATTTCTAACACAAATTGCAAATATCTAAGTAGCAACTTTCTTGATAAAGTATGTTATCAAATAAGGACTGGCATCTATCATCTTATTAAACACACCGTATGTTTTCAGAAAAACGCAGATGATGTTGGCTGGATTATCTGATGAACATTTTATCACCCAATCACCCTGATTCAGTCCTCCATTTTTTAATTTTTCAAGACATTTTTAAGATCATTATTATCAGTAACATCTTGAACTGTGAAGAATACTAATAGTAACTTCTGAAACTCTGCAATATTATTCTTATCATTACCCCTGGATCTCTCTGAAGTGAGGCATCTGGCAGATTTCACATTATTCACCTTTTGAGATAAGTCTGGGATCTGAAGCTATGCTGCATGCATAGTTCTAACAACATTATGCTAAATTTCAAAATACACAATACAGGTACAATAAACATATCTTGAAAGACCATGTTGGTGTTGTTACTTTCTTTTTTCTTTTTAAATATCTATTATTTGTGATTGCAATCATGTTTTTCCAGATGCCACTTCCTGCTGTTTTCTTGCTGGTCAGCAATTTGCATACAAACACACGCACACAAAGATATTGTGTGATCAATATAATTCACGTCAAATGCTAAAACTTTCATTTCTTATGGTATCTGAATCAAAACTTTACTAATACAATAGTTTTTAGTTGAAAATTATCAAAAAGTTGATGGCGGCACAATTTCAATCTCCATCTGCCATCTTAATTAACTGACTGAACTGATCATGAATATGCTGAATCAATATGCTTACCGGTTCTATCCATAAATCAAGATACACACAAAGTTTCAAGTATTTCCATGCATTTTAAACTGCAAATGTAATGCGTTTTCGTAAAACAAAAAGGATTTTTTTTTTCTTTTTGTTTTGTTTTGCAAGCCACCACTCTGATCTGCAAACCGAAACACACAAACTTTTTAGAAGAATTATTTTGTATGAATTCTGGTGGAAGTCAGGTTGATTCAGCCATTACCTACTTTCATTCAAACAAGGGCTGAAGATGTTATCTGCTTCTGAAAGTTGACTCATATGTTTCCTGCATCAAATTTTCAAGTGTTTCCAAAGACAAACGATCAGAAAGCCAGGTTGCTGGTAGGTTTTTGTAGCGTTTTTGTTATTCTGTAACGTTTATATTTCTTTTTTTTTTTTTTTTTGCTGCCCCATCATCTGCACCATTTCAGTGGCATTACTCCCACGCCGCTCATTTAGATTCCCCCATACACAGCCACACCCAGGTTCGTCCGTCGCAGTTCCAGCGTCGGCAGTCCACAGGAAACCATCGTTGTTAGGTCGCCAGGAGGCCACACACCAGAGGAGACCCTGCACTGCTGCTGAGTCACTTCGGTGGTGTTCAGTGGTGCCTGTTCTGATTTAACGTACTTAGGACACCACCTACTAAGCCCCCTACTAACGACAATAATGGCTTAGTCGCGGAGCCAGACGGAGTGAGCGTCCCTCCCAGAGTGGAAACCGCCACCACGTCCCTCAAACAACAGCCCCCCATGAATCTGCCGACATTGACAGGACTCACCCCAAGCACGGAAGTGGAGGGGTATCGAAGCTGAGGTCACCATGAGAGCAGGGCATGAAAGGCCACAGACTTTGAGACTATTTTGTTTACGTTTATATTTCAATATTTCTTTTAAAAAAATTTTTTTATTTTTTTAAATCTATAAATGTAGTCATTGAATTTATGTTCTGTCAAAATTGGAGATTCAGAACTCATGATTTTCTTTTAAAAATATACAAAATCTATAAATGTAGTCATTGAATTTATGTTCTGTCAAAGTTGGAGATTCAGAACTCATGATTTTCTTGAGTGTTTTTTTCAACTAATCCTAATGTAAGTGAGTATTACACTGACTAAATACTTCTTTGCTTGGTTGGTCAATCACTTATTTTCCAGATTTATCATGCCTTTGTAGTATTGGCATACATATATAGATCTACAGTCTTAATTTTTAGTCTATGAGGTGCAACCTTATCAGCAGTATGCACCTCATCAGAATCTGAAAATTAAATTCTGACCGCCACTTTGTGCCAACTGTCTCAACTAACTCAATATATGACAACACTGTTGATCGCAATAAACACTGTTTGATTCGACAAGGTTATTTTCTCCATCATATTAAATTGAAACCAAATCGTACATTACATGAAATTTCAACTGAACGTGACCACAGTTCACCCTTGGTAGTAGGCCTCCTTCGGTCATGGCTGACCATGGATAGAGTATATCCAACCTAATGTCTAACTGGGCTGTCTGCTTGGACCAAGCAGCGTTGCCTGTGACTGTAGAGACCGATGCGAAAGAGACAGTCTCTGACGCAGCGGTCACATGTGTAAGCTGATGCTGGTCTGTTGGGTGCCGTCCCTTTTCTGTGAGCTTGCTTTTCTGCTGCAGCAGCTGATAGTTTGTCCTCACCAGTCCATAGCTGATTCTTGAGAGTGCTTCTCCATCTGTTACGGTCATCTGCAAGGTCCTCCCAGGACTCAGAGTTGATCTCAAGCGCCTTCATGTCACGTTTGCAAACATCTTTGTAACTCAGCTGTTGGCAGCCAATGCTTCTCTGCCCCGTGGCAAGCTCTCCATAAAGAATGTCTTTTGGGATGCGACCATATTCCATGTGGTGAACGTGGCCCAGCCAGTGCAGCCGACGCTGTCTCAGCATGGTAATTGGTATACATGATCGGGAGACCAGCGCGAGTCAGGACTTCAGTGTTTGTCACCTTGTCTTGTCAGGAGATGCAGAGTTCACCCTTAGGCTATTATAAATTCATGATGTGAAAGTAGAGAGATCAGAAGTGAACTCCAGGTTTTTTTCAAAAGCAGAATGCAAAGCAAAGTGGCAGATGGGAATGAAAACAGGATTAGCAGACTTGATTCTAATTGAACTTGGGCTTTACAAGAATCTACATTAAGCTGAAGGCTATAAAACTGAAAAAAAAAAGTGTTAAAAACAAAAACAAAAAGACCCAAGTAAGTGAGACAAAAACAAAAATACCCAAGTAAGTGACAGTGCAGACAAAAAAAAAAATCAAATCAGATTCTGTTCCAGTGTTGAAAGATGTCACTACTTGAGAAAACAACATCCACTGTTAGCAGAGCCACAATGGAGGACTTTCACTTTTCGGTAGATGTGTCTTATTGGACATGTACACCTTATACATATTCTGTGAGTTCACCGTATGTGCTGCAGCACATTGTAGGCTGTCAAGTACAGTAACACATACATGCATAAATATATAATATATATATATATATATATATATCATGTACACCAGTGTCGGTTTTATACACATCTAGTTTTATTTGTATATTTGATTCAGAGTGGGGGGGAGGGGGGGTGGGGGGGGGAAGATGGCAACAGCCCCAGTGGTGGCAGTATTCCCCCCAACATTAGTGCAGGGAAGGACACAAGTAAAATGAGTTTTTTTCATGCCCAGTTCTTCTGATTGTCACTGATGATCCCCCCTTCTTATTTACAGCTCGACTCAATGGCAGGCTCTCACCCATATTAATGGTTTCATTTGGGCCATTGAAATCTTAAAGCTATTTTCTCCTGTGTGAAAGTATGGAAATTCTTCATTTTTTCTTCAAAGATCAGGGAAGTTGTTGGCAAATGGTCATTCTGGTGCGGATACACAGTCCTCTCCTTTTCACAAACCTGCAGCACCACGAAATCAGTGATTTTTTTTGTTTTTTGTTTTTGTTTATTTTTGTTGTTTTGTTGTTGTTTTTTGCTGTAAGACTAAATATCATGCTTTGAGCTAGATTTATACCACACTCAGCAGAATGCTGAACAGTGACCCAGTCTTCCAGTTCCGTTTCAAGTTTCAGTCATCGTGCATTCTTTCCTTGAAAGGCTTTCTTTGATTTTTTTACATGTAGTTAGTTTGTCTCACTGCAGACGCCAGCGCCAAACCATTGATTTATTCATCCCAAGCAGTTGCACAATTTCCCTTCTGAAAAACAAGATCCATCGCTTTTAACTTGAAGTAACTTGAGGTGTCATAGACACGGTGTCTTGTCTCAGGCATGGTGACATTTCAAGTGTCTTTATTCAAATTCTGATCAGAAACTGGACAGTGAAGCAGGAAAGGCATAACTTTAGCAAAATTCACTGTCAGATTGTGTGTTCACTGAGTAAACTCAAACATACTGACCAGAGAAAAAGCTCACATTTCACCTAGACTGGCGATGAAAATGTGATGGTTCGGCTTGAATGCCAGCCAAAACAGAATTGGGAAACATGATGGTTGGGCTTGACCACCAGCCAAAACAGAATCTGGAAGATGATAGTTGGGCTTGACCACCAGCCAAAACAATCTGGAAGATGATGGTTGGGCTTGACCACCAGCCAAAACACAATCTGGAAACATGATGGTTGGGCTTGACCACCAGCCAAAACAGAATCTGGAAACATAATGGTTGGGCTTGACCACCAGCCAAAACAGGATCTGGAAACATGATGGCTGGGCTTGACCACCAGCCAAAATAGAATTCTGAATTGGGAAATGACGGGCCTGGTGGGTAAAGGGTGGAGATTTTTTCCAATCTCCCAGGTCAACATATGTGCAGACCTGCTTGTGCCTGAACCCCCTTCGTGTGTATACCCAAGCAGAAGAACAAATACGCACATTAAAATCCTGTAATCCATGTCTGAATTTGGTTGGCTATGGAAACAAGAACATACCCAGCATGCACATCCCTGAAACTGAGTATGGTTGCTTACATGGCGGGGTAAAAAAACCGGTTATACACATAAAAGCCCACTAGTGTACGTACAAGTGAACGTGGGACTTGCAGCCCACGTACAAAGAGGAAGAATAAGAACTGGGAAACATGAAGGTTGGGCTTGATCACCAGCCAAAACAGAATGGGAAACATGATGGTTGGGCTACATTACCAGCTAAATCAGAATTGGGAAAATCCACATACTAGCTGCAATCGAAGTTTTAGCCACAGGGACTTCCTCCTCCTTGGCATTCACAGCTACACCGTCAGTCCAGCTCTGGCGATGAACAGCGTTTTCTCCAGCTCTCTTTGTGGTTGCCATATACTAGTTTGGTCATGAGTGGAGTGTCAAAAGGCTACATATCCTGTCTTGCCTCTTTCTACAGAGGGCAGTTTTAGAGAAAGTGCTCCACTGTCTGGACTTCTTCTCAACAGGGTCAGGTGGGAAATGGCACCAACTTAGGTTTTTTTATGTACATGTGATTGTTCAGTCTAATGTGACTGGTGCCAAGTCTCACCAGGACACTTTACTGCTATTTGGGTCATGTGTGTAGTCGTCCCTGATTGTTAAAGGCGTCAGAAGTGTCCTGATGATGGACTTCATCTCACTGAGGCTGATGCTGTTGTTGGGTTGCTCTCCTAGTTTTTCTTTAAGATACATTTTATAATTTCTTTTGCCGGAAATAGCGATTCTTAGTTTTCTTTAAAATACAAGTTATAATTTCTCTTACTGTGTTATAAAGTAAGCTGTCAAGTTTTTATCACTTTCATATTTTAATTCAAGCTTTTCAAGTTAAAATTTTGCTATGTTCATATATATGTTAAATGACTTCGGGCTCAGACACTGACTGGTGTGAGTGACAAGCCTTTGATTGCACATTTCCAATCAGATTAATAAAGATGTAATGTATTGTACTGTATTGTAAGGCACCCTTTTTGGCCAGCCCATCAGCTTGCTCATTCCAAGGGACTCTGCAATTGGCTGAGATCTACTGGAGGACTGCCCGTCTGCTTCTTGCCACTTTCTGCAGCACTGTTGACAAGGATGGGAGTTGTTGTTCTGAAGGGCATGCAGCACTGATAGAGCATGCAGTTAACACTTTTCGTTTCTCTTCCCATGGACTACACCCACAAAGTCTATTTGCAAGCAGAATTTCAGGCTTTTATCAATCCCCCACCCCAAAAAAGCAGTCAACTAACTTTTTAAAAGACTTGTCATGCAGGCTGTTATAAATCATTGTAAAAACCAAACACAAAAAACAACAGTTCATTAAGAACAATGCAATAGTGGTGGCAGAAGACTGCAACAAAAGAAATGGGTCATATTTGGGAGGTGGGGGTGGGGGGTAGGTCTGCCACCAGCAACTGCTTGAACAGAAAAGAGTTACAGGAGAAAACAAATCATGAAGACACTGAAGTCAAATGACAATCTGAATCAAGGGTACATTAGCACAAAGCAAATACCATCTTTAACTTTTAACACTACTTCAGTAAAGCTGTCACATTCTGATGAACTACACATCAACACCCAACCATGTGACTCACAGACAGATTACAATCTATGAACCTTTCCATCAAACAGTGGTAATGATATCAATGTTAGTTATCTACAAAAGAACAGCAGATGATGTGGCATAAAAAAAAATGTTATGCTGAACTTTTTCAAACTACAAAGACACTTCAATTTTCACGAAATGAAAATGGTGTAAAAGTGAACTGTCATGAACAAGCAGTTCAACAAAATATCAAGTGAAGAAAATATGGGGAAAAAAGTCACATTACACAAACGAAACAGTTCCCACTGTTATTAATAATACACATGGAACCTTAAAGCTAAGAAGTTACATGAATGCCAAACCTTGACAACTCAAAGACTGCAATTCACCTGTTAATGAGTTAACACGCTTCAGCTGATTACATTTTGTTGTTGTTTTTCATCACTATCCAATTCTCTTGTAACAGCCACTGCTACTGCTAGAGTAGTTACTGTGATAAGTCTCCCTGATAAGCACTGAACAAAACAGAAGAGCAGTGGTTTCACCAACATCCAATTAAGAGATCGACTGGCCCTAGTTTTCACTGATGGTAATTGAACAGGAAACATAGGAATCCTTCCCTGTTTACCACTATAAAATGCCCTCTTGACAAACTTAATAGCATTTATTTTAAAGGCAGGAACAGCACGTTTGTGTCACAGTAAGCATCTTTGATTAAACAAGACTGAATGCTTTTATTACTTACTGTATTATAGTTCTCTTTAAAAATCACATCATGTTTACAACTGAGGCAGGCAACATGCATAATTTATCACTGGTTTTGAGAACATTTTCAACATTTTCAAACATTAAAACATGCAGCATGTTTCTTAAGATGATAAATGATAGGGTCTCTTCAATATCTACCATCCTGCCAGGTTTAGCTTCTCTGTCACTTGCTGTTGCAGAAAAAAACCTTTATATTGGACACACATACACATGGTTTCTGAAAAATATTTCTACAGACTTTACAGACAAGTTGGGTGGTAATAATATAATACTATTCTGCAACACCAGGTTCCTCTTGTATTTTCAATCAAGTTCCTCTTGTATTTTCAGTCACTTGGAAAATAAAAAAAAATGTTAGACACAATGTATAGAAATATCCATGACTATTCTTCTGGTTCATATTGTTTAACCTGCATGTCATACTTACTTCTTCCATAAGATAAAACCTTTCAGAAGTATTCGATGAGAATTAATCTCTTAGATTTTAAGATCACAGAGCATCTCAGTTCAACATTTAAGTTGTAAAATCTGTAAAACTGAAACCTGTTCATTCTGCAGATACTTCTGTAATATCACTTGCAACTAACAGATGTGACATTAGGCAGTTTGCAGCTGGGCATCAGAACAAACTTAACTGCAGACTGTGTTCACACTGGATGACTCCAGATGGCAATAGCCCAGGACTGTACATTTAGTCAATAGTGCAGAGACTGTAAATTTGCTCAAAATGTATACATATAGAATTTGATACAAGTCTTCAACAGTCAAACATAACAAGAACAGACAGACAAATAAAAAAGAACTTGAACATCAATACAGAATTTTTTTACCACCACTTCCTTCCATGTCAGATTCATCACTATCACTCCCTTCCATGTCAAATGGATTAAAATCTGGATCCTCTGAAAGTAATAAAATATAAACATGTAATTCCTAATATATGTATCTTTTTCATTACTTTTATTTTCTTGAATTCACATTTTGACCAGCTTACAAAAATCCCGATAGCATAAAACTGGGTTTTTTGGGTGTTTTTTTTTATATAATTTTTTTTATTATTGTTTTTAGATCTGTTGACAAAGTGGGATAAAAAAAATAAATGAAAGAGAGAACGGAAACAACTCACTGTTTAAAATACAACAGATCAATGATGTCTCATATGTGTGTACATGAACGTACGCATTCTCTCTCCAACTGATATATAACACACAAATAGTGAGCCATGACCACAAAGTTTAGCCAAACACACTGTGATTATAAACCACACATCATGTTACTGATATACAAGTTCAGATAAAATAATTGTTACTTTTGTTTAAATTGATGTCCCCTGACCTGATGTGAGTTCAGCATGAGCGTTTTCACTGGCTGTACTAATGATGTTGTGAACCAAACCCTGATGAGCATGATGGCTATTATCCTAATTATAATTTAAGACTCCACTTCTCCATCCACTTCAATTTTCGTACACTTATGCAGAAAATGACCTTTCTCATGTTTTCGATGCAATGTTGATCTGTGTATGGGAATATCCTCATATGCAGCTGTCATGACACTGAGTTTTGGTTATGTCATAATAGTGTTGCCTGCTTGGGAAGGGAAGATTTTTTGTATAGCTTAGCAATGTTACTGTAGTTTGGTCTAAATTCAAATTGTGGACAAAGATTTTGGATTTGTATTTGCCAGGGACAACCCTTTTGTTGCCAAGGGTTCTATTATGTGTGCTAAGTGCATGCTGCACAAGGGACCTCAGTTTATTGTCTCATCCGAATGACTAGCATCTAGACAACCACTCAAGGTCTTGTGGAGGGGGAGAAAATACTGGTGACGAGCCATGATTCGAATCAGCGCACTAAGATTCTCTTGCTTCCTAGACGGACACTTGATGTTCTACAGGAATATGAGTCCTTGATGTTGGAAATGTCAAGCTTTTGGAAAGCTGTTGCTGAAGTAGCGGTAAGTTCAGTGTTCTCCTCTAGTTTGATAATGTTTAATTTGCTGTAATTGTTTCTTCTGAATTTTACAAATTTCTAATTTTTCTTTATAATTTACTTTTGAGGACACTGGATAGGTAAGACTATTTCTACAAGGTGAAAGTACTTCACGGCTGTGCCACTTAACTTCCAGCAGAGCTATTTAGTTCCAGAGTTCAGTGAGCGGTCAGGAGCACTGCTGCTGACCTAAATTCCACTGGGATGGGAGGGGGGGAAAGAAAGGGGAGCGCGCGCCGCGCTCTTTGTGCCTATGTTTCCAGCAGAGAAAGGTGTATTGTTTAAGTGATTTTCATTTCATCATATTCGTGCACAGTCACTTTTGTTTGCTGTCATTTTTGTGTGCGTGATTCCAGTGAATGTGAACTTTAAGTGTGTCGTGTGATTTACCAGACACTGTCCGCGTTTTTGTGTTACATCCAGTTATTTGACCTAAGTGTGTGTGTGTTTGAGTGCCGACAAAAATGGAATCTGGTGCGGTAGCGGCAGCTTTGCTGACTGGACAACACACCTTCAGCGAACACTTGAGATGTTTGGATTATATGTGTCGTGTGTGTGGTGAGCGGGTTCTCAGAAGAGTTAAAGACTTTGTGCCAAGTATTCTTCTGAACTGTTTCGTTTTTTCAGTCTAGATGTTTCGAATGATGAAGAGGGCAAACATCCCACATGCATTTGTATCAAGTGCTACAAAAAACTGATAAAAATGAAACATACTCTTGGAAATTCTCAGTTCAAAACTGCAAATGAAAATGTTGCACCTGACATTGACAGAATGTCAGAAATCTGGACAACTTTCGATCCAGATCTATCTTTGGATCAGTGCAAAACATGCTCTTTTCATCACTCAAAAAGTCAGTCTGGTCGTCCGAAAAAAAGACGATCAGCACCCGTAAAAAAATGCACTGATGACAGTTTTGATCCGTCTTGACCGCTGCTTAGATACCAAAGACAGTGTGTCAACGTCATTTTGTCAGTCCACATCAACACCAGTCAAAAAAACAAGAACGCTGTGCACAAACGCATCTCCAATCACACCCAAAACACCTGTCACTGACGCAGCTATATCACCCATCGCACAATTGAAACGTAAGACGGTGTATGTTGACTCAGAGGATGAGGATCTCAATAAATCTCTCACTGAAGAAGAAGAAAAATTATGCACACGACTGATTCACAGGAAAATGTTTAAGTCAGGAGACAAATCAACAGTCAGATGCAAAATTGGAGGTCAGCCAATAGTGTTGAAAAAAGTCACACAACCCCGCAAATCATCTGCCATAGCATCATCTCCTCTGAAGAAAAACGGTCTCAAATTATGCAAAAAATTAGAAAGCACATCTCAGGGAACAGTAAAGAAGCCATAGTAAAACAGCAGGGGTCCGAAATCAAAAGATCAGCTCAGAGCCACAGACAACAGATACTGCAAGCTGCTGGATGTGGCCCAGTGAAAGTGACCAAAAAACAAGGGTCTGCACTGAGAGCCGCCATGGGGTTAAGCTGGGCACAGCACAGGATACAAAAGAGGTTTTATGCCAGTATTGGTGTGGAACATGAAGGGGAAAGGAAGGAGAGGGAGGTGCAGAAAGAAGCAATGTTTGGGGAGGTAGAAATAGAAAAGACAACTCATCTTTGTTGATAAAGAGGGAAGACAAACAGAGATGGTAGAAAACTTATTAGACCAGTACGACAGAGAAAACAAGTTGACATGGCATGATGATAGAATACCGCAGGATGAGATATGGTTAAAAATTGGAGGGGACCATGGAGGGGGGACATTCAAACTCATGCTTCAAATTGCAAACCTCACCAACCCCAACTCAAAACACAACACGTGTCTCCTGGCCATTGTAGACTGCAAGGACAGTCCAGACAATTTGAGAAGAATCTTAGAACCCTACAAAGAACAGCTAGCTGCTCTGCAGTCAATGACATGGCAGAGTGACCTTGTTTGGGGACTATGACTTTCTCCTCAAACTGTATGGACTGTCAGGTGCTCAGGGGACACACCCATGTTTATACTGCACAGCATCCAAATCACAAACACAAAATCCACCTCACTGTAATGAAGGCAACATCACACAGCGCACATTACAGGGCATCAAGACAGACTACAACAAATACAAACACTCCAAGCAGAAAATCGCCAGCCTGCACAACAATGTAGTCAGGGAGCCTATTGTTGACATAGAACTTAGCCAAGTGGCTCCCCCATACCTGCACATTCTTCTGGGAGTGGTCAAAAAACACCATGACCTGCTGGAGGGGGAGTGTCATTCTCTTGACAAAAAGATAGGAGAGTCAATAGCCAGCCAGGAAAAACAGACAGCGACTCAGCCTTTTCTGAGTTTGTAGACAAGCTGAGACAGCTCCAAAGTGCTGAAGAAGAAAAGAGATTGCTAGAAACTAAGATTGTATTTAACGAGCCTGAAGGAGACAGCACACCACTCAGTGATTTCCAAAAACAGCAACGTGAGCTAGCTGATATGGTAGAAGGAAAAGATGCAGACATTGAATATCTCAAGACGCAGCTTGACCTTCCACACCTGGCTGGCCCTGTCACACAACACTTAGATGCTGTACTTCAACAGCATAAAATACACAGACAGGCATACCACGGAGCATCATTCACTGGAAACCACTGTCACAAGTATCTCAAGCCAGAAACAATAGAACACATCAGTGACAGTGTAGTCAAGAAAACAGGTGAACTGACTCAAGACGCGGACATAAACCTCAGAGCTAGGAACATTTCCCAGAAGTTTAAAACACTAAACACGCATTCACATAAACATCTCATATCAAAGACCCTTGACAGACAGTGACGTTGACACACTGGATAGTGACATCAAACAGTACAGGTCTTTCTTCCGCCAACAATTCCCACAAACACGCATCATTCCCAAGCAACACATCCTAGAAAATCACTGCATTCCATTCATTCATTCTCACGGTTTTGGCCTGGCACTACACGGGGAACAAGGGGGGGAGGCAACACACGCAGTCGTCAATTCACTCAAAAAGAAAGTATTAGGGATGCAGTCACAAGATGACAAACTACGTGTCATCATGCAAGAGCACATGACTATTGTCTCCCCCATGCTTCAGCAAGTCATACCCCAAGCAGGAGAATCACGGCACAAATCAAAAAGTAAAGAATAAAGAAATTTTTAGCCCTGTTCTTTTCTCCACCCTGAATCCCTCCCTCCCGCACACACACATTGTATGGAAAAAACAAGAAAAGAAAAAATGTTTGAGTTTAGTCAGTGTCACACTTCAACTGAGTGGATTACCAACTACAAACAAGGATTCATACGGATTTATAAGTTCAGGTAGGAATGTATTTTATTATTTAGAACTTACAAATGCATGTCAGTACATGAAGCAGCTGAGAATGTTCATGAAGCAGCTGATGTTGTTACATCTTATATCAGTTTCTGTGAAGACATGATAATTCTGACAAAAATAATTAAACTTTTCCCCAACAACAAACCATGGATCTCAAAGTCTCTCAAAACAATTTTAAACGAGAAAAAGGTAGCGTTTCAGTCAGGGAACAAGAAGGATAGGAAACTGATACAAAAGAAGCTTAGAGGTGAATTACGAAGGGGACAGAGGGAATTCAAGTCAAAAGTAGAGCAACAGTTTCAGACAGGAAAAATGGCAGATGCATGGGATGGGTTAAAAATTATCACTGGAGAAACGAAAAGGAAAACAGTAGCTTGTAAAATGGAAAAGGTTGAACAGATTGATTTTTCAAATAAACTGAATGATTTCTACTGTCGCTTTGAAAGGAATGATCTGGGAAGGGAACTGGATAGTGTTATCTCACAGTTGCAGGAAAAGATCAAAGATAGGAACACAGGTGAAGACTTTGAGATCGATGCAAAAGTTGTTGAATCTTTATTTTTAAAACTGAATGGCAATTGGCCCCGACAATATCTGCGGAAAATTACTGAAAACATGTGCTTCCCAGTTGTGTGACGTGTTCTGTAAAATTTTCAACTGGTCTCTGAAGGACTGCTCTGTCCCCAGCATCTGGAAAAAATCTACTATCTGTCCTATCCCCAAGAAAAAGAATCCAGCCGCACTAAATGATTACCGTCCTGTTGCCCTGACTTCAGTAGTGATGAAATGCTTTGAAAAAATTATTCTCCGACATCTTCTTTCTTTCACTGAACAGCAGCTTGACTCTCTTCAGTTTGCTTATAAAGCACACAGAAGTACTGACGATGCTATCCTAACTCTCCTTCATAATGCTTTCCTTCATTTGAATAACACGGGATCTTTTGTTCGTATCCTTTTTGTTGACTTCTCTTCTGCTTTTAACACAATACAACCTCATCTCCTTGAACTCAAACTGCTAGGCATGGATGTTGATCCGAAGCTTACTCTTTGGATAGTAAGTTTTCTTCTCAATAGAACTCAGTCCGTCCGCTTTCATTCTGCCCACTCTTCTCTAAAATCTACTTCTACTGGTGCACCCCAAGGTACAGTGCTGTCCCCTGTTCTTTTTACACTGTACACAAATGACTGCAGAGGCACGGAGGAAACTCCTGTCATAAAATATTCTGATGATTCAGCAATTGAAGATCTGTCCAACTCTGATGCTATTTATTTCAGTGAAATTAAAAAGTTCTGTTCCTGGTGTGAGAAAAACTATCTGGATCTCAACGTATTGAAAACAAAAGAAATGTTAATAGATTTTCGGAAAGACCCCTTGCCTGTAGCTCGCCTTGTTATTGATGGTCAAACAGTGGAGAGGGTCAATGAATATAGATATTTAGGGACCATCTTAGACAATAAGCTGACTTTTGACAGAAATTTTGATTCCATTCATAAGAAATGTCAATCTAGAATTTTTTGTTTACAGCTTAGAAATGTTGGTATAAATTCAAATATTCTTCAAAGTTATTATCGATGTTGTATCGAGTCCGTGCTTACAGTTTCATTTATGTGCTGGTATGGAAGTTTGGGAGTGAGGAGTAAGCGTGTTTTGAACGATGTCATGAGTGTATGCAGTAAAATTGTGGGAGTGAAACAAGCTAGTATGCAAGAGCTGTATGAAAGTCGAGTGGTTAAAAAAAGCAGGCAGATAGCAACTGCCGACACCCATATTTTAGCAAAGTATTATGAGCTATTGCCATCAGGACGACGCTATAGAACTTTTAAGTTGAAATCCAGAGCTCTGAAGACTTTTATTCCACGTTCAATCCACCTTTTAAATTCTTGAGAACTGTGTGTGTGTGTGTGCACGCGCGCACTCTCATGTGAGACGTGTGAAAGTCCGTGCATGATAGGCTGTACCTTGTTCTAGTTGTGGTGTGTGTGTGTGTGTGTGTGTGTGTGTGTGTGTGTGTGTGTGTGTGTTTACTGAGCTTAAAACGTGACAATTGGTTATAATGAATGTGCAATATGTAGGAAGAATAATGTGCAATATGCAGGATGAATGTACAATGAATATGTCTAATGCTAACGTCCATATTCTAAATATATTTCTGTTTAATAATTACGATGTAATAATTAATTGCAATGTTTTTAAAAGCGAATATGTGAAATGCTTTTATTTGAGAACATATGTTTATTACTCTTGTTTAATCAAGTTAACCGCGTGTGTGGGGTGGGTGGTGGGGGGTGTGTGTGGGGGGTGCGGTGCGGGTGTGTGCTGATTATCTGGTTGTGGTTTTCCGCAATTCATCTTTATTATCTTATCTGTCTATTATAATCAATGTCCAGTATAGTAGGCTATGTTTATAATTATATTCAAATAATGTTTCTTAATTCTTTCTGTTTTTACATTAAGAATACTAGTTATTACCTGCAGTGTGTGGATGTATGTATGAAACGATGTATGTGATTTCTTTTTTTTTTTTTTTTTTTTTTACATTTGTATCTTCGTAATATTTGTAGGGACTGTTGTTGGCTTTTACAGTTATGGTCCCCATGTTGTTTACTTGTCTATGTTGTGATAATGCACCTGACCAAATTTCTCCAGTTGGAGATAATAAAGTTATTCTTATCTTATCTTATCTTACGTTACACTGTGACTGTTTACTAAAAGCATGGTATCGTCAAGGTGTATCTTTTAGAATGACCAAATGCATGTCGCAAGCAAAGACACACATAATGACACGCAAAACATCTAGTCGGCGAAAATGTCTCTCCCCCTGTGTGCGTCTCTCACTCTCTCTCTCTCTCTCTCTGTGCGTCTCTCTCTCTCCCGCTCTCTGTGTGCCTCTCCCCTTTCTCTCTCTGTACACGTTCCTCTGTTTCTCAGTATGTCTGTCCCTGCATATCTGTCTGTCTGTCTGTCTCTCTTCCCGTGATGTTGAGAGAAGTGTGAAACTTAGGTGGCTGGCAGCAGTTCTCAGTGGAGCTGACCGTTAAATACTGACACGAATTCCGGGGCGGTCTGCCACCTCTAGATAACAGTATCGGCTATATTTTCCTTCCAGTTGTATTGTGGAGACATGCATGTATATCATGATATAAGTTTTATCTCAAACTTAAGTGATATACACACACAACACGGAGTTGAATTTGAACTACGTTTCGTGTGTGTTCCTCAGTTCAAATAGAATGTTCGTGTGCTCGCTAAGTTTTGTACCGCTTGTACACTGCCTGTAGGAAATTAAACCTACTCATGTTTGGTATCTTTAAAATTTGTCAGAGAATCACACATCCATTCACACCCATAGCGCCCTTCTTGTTGCATTCTGACATAGAGTATTATTTTTTAAAAGCACATAACCCTGTTTCTGACAGTTTATCAGCAGCAGCGAAGCTGTTCACAGCTGTACACACTGCCCGTGTAACATGCGCTCCGCTGAGAATAGTGCAAAGTTAGTGGTGCAGCAGAGCACTGCCCCATATACTGCCTGCCTGTCTGTCCAGGCTATCACCTTTCCAACGTTTCGCGCTCGCTCGCTGTTCATCCCTCTCCCCTCCACTTCGCACCAAAACTAAATGGGCTGCCTTGTGCCGCCGTGACTTGCAAGTATTCTTTTCTTACTTGTTTTGCCAGTAAACTTAAGTTGGGTTCTGAGGATGATACAGGATCCTCACTAAGTATGTGTTTTGGACCAAATTATTCAGCCAGTACAGTTGTGAGCATCTTCAACATATGAAAAGTCCAAACTCCACCAAGAAATAATCTACGGATCGAGTGAAAGAAGGCCAATAAATCAACAAAAATTTTATATGCCAACATTTATATTTTTATGTAAGGATTTACGTTCATTATTAAAGCCTACTTTGAAACTGGAAGAGAGATTGGAACATTTGTGATTGTGTCCAGTGAGCATCAGCACTGACATGATTCATCCCTGGAAAGAAAAGGGGGCAAGTGTTTATTTTTCTTTGAATTCAATAAGATAAGGAATGCCTTTGATTTGTTCTGTTGTTTATCCCTGGTATGGAGTGAAGTCAGACTGCAAATATTGTGTGCAAGTTTACCTGCCACATTAGCCTGAGTTGAGTGAATGCGGCAGTGTGACAGTAGAACTTTGAAGCTAAACCTGGTTAAAACTAATCTAACTGTAATGTTATGCATTTACAGCTAAGCTTATCTATAAATAGATGGAATTGGAAAGTGGGAACTCAAAAACTCACAAGTACAATTTTAATTAGAAATATCAAGGAACTTACATTGAGAGAATGCTTCTTGAGCTAACTCACATGAGTTGATAAACATTTTAATTTCAATTATTTTTTTGAAAATGGTTAAAAAAATTGATTAACTAAAATTGATCAACTGAAAGACACTGTCATAGATCATCTGAACAGCTAACAAATTTTGCTGTTAAACAAGAAGCAAACATATGTACATGTTATTTTCTCATGGGATTAACACACACAAAAAAAGGCATCGCACTACTACTGGCAGGTTGAAACACAAACACAAACAGAACATGATTTCAGGATGGATCTGCCAGAATATAATGAAAGGAAAAAAAATTGGTCTCTGATCCAGAAGATCTATATGCAGCAGCAATGACCTCCGTGCATGGTAAGACTAAACACTAAAAAACCCAAGGACTTGATTTTTTTTTTTTTCAAAGACAAACTCCTGTACTGTAAAATATGTTCATTTACGAAACTTACAAATATCAAATTAATTTCTGCCATCTTGCTTTTTACATATCTACACTTTCGTTTTCATTCTGATCACACAAATGCCCTATTTTCTATAGAAAAGGTTACCAAAACACTTAAGAGAGAGAGCAACAAAAAAAGAGAGAGAGAAAAAGATATAAATCTGAATACTTATTGCAACTGATACCGAGAATTTTGTCATGAAACCACTTCATGCCCATAAAATATGAGCACTTAAATGTTAATCAGGACTTCAAGTATCTTAGCAGCCGCATATCTGCTGACAGCAACATTGAAAAATTCTTCATTAGAATGAGTCTAGCAGCACATGCCTTCAACTGACTGCAGAAAATCTGAAACTGATCAGTCTTGCAGACCAACACCAAACTCTAAATCTACAAACCAAACATCTGCTCAGTCCTCCTATATCCAAAGTATATGCCTCGGAAACCAGGAAAATGAACAAGAAAATTGAAAGCCATCTCAGAGGCTTCAAAGAATGCTGTCTCTGTCAAATCCTCAGAACTGACTAGGAGCAGAATGTCACCAACATGAAGAAACGGATATTGGAAGTAAGTGGCTGGGGCACATCCTGAGGTGGAATAAAATCAGACATCCTTATGCTTTTCTCAGACAGGCACCATCAAGGAAAAGAAAAGGCAGACCACAAAGCACATGGAGAAGATCTGTGGAAGAGGAGATGAATACAGCAGGCATGACATGAAACAAAGTCAACAGGCTCAATTAAGACCAAAATTACTGGAGAGGATTTCTTGGTGCCTTATGCTCCAGCTGAAGCTAAGAGGATTAACTGAGTAAGTAAAAGTTAATCTATTTGTCTTACATCCCTTGCCCCAGTAAATCAGACCAGTACAGTTGTGTCAGAAACATTCCAATGAGCTAAGAACACACGAAGATCAAACAAGAGTTATCTTCCTTAACTGGAAGGTTTGGATCATGATGATAAGGGCTTTTATTTTCACAGCAATGAGTAAAACCAAATGTAGACTTCAAGTCACAAAGTCCTTTAGCTGCGGGCTATGGAAATGATGTCACAATACTCCCAGTTTGGTTAAATATACTTACCATGTCAAACTGATGCAAACAAGGCTTATAGGTTTGCTCTGTTTGGCCAAAACTGCAAACTCAGTAATAAGATGTGTCGCCATTAGTCTGCCATTTGCTAACCAATCAAACGCCATTTACGGCCAAGGCTAATTACTCATTCCTTTTCTTTCTCTTTCTTTCTTTTTTAATTATAGGAAATATGCTAAAATCAGAATTTGGCCTGATCCTCTTACAGCATTACAGGTTGATCCCACTTAAATGACAAAACAGTTCAAACATGCACTGGTGAGACTCTGAGAGAGTAAATATGATGAGAGGACAAGAAAACACTCCTTAACCTGTGCTTACCCATTCAACACTGGGGAGTTTACAGCCTTGGCTGGCTTCTATGCCACACTGATACAGAAAAAATGCAGAAAAGATACTGTCTTCCTTCCAAACTACATTTGGACAGATCCAGAAATACTGTATAAGTTAGTTCCCTTTTGCATACATGTAGGATTGTGAAAATGGCTTTAATGAGATGAATTTTGACACCAGAGTAATGCTCATGAGTAGGGTTCAATGAATTAACAGAGTTTCAGTTCGAATCTCTCAAGCATCCAATATCCCAGAAATTTAAGAGATACTAACCCCAAATACTCAATAAAATATGCTCAAAAACACCATGGTGACATTCTACTGTTCATGCTAATATGTGTGCACCTGTGTGTGAACATCTATGAAACAAATGTGTGCATATGCATATCTATGCTCATGTATCAGTGAGCATGCACATGAGTGTTCATATTTGTGAGAATTGCATTTTTGCATTCTCTTATAAATGTTGCAGAAAAATTCTTCTTATCAAATGCTGAAATGTTTTCCAATTTCACTGTTTTACTTGTGTCCACTTAGCCTTTTCTAATCTCACAGATTAGGAGCAACAAAGAATACTGAGTGTAAAACTGATTTCCTTGTTAATAAAAATCTTGCCAGAATGAAGAGTTCCACATTTGTAACAATGATCCAAATGAAATGCATGTAATATTCAGAACAATACAGAAATTATGCAAACATTGTTTCTTTTCATTCTTGTGAGATTCCAAACTTTATTCCCTTTTGCCAAATAATTTTTACAAGATTCACTTATCAGTGTAAAATACAAGGAAGCAACACAAACAATGCCCACTAACTGGATATTGACAAACATCAACCACGCTGGTTTCAGTTGAGACAATAGCGTGCTGAAATGACACACCCATTACTTTTTACTATGGATCCTTTTCCTAGGCAAATTTGGAATTGTTCATGAGAAACCATGCATGGAGACTTGTCACAACTGCCATTTTCTGAATTTGGAATTGTCCATGAGAAACCATGCATGGAGACTTGTCACACCTACCATTTTTGACTCACTTCTGTAAACAAAGTGAGTCTATGTTTTAACCCGGTGTTTGGTTGTCTGTGTGTGTGTGTGTGTGTGTGTGTGTGTGTGTTGTGTGTGTGTGTCCGTGGTAAACTTTAACACTGACGTTTTCTCTGCAAATACTTTGTCAGTTGACACCAAATTTGGCATAAAAATAGGAAAAATTCAGTTCTTTCCAGTCATCTTGTTCAATATTGCACCTCTGGGATGGGCACAAAAATTTTTTTTTTAAAAGAAGCCAAATTATATGCAAATTGAATTTACTGTCATATTTTTTTTATTCTGTAAACTTGGCACTTTGATCTGATATTCAGACACAACAGGAACTTCTTTTGCTAAGCATGGAAGTTATATTTATTTTGCATGTCTCTGGTGCAGATAGTAAAAAAGGGAAATTAATCTGTAATTAATGCTAAGGGGCTTAATTTGCTTTGAACTGATCTTTCTCATCTTATTTACATTTTGAAATTATACTTGATACAAAAAAAGTTTTTGTGTTTTACTCTCAGTGTACAGGGCTTTCACTACGTTCATTCGCCCAAGTGATCTTTTTCAGAAAATACTAAAATCAATACGACGAGTGGACTTTATAGATCTAGTGGCTGAGCCCTGAAGGTCATGGGCAAATATCAACTGCGTACACATATTTATACATATTCAAAGCGCGTGCTCATATTCTTCGTGAACGCAAACAACGCCATTTTGTTTCAAGTTGTTGACCTGCCCATTCAATCCTATATTCAATCGACAATACACGATAACATGTGATGGAAAGTTGGAGAAGGAGACTGTTAAATATTTATTCAGAGAAAGATATGTGAACGCCTCATCACTAACTGGATTATGCCCCAAACTGCCACAAAAATATCCACAGAATCAGTTAAAGATAATAAACCATGAGAGTTAATACCCTTGAATTCATGAAACATAAAAATTTCCAGTCTTGACTTTTCTCAAAATGAAGTCCTTTTCACTTCATATGACGTTTAGAAGTACTTGTACTTGGCTCTACATGTTATTAGTTTAACAAAATACTCAATTATCATATCAACTTTAAAACTATAAAACTAGAATGAACATAAAAGAGAAATTGAATCGACTGTGTCAACCGGGTGTAACTTAAACTTGTACATCTATCTAGATCCAGAGAAAACGGCTAAATGTTGCAGTGTGATTGCGGCGATAGCCACGTCTCCTTTACCGCGGACTCAAAAAAAAAATTTTAATTGCCCTTAAAGATTTTTTGAATGCCCAAGATACACTAGAATAATATGATTTAAACAGCGTTCTCACTGCGAATACCGCAATTGATTTATCGCCCTTTAAAAAAGCATGTTTAAATATTATATTTTTGAACGTCAGCTAAGAAGCCCCAATAGTGTAATGGGTAAGACAGTTTCTTCTCATCCGAACACGCTGGGTTCGAATCTGCCGTTAGGACTTTTTTTTTCTTTTTTTCTTTTTCTTTTAACCTGAAGCTTCATAATAACAAATGCAGAACACATTTTAACGATTACATTTTTTTTTTTTTTAAAGTGTATTACAAGTGAGTCTTGAAGGCCTTGCCTCTCTTGTCTAAATTTGGAATTGTCCATAAGAAACCATGCATGGAGATCTTTCTTCCTGGGTCTTTAGATGGGTTGATACTGAAATACACCAGGCACTAGTGAAAACCACCTCCTACAAAATGTCAACTTACGTGCAGGGCTTTGGGCGCTGGCCAGACCTTGTGGGATAGCCTGCGGGGGGACTCCAGTGGAGGCTGGGGTACCTGTGCCTGCAGCAGGGGGGTTTCCTGCTTCTGACACTGGGGCACTCTCTTCTTGCGCTGGCATGTCAGGGATACCCTGAAACAGGTTTCTAGAATATTTTTTTTCATTTCACTACACTGAAACCAATATTTTTTTCATATCAGTATTAGCATCTATAATCATGACAATATTTTGAATTTAACTGTCCTTATGTCAATGAAAGAAGAAAAAAGAAAGGAAGAAAGAAAGAGATGCAGGTGTCTTGAATGTTCTTATTGTTTATGAGAGCAAATATGACACTCACAAACTACCTTCACCAATGGTGACATTATTTCAAAAAAGATACACATGTACGAGGTAGGTCTGGCCACTATGTAATGATTTGTAACTATAGCTGATGGATCATATTTTTATCACTTTTCACTTTGCCCTGGCAAGCGCAATACTACATACATCAAGCTGAAAAATATATCAGAAAATAAAACCACTAAAACCACTTTTGTTCTTTCCTCTGACTGTTTCTTTTTTTCGTGTGTAAGACAGTGTGAGTGAAACTTATCGCTTGAAGTGGAGTAACCTTTGCTCTTCAAAATGCAGTGCGGTAAAAAAAGTTTGCCGATGTCTGCTTCTGGTCTTAGAGGTTTGGTGTCAAGAATAGGTTGTGGACATTGCTCCTTACAACCAATCGACTATCAAATGGACGAGCCACCAAAAACTTCAACCAAGCCATCCTGAAAGCAGCCTCGAAGGCAATTCCACATGGCGCTCGCAAGAACTACAGGCCATATTGGACAGATGAGCTGCAGGAGCTTGAAGATGAAGTGACAAGGACTAGAGAGGAGGCAGAAAACCACATTACTCTCAAAACCTGCACTGCAAAATACAGAAAGGCCTACATCCAAGCTGCAAGAACAAGCTGGATGGAGACAACAGAAAAGCTGAACCTTGACAGAGATGGCAACAAACTCTGGAAACTCACCAAAGCCATGAACAACGAAGAGACAAGGTCAGCACCTGTCACACTTCAAAAAGAGACAGAGCCAGGGCTGACAGTTATCACCCCATCAGCCTCACCAGCTACGTGGGCAAGCTCCTAGAGTGTATGATCAACTCGCGCCTAGTTTGGCACCTGGAGAAGAACATCATCATCACTCCAGAGCAGGCAGGCTTCCGCCAACATCATTCCACTGAGGACCAAGTGACCTACATAGCCCAGATCGAGGATGGTTTCCAGGACAAACAGCATACACTGACGGTGTGGATAGACATGGAAAAGGCATATGACAAAGTCTGGAAGGATGGCCTCTGGAGGAAGCTCAAGAAGAGTGGTGTGACTGGCTGTATGTACCAGTGGATCTCGCAGTACCTGAACAATAGGAAGGCCCGAGTCCATGTCGGAAGAAGACACAGAGAGAAGGTGTTCCTCAAGGAGGTGTCCTCAGCCCTACACTATTCCTCGTCTTTATCAACGACACCATCAAAGATGTGCCACGCAAAGTCCAGGGAGCCATCTATGCAGACGATCTTGTCCTATGGTGCTCAGAAGAACACCTCACAACTGCCAACCACAGACTACAGCAGGCGCTGAATGTTCTCAAAAGCTTGACAAAACATTGGCTGGTGACAATTAATGCCAAAAAGACCACTTACCGGTACACTGTTTTCAGCCTCTCACCCAAAGAACAGAAGGCCAACCTATGCATCAATGGACAAACTCTGCTTGCTGAGAACAACCCCACGTACCTTGGAGTCACTTTTGACAAATGCCTGACGTGGAAGAAGCAGCAGAGAAAGCAGAATCAAGGGCAAAAGTACAACTTGCCCTCATGAAGACACTGGCAGGAACAACATGGGGCACAGACAACACAACCCTCTGGAGGCTGTACACTGTTAGAGTCAGGCCAGTGCTGGAGTGTGGCATGACTGGATGGGGCACTACAGCCAAGTCCAACTTTGAACGGATCAGCAAGGTTCAGAATCAAGCTACCCATATCATCACAGCGGCCATGAGGTCTATGCCAATTCAGGAGCTTGAAACCATCACAGAGCTCCAGCCCCTTGAGGACCACAGAGATGCCAAACTCCTGACCCAGGCTGCCAAGTTTAAGAGGTTGCAGGCCACCCCATGAAGGACAGACTGTCCCAGCCAACAAAAGGACAGCTGAAGAGAGGGAGCTTCGTACACCAGAGCAGGATCCTAGAACAGCAACATCAAGATATCCTTGACCATGCTCCCAAAGTGATACCCCGGTGTCTTGCCGTCCCTGCCTGGAGCAAAGGAACCCCTCTCCTCATCCAGTGCAGCATCCCTGGTGTTGGCCCCAAAGATTCCCAAAGCGGCCCTGAAAGAAAGTCCCTCACCTGTGAACACCTCCACACCCAGTTCCTCAAAGAGTTCTGGACTCATGTCTACACCGATGGCTCTGCGGCAGATGCCATTCGGAACAGAGGGGCAGTAGTCTATGTTCAGTATCCAGGAGGCAGAAAAGAAAAGATCTGCCTCGCTACCAGCCTGTACTCCACCAATTACAGAGCCGAAGCAGAAGCCTTGAAAACAGCAGCAGCCCACGTTGAGGTCAGCCCCTACGCCAGCTACAACACTGTCTTCCTGACCGACGCCCTGTCCATCTTGCAGGCCCTTTGGTCCAACAGAGATCCAGAACTCAACGATCTGTCCTCCTCTCTCGCTTCCCTCTGCACAAGTCACACAGTCACCCTGCAGTGGATTCCCTCCCACTGCAACGTGCTTGGCAACGAGACTGCTGACTCCCTGGCAAAGGGAGGCACTACGGAAGAGCAGACGGACAGGTCTACCAGCTACTCTGAATCCAGGACCAGAACAAGTGGAAGCAGCAGCATCCATGCCACAACAGAGCAGACCCATACTACCTGCTGACTCATCGAGAGCACGTAGCCATTTTCAGGCTCAGGACAGGCCACAACTGCCTGAAACACCACCTATACACGAAACTCTGTATCAGCGACACAGAGCAGTGCCCATGCAGAACAGGCAGCCAGACAACAGAACATCTGCTGCAGTCCTGCTCGCTCCACCAAGCGCTCCAAGAGAAAACCTGGCCCGACCCAATCCCTGCGGCCCCGAAACTCTACAGAGGACTAGAGGACCTGCGACGTACTGCCGCTTTTGTTGAGATGGGGGAATCCATCTGATAAATGACGAATGAGACAACAACTTAACTCACTCGGGACAAAAAGTTTTCTCCCTTGCTTTTCTCTGCAAACAGCCCATTTAATAGGCTTAGGAAAAAAATCACAAAAAATACAAAACATAGAGTAACTGAATGAAACTCACTGTACTTGACCCACTGACCCCTCTCCTCACATTGTGTTTAGCCCACCTCCCTCCCTCTTCACTGCCCTCCGAATCTTGAGTCACTGTCATTACCTTCTTGCTGGTAGCTTTTTTCACTTCAGATATTTCATTCAAAGTCTTCATCATCCTCGTCGATGAATTGGTTAAATCCGCTCACTGGGACCACTTCCTTTACAAGACAAAGTTTTCAATGCCTTTTTCTTGCATACGATGCAACACCCTTTCCACACGCATTCCATGTGGTCCATTTAGCATATCATTATTGAGTAGAAAGGGTCTTCTACCTAATGTATGTTCATTTAAACAGTATTTTCATAATTCAGACACATCAAACTAACCATTTAGAGTCTGTTTATGTGAAATGAACCAAACTCCAATGAAGGAAAAATCGGAACATATGCAGGACCTCAGTGGATGTCTTGTAGGCACTATGGCAACACTTTTTGTAAGTCAGCTGACATCTTGCAGACACCCAACTGGTTAAATAGGTGATAAAGTTATTATAATGCCACAGTACAACTGTTGTTGCTGTTTTAAATTTGAGTCAAAGAAAATTTCCATACAAATCAAGTGGTTAAAAATTCTCTGCATCATCATTAATTTCAGGATTTCCAGTCAAAATGGTTTTCGTTGGGTGCCTGCAGACCAGTATTACACCAGAAAAGATGAAAAAGAAACTGGGCCACCGACCTGTGTGTTGGCGCCCAGCAAACAGATACCTCTCTGCCCTCCCTCCACTTGCTGGTGGCGAGCTTGACTGACCACCCCCCTCCTCAACCCCCTTCCCTTTCAAGCTACACATGTGGATTGACAGAGCTTGCACTGGCAACTGGTTTACTCCTGGCATGCTGCAGGCCTTGACTGACCAGTCTCAGGTACATAACTTACATCACTGCTACTTTCACTCTATCTCAGTGGGTTGTGACTGTTGTAATCATACACTAAATCTGTACCTGAAAACCCACCCTCACCAATAAACTGTCCATATCTTTTGAGTATTTGCTGAGCCACTTTTTAAAGGTATACCTTCGAAAAATGAGCTCAGACTGATCTTTGCTAGACAACATCATTTTGAGTGACGCTGGAATTTCCCACTGCCTAAGAGTCATACAGTACAGACCAACAAGTACAAGGGATGTCAACACTCTAAAAAAAACATTCTGGAAAATGGAGAAACAAAGTAGGTTGTATCCCTTTAACTACAAACTTCAAACATTCTAAAAGACAGAGAAACAACAAAGTAGGTTGTTTCCCTTTCAATATCAACCATGAATTGCTCATGAAAATTATGTTCTACAGGGATACAACAGTGCAACAAAAGGGACCAAGTCATGTCCCAAGGCAGGAAACAGGATAATCCTTTTTACACTGGAGCGCCCGCAAACAGCCATTAAATATTCACTGTCAAATGCAGAAGTGGCCGGTACCACCTACTAAACACATGCTTACAATGGGTGCAGCCATTGTTATTTACATAAATGAGATTCTCGTGAGAGTCACTGCCTGTTTTTCACCCCTTCCTGTTGAACATTTTAAACTTTTCAGAGTCCGATTTGGTTTAGTTTCGCCGAAGTTATGAATTTTCAGTTTCAAGGTAAGTTTGATGACTGCTGAGAGCTTCTGAACGACAATTCTGAAGATGATTTTGAACCATTTTAATGATTTCTGCGTGAGATTCTTGTAAAAATCGATCATACTGAGTGACCTAGATATCGACTGACTGAGTTGTACCGATAATGAGAGTGAAGTCGGTACTTTAATGTGAATCAATTGCTGCACCTCCGAAATCATGAATTGAACGCTGGAACTGTCAGTGAGTCAGTCTTGATTTCACTGATATTTATTGGTGTTCTACATGATCTTCCTGATTGTGCTTGTTCAATGGATTATATTTCTGATTTGGTTAAGTTTTGACAAAGTTTTAAAGTTTCAAACTTGCAAGATAAGCAAGAACATAAAAATCAGCATGTTCCTTGTTGCAATTCAAGTTGAGGAACAAAAGGCAGAAGAAGAAGTGTTAGAAGACACTGCAAGACCACACAAACTTATTCTAAAAAAGAAATACTGATTTTTTTTTTTTTTTTTTTTTCAAAGTTGACCATCAAATTTGACACTTTTATTTTTTTGTGCAAGTACAAAGCAACATGAGCAGGAAAAATAAATATGTGCAACAAATGAAGTTAATTATATTTTCTATCAATTTTTATAATTACCTACAATCGAAAAGTTATACCCCTTGGCATGGGATTTCATGGGTGGTATGTGCTGGGCGAGGAGGGTTGGGGAACAACACAATAAAAAGAGTTGGACAACAGCAGGTCTTGATTATAACAACAGCCATGGGAGAATAAGTGCATTTCATGACAGGAAAGACAAGGATCATGCTGCACACTGACCCCTAAACAGTACTCCACAGCTCTGTCCGGGTTATTGAAGCTGGCTCTCAGGGCTCGCACCACCTGTTCTCGCTCAAACCCCATCATCATGATTTCTGTCACCATGCTTTCGTAGGCAGAGCCAGTCACCAGGGTGCTTTCAGCTGATTGGACAGCTGAACCAGTTGCACCACCCTCTGATAGCTGAACAGCTGGAGCAGCAGGTGTTGCAACACTGGGGGGAAAAAGGTGACTTGAAATGTGGTTAAATCAGTCTATTTTTTTGTTCCTGTCACAACAGTTTGTTTGTGGATTGTAAGGTGGATTATAAGGTGTGAGTATAACAATTTCAAGAATACTGATTCTGATTTCCTTACTTCCAGCTGACATATCTTGGCAATGTCCACCTATGTTCCAATGAATAATATACAGTCATAAAGTATATGGTCTGGCTAGAGTCACAGTACAAGAAACTGATAATCTCTTCAGTGCCCCTGAGATGCACATTTATGTCAGCAAAAATGCATCGCTATTTACCACATGATATACATATACATCCACATCATTTTAGGATTTTTCACAGTTCAATTTTAAAGTTGATGTGTCCCAATAGCCACCGGTCAGACAGTTTGATATGTCTACTTACATTATACACGAAGAGCAACACCCAGTCACACTCTGAATGGTAAATACAAGATATTATTTTCAGTACCCCTCTCAGAAAATTTCAAGATGACGGATGATGAAGCACAATCTGGCACTAATGGCTTGAAACAGCAGTGCTGCAAACACCCTTCGTGATTTTGTCACCCAATATACTGCAAAAGCTTTACAAGTCACTGAAGACGATGCATTCAGTGTTTGTGGTTGCAAACTCGTTTGCCAAGAATAGCTCAGTGTTTGACCCAGAGTTGACCACAAAGACAACCCTTCCCCTTATTCAGAGCAGGGAGTGAGGGAGGGACTGATGAAGGGGGTGGAACAATGTCGTGCAATGCATGAATAACTGGAGAGGCATGGCTTCTGAAAATCATGCTGGCACTGATCAAAGGGGACCAGCTATCACCTGCAGGCGAAATTCTGAAGAGTACTCACCCACCTCCCCTGCACTGCCAGCAGGATCACTGTTAATCTCTTTGATACTGTCTGAAAGTGAGCTCGAGGTGAGTGGGCATGGCACAGGCAGGTGTGTGTGCAAGTGAAAATGTGTGTGTGTGTGTATGTGTGAATGCGATTTCTATTTCTCTTGAAAAAAAAACTAAAAGAAACTTTGCTGCCTACCCTAATTTTTGGCTTACAAGACATTGCAGCACATAAGGCACCCCCCACACCCCTCCTCCCCCGAAAATTAAAGAAAAAAAAAAGGAACTTATATATGGCGCACACATCCGAAAAGCTGCATCTGCCGTAAAGCGAAAGTAATCCATTATGGCTCTGCTAACAGCGATGTTGCTGTCCAAGTAGTGATGTCATCTGATGAAAACTGGATCGGAATCCAACTTGTTTCCATCTGCCTGTTGACTAGGCTCGGTTACTCTGTCTGCTCTGTTATCTGCTGCTTTCTTTCTTTTTTTAAACACTTTTTTTTTCTTTTTTCTTTTTTTTTTTACAATTTAACATTCTTCAGTCTAATGTACACTGTTGTAAAGCCCCAGTTCATTAACATGTTCAATCAAAATTATTCTGCTAGCCCTTCTTTCAGTCTCGTTTGCCATTTTGCTTTGCATTCTGCTTTCGAAAAACGATCCGTTAACTTCCGATTTCTCTACTTTCACATCATAAATTTATCCGCAAGTCAGTCACTGCTTTTTTTTCATGGCCTATCGGCGAACTACAATCACATTCAGTTGAAATTTGGAGTGCGATGCAATCAGATTTCAATTTGATTTGATGCTGAACATAAACCATGTCAAATCGAACAGTGGTTACACTGAAGTGTTGCTGTTCAGCATGATTGTGAGCGTTTATTGTGATCATCAATGTTGTCATATGTTGAGTTTGTTGTGTCAGGTACAGCAAACAAGACGCAGGGGGCAGATTTGATTAAAAATGTAGTGACTTATTCAGTTACTGGCAGAAAATTACAGTACATTTCTACTGCAGTTGCCAAGAAGCTGTGAGTGAATGATGGGCTGAAAATGTGTCGATTTCCAGAACTTTGTATAATTCAAGACTCAACAGTCTCTGTGTACATAAGGTATGGCGACATATTTTGTTATAGTTTTATTTTCTAGGTTCATTTCAGCTGCTGTTACTAACAGTCTACAACAATATATACATTATGAAAGCATGACATTTGTTTTTCTCACATTTATGTTCACTCATTGCTAACCAGTGTGTTACGCTTCAAACTATTAGAAATTAATAGTGTTCATTTTCCTTTCAGAAAAAGTACGAGTTATGTATACTTTCTTGCAATAGTTTGCATGCTAGAATTTTTTGTTAATAGGAAATTTTCTTCCTAAAATTACATTTAAGTAACATACTTACCGTGACCCATTAGTGCAGACTCCGGCAGGGGTCTGATTTCTGTCCTGTGCAAACTACTACCCACCTATGAGGAGAAAAGGAAAGTAGCTATGGCCGTTAACCTCCCGAAGTAGGTTACCTCCCCTGTGTATCCCTGACTAGTGCCCTCTTTTTACGGCAATTCGCCGCAACCAGCGCAGCGTGCAGGGAGAACAGAAAGTGGGAGGAATGGGAGGGTCTTAAGTGTGGGTCACAGTAAACGTAATTTTAGGAAGAAAATTTCTTTTTAATTACACATACTTAACCGTGACCTACTTGTGCAGAATGATGACAAGGTGGAGGGCTCGTCTGTTCTACTGTCAGTGTGCTGTGATGGCCTGTTGTGTGACCACCGCAGAGGCAACGCCTCTTGAGCCATCATCCCTAAAGCGATAGACGTCCCTCAAGTAGAATTCAATGAAGGTAGCAGGATTTTTCCAGGAAGCAGCTTCCATGTCTTGTAGCCATGCTGAGTGGGCAAAGGCAAGAGAAGAGGACCATGCTCCGACTTCGTGAGCTCTGGCTGAGGGGGCAAGCGCTAAGGGGTCTGAGTTTGAGTGGGTGAGCTGGCGACACCACTCGCCAGGGGTGATGGGGCTCAGAGATAGGATGTACTGTGTCACCTAAGCATAGTGGAGCGGGCAAAGAAGACTGAGGCCTGCAGCTGTATTGTGGGAGAGGTCTGTGGACCACAGCTGTGCTGATAAATGTAGCGCAAAGAAAATCGGGTCAGTGTGTTGAATCCACACTTTATTGAGAGCCCTTCCCATCAAAGGAAGGGAAGGAAAACCGTCAATGCAAGGACGTGCACATGTAACTTGATCTGATGATTCCACATCGGTTGCGGGCCAATAGTGGAAGTGATATATGTGTTTGAAGGAAACTGTGGCATGAGACAGAGGTAGCCCACCATGTTGGGCTTGCCTTAGACGTGACAGCCAGATCTGCAGAGCTCCTCCGTGCGAGCTGACAGGCGATGGGCGCTCCCCCAGCCACTTTTTTGTCACTGCCAAAAAACAGCACTGGCATGTTGCCTATGCACAGAATGGTGGACATTTGGCAACAAGAGACCTGGGGTCCCTGGTATCTCTGGGACAAGGCTGTGTAATTGCCCAGGTAGGTACCATCACAAAGGGGCATACAGAAGGCTTGGTGGCTTATCTACCCGAGTGTGGCATGTTGGAGCAACCTGCAGAAAGTTGGCGGCAGTCAATGGCTGGGTTGGATCAGGCTGTGGGGGTGCACTTCATGTGCCTCCAGGTCACTGAGTCATTCCGTGGTGGAAATCCTAATGGAAGAGGATTTCCATGGGGAAAATTTTCGCTGAAGGTACTTTAGTGAGAAAGGGGGCCAGATCCATGACAGGCCTCTGGCTGTGTGTGGTGCGCACTAAGTCTGGGATGGAGCCGGGCAGGGGCAGGGATAAAAGTGGCTTTAGATGTGTTGTACTGGCCAGTCACATCAAATCAATGATCTCACATACATTTACAGTATGGCCAACAGCAAAGTGAGAACTGTATTATCAGTGGTTTCTTAATTGCAAAGGGAAATCATCTGCAGCTTAGTCATTCATGAAGGACTATGTCTCTCACATAGAAGTCAAATTACACTGGGACTTAGTGCTGTAGCCTTTGGGGCTAACTAGCCTTTGGGATCCGTCCTAATGGTGACAGTCCTAAGGCCCTCTTGATCGAGGGAGTGGGGATGCAACTTGGGCAAAACACTCTCTACTATAAATTGTATAATCGAATTCCAGCCCGGATAGTCGGGACAGCAGTTGCCTCCTCTATTGTTCTGATGGTCATTGTCATACACAACTGATTATCGTATACTGGTCCTAGGAGGGCACCAATCAGCATGGGTAAATCAGTAAACAGCTGAAATGTAAGGAAGCCGGAAGGATGTGACGGGGTCTTGTGGGGCAACCGTGTGTCTGAAAGACATGGTGCTTGTTTCCAAAGTGACAACAAAGTCATCTTCCTACAGGCCCTTGACTGAAGGCTGGGGCTCCATGATGGGATAGCCTGTCTAGGCTAGAAAACCCAGGAAGTGTCTCATTGGAAAGACAGTGCTTGAGAAGTAATGGCCATCTGTAACCACAGCAGTGGTTGTGTGGTGAGGCTGAAAGGATCAGGCAGGGAAGACCAAGTGCAGAAAGTGATTTCCAACGCCAATTGTTTGAGACGTCGATGCTGGATCTCTGTTCAAACAAGGTGATGGGGCAAACTAAAGGGTTTGAATGCAGCATCTGCCGTGCTGGTATGAGTGGGCAGAATGGTGCACCCCTGTGGCTAATGAACAGTTCGTTGTGCTTTGTGAGACACATCCGTCCTCATCAGTATGCCTCTCTCCCGAGTATAGAGGAAAACAATTATTACCCAGGCCTTCTGCTAATAGTGAAGAGTGGAAGAGATGGACTTACGGTGATTGTTTTTGGGCCTGCTAAAACTTGGAAGGCAAAGACATACACCCCTTCATGGGAGGGCTGGCCAGGATGTAGAGCCCATGTGGAGCTGTTGTCACAACCAGTGGTGCTAAAGGCAAGGGTGGGAAGAAGGGATGCCTTACAAACTTGGAAGGAATGAAGGGCATGTGTGTCCGGAGTGGCACCTCTAAGCTGGACTGCCTCATCCCTCCTTGTACCAAATTAGGGCATCTCTAGCCCTGTGGGTGAGGAGGGAGTGTGTGTAGGTCCCTTGGGGCCAGCTACAGCAGAGATGTGGATGTGGCCAGGAGGATATGTTAAAGTTTGCGTGAGACAGTTGTGTCTCCGTGTGTAGTAGTCCTCCAGAATTGAGTGAGGCAACTCTATACTAAGATGTGTACAAATATGTACATAGGATTACGTCAACTTCAGAAGATGTCAAGGAATGTGACCATGCCTTTAGATCAATGCGCAAAAAAGAATGCATGCACAAGCATATATGTAGCAAACATGGATATGCTCAAGTAAATGGGAATGTGAACTGAAAAAGTAATGCAAAATGTCAAACAGATATGCACCTACACATGTGAAGACTGTGCCTGTATGTAGATGTACAGTCCTGAGCCTCATGTGCAGAAGTGTGCAAAAAAATATGCGCATATATTGTTGAGATAGAAAATTTCAATGTATAGAGAAAGAAGTGTAATGGTACCTGTTGATATGGAGAATGTATGAACGCCAAAACGCACGCACATATGCATATATATACACCGAGATATGCGCGTGCATGGATTTGTGCATGTGCCCTTTTTTTTCTTCTTTTTTTTTAATTATTATTTATTCATATTTTGTATATATATATATCCATGGTACAGTATATGACACCAAATAATACGTTATTAACAATAACAAATGTATTATTGTTTGTTTTATTTCATTGTTATTGCCTTGGTCAAGAAATGAATGGCAAGTGGACTGGTTCCTTGCAGAGCAATACATGTGTATATGTCTGCAATTGCTAGGGGGGTGAAGAGCCCAAAAATTTGAGTGGCACATAGCCTGAGAAACAGAGGAAGGAAAATAGTCGTCAGTAGCTGATAGGAGCTGCTGCATAATGCCCTCAGGTGGGCAGCAATGCCCTATGAGAATGTAAAAGAACATCGCTAGTGGTCAGTAAAGGGGGCTGGAGTGCAAGTGAAGTAACTGCGTTGCCTACTGCCCAAGTTTCAAAAGCGGAGCTGCCTCCCTTGGCGCCGCAAAAATTGGTGAAGTGGAGGAAGCCTCTTTAGCACATATCCCCTTTATTATGCTTCTGCACTGTAGAGGGAGGAATGTAATGTCGCGTGTGGGAGTCCATGGCTCGATGCCCCCATAACCGACACGGGTGAAGTGGGCAGCAAGGGAGGTAATAATCACGTCCCTTGGTGCCATGGTCAATGCTGAGAGGAGGTGCAATTTTTGTGTTGCATGTCCCCTAGCAGACCACCTTCCTCCCAAAGCAGAGGGAGGGCTTCCCCGTCCGAATCAGTCGCCACTGGACGCAAGACCGTTGAGGGCATGCCACATGACGGAGCCGCAATCTGTGGCCGTGAACATCATGTAACGTAGTGTGAGATGCTGACTGTCAGTTGGGGCTTGTGCAAGGGAGGTAACCGCGACGCTCGCTGGTGGGGTGCCGAAGTGGCGGTTGCCTCCCTTGAATTTGAAAATCAGAGCGAGGGGGAGGGTGCATGTGTGTGCGTGTCCCCTGGTGGGTCACCTTCCTCCCTACCTGGAGGGAGGGCTTCCCAACCCGAAACGGTCCAAGCGTGGACTCTAGACGGTCGGGGCATGCCACGTGAGTGGCGCACGATCTGTGGCCATGGCCTTGCTCACAGACATATGGGATATATATAGAGCGGACTGAGTGTGCAAAGTGGAGGACGTTAAGTCCATGTTGGATTCCCTGAGAGGGAGCACACTCGTTCCTTGAAATTGTGGGCATGGGGAAAGAGACAGAGGGTGACTCGCACACTGCCGACTGGCAGGGCCAAGAAAACGCGGAGCACGTTGAGACCAATCGCGGATCGATTGAATGAGGAGAAACACCACCACTGACCTGAATATGATGACACAAACCCTGAGAAGCTGCCGGAGGAGGCGTAAGTGTTGGTGGAGGTCTGGAGTTGACCGGAGGGAGTGGAGGCAGTGGAGGAGGTGGAGCGTTAGCATTGTAGACGAAGCCCGAGGTTGAGGGCCCAGTGTCAGATCATATCATATTGATATGAAGGCCCTTAGGCCTGTAAGGCCTATTGCCCGCTGAAAATGGGGGGAAGTGAGAGTCCCCATAATTGTATTCTGAGATTTTTATAATCTAATAGTGCACAAGGCTTATTAATGACGCAAGGCTGAATTTTTGCCCCCAAATACTGTACCTGCACCTGTACCTACCCGAGGTAGAGGGCTCTTACGATTAAGATTGCGCCATAATTTTAGCTCGATTGGCCAAACAAGCTAAGTTTGTGGCCTGATAAAAGTCTTCGTCAGATACAAAACATGAGTGCCAAAGAATCGATAGACAGAAATACAAAAAAACTTAGCCGTATGAAGAGCACAGGATCAGGAGTCAAGATAGCTGCTGGAAAAGAGGGCGCTAATCAGGGATACACAAGGGAGGTAACCTACTTCAGGAGGTTATCGGCCGTCGCTACTTTTGTTTTCTTCGCATAGGCAGGTAGTAGTTTGCACAGGGCAGGAATCAGACCCCTGCCGGAGTCTGCACTAGTGGGTCATGGTTAAGTATGTGTAATCAAATATTACCTTTTACAACCAAAAATCACCTGGCAAATAGCAAGCACTAGCCAAAACCATGCCCGGCACTGGAGAGGTTAAATAACCAGTACAGTATTTCCTCTCTACCCATCAAGTAAAACTGCCCTGAAAAAGACAATTGTACATCTGCTCCTCAATTCACACACTTCAGTACTGCCCTGCTCTGCAATCCTTACCGGATGACTTGTCACACTTTAGTACTGACAGACTTACCCACTATCTGCAGGTGGTCGGCTGTCTCCAGTGCCTTCAGTCTGTGGCTGTGAGACAGGCGGTGATGTGGCAGAAGCAGTGGCCGGAGCGGAAGCTGGGGGAGCAGCCACCTGCATTGAAGGGGCTGGAGGAGAGGTGGCTGCAGCTGTTTCTGCTGGCTTGCTTGACTCTGGCGCTTTGGCTGGAGCTGCCTTAGGCTGGAGACCACATTGATGGAGGGCAAGTTTTGTATCAGCAGATACAGTCACAACAACTACTGTCATTGTATCAACTACAAATTACCTGACAAAGCTAAGCTCGGGTGGAAAAGGAAGTCTTATTCAAAAAGTATGTCAACAGCAACACAAAGCCTGGACAATAGCGTGTTACTACTTTAGTACATTAAACAATTATAGACAAAATCCAGAGACAATGAGATCAATCTTGGAAAACAATGTGAATTTAACTGAAAAAGAAATAATATTTTAATTTAATCTAAATTAACAGTGTAACAACCACTGACATGACCAAAAGAACCAAGCTCATAGCATTTGGAAAACTAAGTTTCATTGAGAAATGACATGGTCATTAAATGATTCAGAACAGTGCACTTCAGTTTCAAGATATTGAAAGCAATTACACAAGCACTTCCAGCTAAAAGTTGTAAATTATAAATTTAAAAAATGGCATAGGTTTCAATTTGACATAATGAAAATGTTTCTTCAAACAACAGTTTGATGCAGTAATAGTGTACTCACTGACTGCACAACAGATGCAGAGAACAGATTTTTTTAAAAGTGATTTGGATTTAACCCTTTGAGCCCTGAGTTCCTGAGCAATTTTAACCCTTCTGCCTGAGCTCCTGAGCCAAAATTTGCAAATAATTGGTATTTAATGTGTCACGGCAGATATAAAAAGAGTGCCCTGACCACCGTTTTACCGGTGGTAGAGAAAAATGACATAATGCCTAGCCACCGGTTGAGCGGTGCGTAAACACTTGTCGTGTTTTGCTATTGGTTGACTTACATTGAAATCGATCTTTTTTATCCAAAGCACATGCACAAAACACAGTGAAAAGGCGTGGCCATGTTGGTACTACGTTCGCTGACGTCAGAATATTATGGTTTTCCTGATTGGCTCTTCAATTTTAGTCAACCAATAGCAAAACACAAAAGTGTTTACGCACCGCTCAACCGGTGGCTAGGCATTATGTCATTTTTCTCTACCACCAGTAAAGCGGTGGTCAGGGCTCAAAGGGTTAAATATTTAACTATTTATCTTAATGTCTTACCTTTGTTACCATGACCACCACAAAATTCTTCTCTTCGATCTTGTACTCCTCCACTTTCTTTTCATCATCAAGAATTTTACCTGCAAAGAGGCACAACAACTGTGTTATTTATAATGGCAAGAAAAAAAATGTGCATGTTATCCTCATCAACAATTGCTGAAAATGAGTGATTTTTTTGATTTTTTTACTCTCTTGAGAAAACAAAAATCCAGTGTTTGGTTGTCTCTTTGTGTGTCTGTCTGTATGTGTGTCTGTGGTAACCTTTAACATTGCCATTTTCTCTGGAAATACTTTGTCTGCCAATACCAAATTTGAATAAAACATAACAGGAAAAAAATCTTCAGTCATACCAATAATAGGTTGCAACTTATGTAAGTCTAATTTAAGCCTGTATTTCCAGATTATTAACATTTCATTTTGTTGATCTGGATCCAAAAACATGATATTACCGCATCCCAGTGTCCGGAATGTAGGGTATGTCTGCTAAGAAGATGGCATGACATTGTTTTCCTAGTTCACAATTAAAAGAAAAGCAATATAAATTCTGGACTGAACACATACAGTGAAACTACAGCATCAACATGTTTACTGCATATGAATGTTCTATCAATCAACAACCATTTACCTAAGATCTAGTCACCAGCCCCATCCACATGTAATATACGGCTTATGTTCAAACATCTGAGTGTGAGTATGCATGTGTGAGTGTGCACAAGTTCTTATATTGATATGCACATGTATCCAAAATTCTACTGTATCTGTGCTTGTGCATGATTTTCAGATTATGTTTGTACCTTTTCATGTTCTATCCACTCCCCCCACCCCAATATTCCTTGTGATCCCGGTACACTTGGTAATAAAGACATATTCTATTCTAAAGTGGAATTAACATAAACTGAAATAAACACAAAAGAAAAATTGAATCAATCATTTCCTTCAGTTTCGGTCAGCCTGTTATAGACTTGTTTTATGCAGATAAAAGTTGCGGAGTGCCTTAAGCGATGTCAATGCTGTCTCCTTTACAGCCGAATCAAAAGAATTTCTTAAATAATCGAGATGTCAAAAAAAACACAATTAAATGATGTTATTACCTTGTTGAATCTTTGGTTCAATCCAACTAGTATGCCTGTGTTTTGGGGTTTTTTTCCACCCTCAACCCCCCAAAACTTATTAATATTTAATACAGAACCCATTTTAACTCATTACTGCCAGTCATCTCCCCTAAACTTTCCCCACAGATGAACCATTTATATGGGTAAGAAAAAAAATGCAAAAAAACAAATGTTACAATTTATGACCTGAAATTATAGTAAAAACTTCCAAACAGATCAGAAAGAAAGAACAGGGGCTTGCAATGAAAAACTGCATTGGCCATACATTTTGGTTCAAGCAAGGGGGATCCTAAGCATGCGGGTGTCAGAAGAAAAGAGACTCAGAGAGAGAGAACACAATGACTATGGACTAGTAACAGTATAGTTATAACTACAGAAGCAGAGAAAGAAAGACAAAAATAAGAGGGGTGACAGGGGAGGAGGAGGAGGAAGGGTTAGGGGGGAGAAGAAACACTTACAGAGCTTTACACTACGACTTAAAGCACATTATACAACTGATTCCAAGTCTGTGTCTATCTCAATATCTGTGCGTACTTGAATGCAAGCAATACCAACAGTATTAGTATACATCATGTGAGTGCATCTATGTACATGTGTTGCCACACACATGCCTATTTTTATTCAAGTTATTGTCTGTACACAATATCCAATGCTGTCTCACCTGCATAAATAAGCTTTTGTCCATCTGCAGGATAATCTTTCCCTCTTTCAGCTTCTATCTTCTCCTTCAACGCTTTTACCTGTCAGAAGATGTAGCAAACATCATTATTAAATGACTATTAATATTATGATAATTATATTCATAACATATATAAATAAAATATAAATCTAAATTCATCACAACTGACAATGAGAAGGTAACAGTAAATCTAATATATAGTAACAAAAACATGATGACTCAAACACTGGATTATTCAAACACTGCAAACCTGTTGTATCATTTTCAAGATTTGGACCAGCCACCATGGCGAAGTGGTTAGTGTCGCAGACTGGGATGAAGCCAATTCAATTCCCAGCGGAAGTGGGTTTTCGGCCCATCGCCAGCTCCTACCCAAAAGTTAAATGTGCTATAGGCTTGAATGGAAAGACTGGGACCACACAGTCAAGTATCATCCACTTCATGGATGCATCTTTGGGTGTGTTACTCAGATGTCCTGACCAACACTGCAAGTGTCTGTAATTCTTTGGCCTTGTTAAGGCCGGGATATCATCATGACAGGAAGCGTATAATACAGCCTTGTCACATAGTTCCAAACCTGATTGGACAATCATTGCAACATCGTCTTCATTACCATCCTCCTCCTTCATCATCAATAACATAAAATATCCCCCAGTCTGTGGTCTTCCATGTCCTGTTCTCAATGGTGACCTCAGATTCAATCCCCCTTCACTCCCGTGTTTGGGATGAGTCCTGTCACAGTCAAGGTCTTCGTTGTTGGCAGATTCATGAGGGACAGTTTTTGGGGGGACATGGCCATGGTCTCCACACTGGGAAGGGGTGGGGGTGGGTGTAGGGGGATGGGATGCTCACTCAGTCTGCTCCACTACTATGCTATTATTGCCGTCAGTATGAGGTTTAGTAGTTGGTGTCCTAAGTATGTTAAATCAGAACAGGAACTACTGAACACCATCAAAGTGACTCAGCAGCAGTGCAGGGTCTCCTCTGGTGTGTGGCCTCCTAGCAAACTAACATCTATAGTTCTCTGCAAATTGCCAACGTTAGGACCATGACAAAAAAAGAAAAAAGAAAAAAAAAGGTGTGGTTGTGTTTTGGGCACTTGAAATGAGTGGCATGGGAGGAATGCCACTAAAATAGTGCAGATTATTGGACAGCAGAAAAAAAAGTCCTGTGTTAGGAAAGCTGGTTTAAGTAGTCCAGTGCCAGAAAATTTTCTATAAAGTGTTCTCTCCATGCCAGGGAATTTTGAGGATTCAGGGTTGTTGTTTTTTCAATTCTAGTTTTAAAAAATTATACAAGATGCAGACGCAAAGTAAACATTTTTTTTTTTTACTTTCTGTGGCGGAAAATTAGTATGGATTCTAAATCTGAGGTGGGTTGGTTTTTTTAATACTTTTTGTGACGGAAAATTAATATGGATTCTAAATCTGAGGTTTTTTTTACCCACTTGCATAAACAAAGTCACCAGGTGTTTGGTTGTGTGTGTGTGTGTGTGTGTGTGTGTGTGTGGTTAACTTTAACATTGCCATTTTCTCTGGAAATACTTTGCCAATACCAAAATTGGCTTAAACAAAGTACAAAAAAATTTTTTCACAGTCATGTCAATAACAGGTGTCTCCCGAATTAAGCAGTATTTCTGAATGATTAACTCTCTCCATACGAACAGCGAAAGAGACGACATTAACAGCGTTTCACCCCAATTACCATCATCCAAATATTGCAAGCGGAAGGCTCTTATACTGAAGAGGTGAATGTTGACAAAGAGTACCACAATTCTGACGACGGAAGCTAAAGGTTGGGTCATTCAGACACCCACTGGACATCCGAGGGGTCTGTGTAGAGGAGAAAAGAGGACTGGCCGTACTGTGTGAGTTAATGGTTTATTTTGCTGAGATGGATGTGTTCCAAAATCTGAAAATTCTAAAAACTGCTTTCTACTGAGTTTGGCTAACAAGATGGTAGGTTGTTTTCGAAGATGACATGACCTCATGTTTCTTGTTCACAATTAAAAGGAAAGAAATACAAATCTGGACAGAACACTTACAGTGATACTAACTACACCATCGACGTGTTTACTTCATATAAGTATTCTAAAGTGAACACTGAATTAACTGGAATGAACATAAAAGAAAAATTGAATCGATCGTTTCTTTCAGCCCATTATGGACTGGTTTGTGCAGATCTACTATGTGTTGGATGTGTTTGAAGGAGATGGCAACATTGTCTTTACCGCCAAAATAAATGAATAGAGATATAATAAAACCCACAAAAACGGTGTTATTACGTCCACTAAAATCACATCTATTTATCACATGAAGAAAACATCAACATTGTTTTAAGTTTTCAATTTAGTCATTTGATGTTAGATGTGCCGCAGCCTTGGGGATTAGTATGCTTGTATCAGAACTGAACATGCGAATTTCGATCCCACACTCATGCCTTCTTTTTTTTCACCCAAGTTTATCTTATATATATATATATCATATTTAATACAGATCACTTTTCAACGATTTTTTAGATCTTTTTTTTTTTTTTTTTTTTTTTTTTGCTCCTCATGATTCCGACTACTGGATAAAGTGCGAAGCACAAGTGAGTCTTGAAGGTTTTGCCTCTTGTTTCCATTTGTTTTTATTCTAGATACTAGATTGCTATTCAGGCATTTCAAGTAATATCAATAAATTTTGTGCACCAAAAAAGTCTCATTCCACCTCCATAGAATGACATATGCAAACACAGCAAACAATCAAAATACAATTGGAAATATCAAACTTATACCTACAGTCAGACTATATCATTAGAAGAAAATAAAACAGGTTATATGTTTATGATAACAATGACAGGTTATATGTTTATGATAACAATCACAATGCTGGTAAACATGTAATTGTAAATGAATAACAGTCCCAACAATTAAAAACAAGGGTTCTGTCAAAATCATGAAACTGAACAGTCAAGCTTTTTTTAAACACCAAAGAGCATTCCCCGTTTAGAGGGGGTAGTTCTTTGATGTGACTTTCTCCTTCCTGGTTGCAACTGGACTAATGAAGTGTCTGCTGTGCATTCAGTTTGTCTTTTCTACAAAGGAGTCGGTCAACAAATCAATGAAAAAAAGAATGAAAAAATAACATCACAAGATTTCTGTCCATGATCTTGTCAACCCTAGGTTTCATGAAAATTGTGGATAATTGGCTGTCCAATTCCTGCCAGATGAACACTATGAAAACAGTTCACTGAAGTCATGAACACGCCCCTTTGCCACACCTTCTGTCTGGTCTTCGACCTATCATCTTTCATCACTCCACTCTCTCTCCTCCCCTCCTACTGTCAGTCATTGTCACCTGCTCAAAATTGATGTCTGATTGGACAGATGGACTGGACAAAGTGTCCAACATTGTTGTCAGTTTCATCACTGTCACTGTCACCACCTTTGATTTAAACCAATCATCTGAGATGATAATAGATAGATGCATCTCTCATCGTTATTACCATACACATTCATCTGCACAGCCTACATAGTTGTGTATACTATATCTGTTAACTGGGATCACTATCAGCTGGACGAAGTTTCCAATGTTATTTTTGCACATTGAAAATTAAAACTGGAATCGATGTAGGACATTAGTGGATGTCTTATAGACTCTATCAGTCTATGACAACATTTTTTTTTTAATAGGACGTTAGCTAACAGTAAGTGAGTAACATCTTATAGGCGCCCAACTGGTTAACTATATTGCCCACACCAAGCAGAATAAATGTCAACTTTTACAGCCAAATTAGTTTAAAGGAGACTGAAAAATAGCCTTACTTAATCACTGTTGCCTAAGTGCACATTAGTTTTAATTTCAATCTGAAGGGCCCAGGTTTGAATCTCAGTAACGGCGCCAGGTGGGTAAAGGGTGAAGATATTTCTGATCTCCAAGGTCAACATATATGCAGACCGGCCTGTGCCTGAACCCCCTTCGTGTGTATACGCACACAGAATATTATATACACAAAGATAAAGATCCTGTAATCCATGTCAACATTCGGTGGGTTATAAAAACAAGAACAAACCCAGAATGCACACCTCCAAAAATATAGTATGGCTGCCTACATGGCAGGGTAAATAAACAAAACTGTCATACACGTAACATGTTACAAGTCTGTCTGAGTGTGTATACATGTGTGCATGCCTGATTGAATGACACAGGAGTCAACCAAGGAAAAGCACTATATAAATATCCATATCATTCATTCACAGCAATGCACTGACTGCAAAAATGTTGTCTGGCAATATTTTATGTATAAAAGTTCACTTTCACTGAGAAAACAAACACAACTGAAGGAAGCTAAAAGGAAGAAAAAACAACAAGAAAAAAACAGGTGGCACTGAACTGCAGTTGGGAGAGTAACCCGAACTTCACACAGAGAAATTAAATGTGTTGTGACGAAGAATGAAAAAGTACTTTAGTAGTAGTTAATACATCGCAAAAATAATCAAATGGCTTTATGGGCTTATTTCACTATATTCTTAACGTTTATTTTTTAGAATGCAAACACAAAGCAATTGGGTCCTTATTCAGTGTTTGTCACACAAAGTAGGAATTAGAGGCTAGAAATAAAACTGGTAAAATACAGGTTTTTTATGGTTGTTAGTAATTTATACCTTTTAATGTCTTATATTTTCAGACACATCTGGAAGAAAACAACTAAAGTTACTTATTTCCATGTTGTGTATGGATAATACTATTCATAGGGAGAAGTGCATGTTAATAATGCTAGTGACTCTTTGACTCTTTCAAGTCAAGTGCTTTATGAACTGCTTTATACTGGACGCGAAATCTGACAGAAGCAATCAAATTTCCTTGGAAGGCCTAGTACACCAAAGCTTAGTTTTCATGCAGACATCTTTTGATATAGATAGAAATCAAATGTGACACGCATCACAAGTGTTACAACTCTTGTAACTTTTCCCCCAACATTTTAACAAACCTTTGTTTCAATGAAATCGTATTATGCCATGTATTTCATAAAATCAAAGAGACACATAGATTATCAACATGGAACACAAGCTGTTATTCTCAAGAGTTAATGTACTGGGCAATAAATGAGAAGGCATTTGAACTTACGACATGACAATTTTTACAAAAAGAGGAATGATATACACTGAACAAACATGACACATTTTACAAAAAAGGAATAGTAAACAAGCTGTTTTCCATGTGTTAAAATTGTCTGTTTTTTTCTTTCTCTTTTTTTCATTGAAAAATACTACACTACGATCTCAAGTCAAACAAGTGGAATCACACAGTGCAAGCATTATCATAATCAGCTGATGAAGTAACATAATTAACAAAATGGAAGAAACTTATCAATTAAAAATCTAAACTAACTTATGTAAAAACTGTTCTGTTCGAAAGTGTTGTGGTTGGTTCGATTCCAAGGGAGAGGGGAGCAAAAAAAAAAAAAAAAAAAAAAAGGGGGGGGGGGGGGAGAGGGGAGCAGACAGGGGGGGGGGATATAGGATCAACTGATGATGCACACACTCACTTGCTCTCCTCACACCAACAGCAGGGCCACATGGAGTGGTTTTTATAGAGTGTTTACTTTACAATACAGCACACACACTAAGCAGTTCACCCTACTTAGCAAAAGCAACACACACTAAGGCAGCACACACTGCCTACTTCAAGTACCTCTTACAAGCAGCACACAGTAAAAGGTTCACCCTACACCTAAAGCAGCACCTGCAAGCAGCACCTGCAAGCAGCATCTACAAGCAGCACACAGCCCAACAAGGATTTCCTTGCTCCTCACATCACTGATCAGTCAGTCAGCCTGTGTCAGTCAGTTTTTCTGGGAGACAGCTAAGAACTGGCTGTGCTGACTGGTTTTATCCCTTCCCACAACATACTGTGCATACTAATGCAAACTACAACACTCACTCCCCCAACTAGTTGAACTGAAATAACCAATCTTTGCTTGTCCTAGTGACGCTATGTGAATGACTGACAGATTCACTGCTTAATCCCAATTCGTCCAATTCAACAGATTGATCTGATTTGCTACAATTCTACCCCCTTGGCTATACACACTCTATGACGACAAGTTCACCCATTTATGTCACAATGAGATTGGGGAGACAGGACAATACAACTCCCGGCATATTAGTGGGCATGATCAAAGTTCACATTAGCATAAATTCTTCCTAGCTTACGTTCCAAAGTCCCGCCATCTATCTCAGCCGTGTTTGTGAAAGGGGAGATGGGAAACGACTTGAAAGACAGGCCACCACACGGGATGTTCTGACATGCCGACACTCGTCTGTTTCAAACACGCCAGACATCTAGTTCAACATGGGGACTGTGGCAGACATCACAGAACATGTTCCAACAGCTGGGGTGGGTGATGCAGCGTCGCTGACCAAAGAGGGCCGACTAGGGGTGGGGGTGCGGGAGGGTGGAAGGAGGGAGAGTGGCGCGGTGTCGGCGCGACCTCAAAGACTGGACTTTGGACGGAGCAGGAAGGGAGATAAGAAGGGGGGGGGGTGAAGGGATGGGGAGGGAAAGGGGGACAGAGTGTGGGAGGTGGGGGTGACACTGCTGGCACACTATAACACTTATATGAAAGAAGAGATGGAAAATTGATGTAACAAACTCATGTCAACATTTGATGGGCCTAAAAAGTCATCAATATTTCTTTTCGATATGTGGTGAACGCTCGCTTCTTCTGTTACTGATCAATCCTTTAATGCCAGAAATTAACTTTCCAGAAAATCTGGATTGATAACATCTCAAATATATTTTTTGAAAAGTGAAAATTGATTTTTCCAGCCAATTTGATGGTTTCAAATGTAAAGAAGGGAATGATAAAGATAACCTTGCAACCATACCAACTTCGTTCATGGCTTCATTTTGGAGTAATGCTGTGCTGAATGCTCAGGACAAATGGGACACCAACATTGTCAAAAAGTAAGCTTCTGTGTTTTAAAGATGCTAAGGTGAAGTTTGTGTTAGTCTGTTCAGATGTTCAGTGACATTTATTGAAATGTTTACTAGTGTTTTAAATGAGGCACAACAGCACAAGATTCATTTTCCAGTTTTCTGATTTATCATTTTCGCATGACATTTTGCAGAATTTTTATCTTAACTTTTTCTTTCTTTTCTTTTTAAACAAATTTTCATCATAATACATATTAACATTATTCAACTTAAGGAGGAAGGTGGCAGAATGGCCAAGACGTTCATCTGCCAATAAGTAAGAGTCCGTGAGGGTCTGGGTTTGAACCTGCTCTTGCCCTTTCTCAGAAGTTTGACTGGAAAATCAAACTGAGCGTCTAATCATTCGGATGAGATGATAAACCAAGGTCCTGTATGCAGCATATACTTAGCACACTGAAAAAGAACCCATGGCAACAAGTGTTCCTCTGGCAAAATTATGTAGCTGAAATCCACTCTGATAGGTACACAGATATATATGCATGCACTCAAGGTCTGACTAAGCATGTTGGGTTATGCTGCTGGTCAGGCATCTGCCTCACAGATATGGTGAAGCGTACGGATTTGTCCACACACAGTGATGCCTCCTTGACTCAGGTTGAGAATCTGAAACTGAAACTGCACCACACATACAACCACTACACTAGAACACATTTTTTCTGTACAGGTTAATAACTGAAGTACATGAACCCCACTTGAACCACCACTGAAGAATGAACAATATAAATATATGTCTTAAGTCAAAAGGCTCTTCCATTTTGACAGAGAAAACTGAACACTAACTTTACTTTAATAGTAATGCTCGGATGATATGTCATGTGGGATGAAACTTGATCAGATTATAACAGGAGACACAATCCTTCAAAAGCATGATAATACAAAGCATGATAATACAATAATTTCACAAGTTAGGAACATGTGTAAAACTTAAAAATAAACTGATTTTTTTTTTAACCTTAATCCACTGAAAATGGGTTACAACACTACTAATGGTAATATCGTTTCATACATGCACAAAAATTGCCGATACGTTAGGTGCAATAATTTTGGATGCTAATAATAGGACTTTGCCGTATACTATACGATGTTTCGTGTAAATCAATTGGTAGTACAAGTAATCATGGTGGTTTATTGGATTTTATGCGACTTTCTAAGTGGCCACATATTCTTTTTCTTCAAAACTGAAACTGTGGTGTCATTCTCGTAACTCTATCAATCTAAAAAGGTCGGTGCATACAGTGTATTAATATCATTTGGCCTCCTATAACCTCTGCAATGAGAATCAAAACCTCACTTCAGCACTTCCAAACTGAGTACAAGTGAGTTACGGAACTTACTGCTACAAAATAAAGTTCTTACCGTACATTCAGGCTCAAACTCAATCTTGAAAGTTTGCTGTTGAAGAGTTTTCAGCGTTATAATCATTTTGATATCAGAATATAAAAACTGTTATTATTCTACCCAAGATGGAATACGGTACAATGTGTTTCCAAAGATGCTGTCTTAGTGTCTGTGTCTTTTAGACAGACGCCATTTACAATGACATCACGCAGAAAACGTTCGCATGCGTTAGGCAAATAAAGAGGCAAATTTGTCAAAACAACAACAACAAATTTAATCTTTAACCGAATTGCAAACGAATGTGAGTCTTATCATAAAAGGCACAATATTAACAATCAATAAATTCTGATGCTGTCATTTTAGCCTCGTCGCAGCTATACAAGCAGAATCCTTTGGCATCCGATTGAATGTGTCAGATTTCAGCTTCGTTTATTTATTTATAGTCTGTTCATCTAAGATGATGATATTAGAGCGATTTCAGCTTCCGATGTCTATTTTGTCTGTCTATTTCGTGTCTTGTCAGTCAACGATCTTGTTGGACTTTTGCTTTATTAGGGAGCTCTATGTAGTAGTAGTAGTAGTAGTAGTAGTAGTAGTAGTCAATGAGTCAAATGAGCGAACAAAAATTTCGCCACGTAATTATACGTAATTATTACCGAATTCTTCTTTCCCCCTACTTCTGAAGGAATTGTTGTTGTTTTTATCTCGTTGACTAAAATGAAATTCCAGTTTCACGAAATAAAATAAAAGATAGAAAAAAAGTAGACACGATCGGCTCAAAGGCATTCCGAACTGCGAAAGCATTATTTCAGTTTTGAATACATTTCAAGCGTTTCACGAAATAAAATAAAAGATAGAAAAAAAAAGTAGACACGATCGGCTCAAAGGCATTCCGAACTGCGAAAGCATTATTTCAGTTTTGAATACATTTCAAGCAAAACAAGAGAATTTATAAATAAATAAATAAATGAATAAACAACCAGTCGACCTATCAAGCTACTAAAGAAATAAAGAAACAACAAAAAACCAAAAAAGATTAAAGAAAAAAGTACCTACACGATTATAGTTAAATGGACTGGTAATCAGATAATTTTTTGTCTTTTTCACTCCAATCCTTGTTCTTAACCTAATCAATTTTCTTTTTAAAATCTTATTGTAAAAATAGACAGCAATTCAAAAGACGAACAAAGCAATTAAAAACAGGCACCAAAAAAGGTATCTGACAAAGTATATAAGAATGATATATACAAATGATTTAATGAGTCAAAAGCAGTGATGATAGTGATGAAACAAGCTTTTTACACATAATAGTGTATTTTCATCATATAATTTTTTTTATGGCTTCTGTTATGTCCACATCGGGAAATAATTTTCTTTCAGATTCGGTGTTTTTCGTATCTGAGGTATGCAGATATATATACTTCTGAATTAGGCTATTCCAACAAGATAGTTGACTAACAAGACACGATTATCCAGACAGATAAATATATTTAGACATCAGAAGCTGATATCGGACACATTCAGTCAGATGTGAAAGGAGGCTACCATTTTTCCTCTTTTTTGTTTTTAACGCTAAAGTGGAAATCGATGCAGTATATTTTTTCCCCTGAATGTTACTTTGCATGGTTTGTAGAATCTAAAAATCAGCCATGGAATGCACAGGTCACTGTCCAACTAGCTGAAAATTAGGTCACTTTACGCAACAACGTGTACAAAAGACCTGCTTTGCAAATTATTACGGGACCTCGTTGGAAAGGTCTTGAATAACCACGTTCACATCTGTCATCAGATCATCTTTTTTATGTGGATTACATAAGTAAAAGGCTTATCTGTGTGTGTCAATCACCAGTCAGCATGAGACCCGTCCTAGTAATCCTTGGTCACCTCCTTCAAACATATCACAGGAGAATTTGCGAATACAGGCTAATCCATGTTTCTTGCAGCTCTACCACCTTGAATCACAGTCTGTCTGGCAGCTGTATCTGATGGCTTGAAGAAGTGTGTCTGGAGCAGGTGACGAGTCAGCCATGAAAGACTCAATGTGGTCGTCATTGACCAGTCCTCTGGGTTCAGGTTGCAGATACAGTGCATCCATTGCTGTACCTGGAGATATGTCCACACATTGTGATACTTACTGGCGTCACTAAATGGTGGCAGAGTGAACCTGTAGGCTACAAAGCTGGTGATCAGAACCAAGTTCCGTTGAACAAAATGATGATGACAATCTTGCCTGCAGACACCACCTCTTCCACTGTTTGAAATACACTTTAGCAAGTTCCTGAAAGATGTTTTCTGCCTTCAGCTTCCTTAATGTGGGTATGCCTTCCAAACCTTGAGATTGTGTCATATCCTGTGTTGGCATAGTGGGTATGCCTTCCAAACCTTGAGGTTGTGTCATATCTTGTGTTGGCATAGTGGGCATGCCTTCCAAACCTTGAGATAGTGTCATATCCTGTGTTGGCATAAACAAACACTCGTTGTTTCTTGTTCTTAAATTTTGAATCTGATCCGAAGATGACAGTGTTCAGATTTGGGGTGACATGGTGGCAGAACAACAGATCACCAGGTCGGTGGAGAATCAGCTGGCCTGGGGAGTGGAAGCTTCCAAGTTCGATCCCCAGCTTTAGAACTAGTATAAGTCAGTCACCATATATTTTCTGCAGATGACCAGTGCCATTGACCAGTGGTGACTTTGATGTAAATTGCAGGTTTTGACTATTCAACAGCTTATTAGTGTCTCCTGTGTACCTTGTACAATGCAGATGACCAGTGGTCAATGACAATGACAAGTGATCACTTTGACCTAAAATGTCATATTCTGACTCTTGAACAGCTTATTACTGTCCCCAAAGCCGGAAAGGGGAACCCATAATTAACTGATATGCGACTTTGATTGCATTTAGAGTTGAACAGACATTTTTACCAGAAAATGAATGTATGTGGCGTCGGAGATGGACGTGTTGACCACCTGTTTCAAGTTGTGCTTGCCTTTGAATGAATGAACAAAATTCAAGTGGAACCTTACGGCTATCGCGCGGTTCTTTTGCGTAACATTTTTCAATCTTGATATACCATTGATGATAGATGTTTTATTAGAACAAGACATTGATATAGATCAGATCTATATGGACTGGATCTTAATAAGGGTTGTACTTATTTGTTTTTGACCACTATTTTCAGACATACTGCCACGTCGCAAGATAGCGCCCAAATTTTATATATTTTTGTAATTTTCAACACATATGACACAAGAACAAAACAGATTCACACACAATTGTTGCAGATATTTCTTTGTTCAGTTGAAATCCCGGTAACATGCGAAACATTTGAATAATCATCGAAAACACATGTGTATATTGAATCATTTACACATGACTATCTGATGCAGCCTTCATACTCCAGCCAGCTGCATTCTCTTTCCCCTGCAGTTTACTGTCGTGTACTGCGCCAGCGTTCATGAGTCACCAGTTCATTTCCAAAGAAAGATATGTATATCATACCGTTCTTTTCATATCAAGACATGATGTTGGTCGAATTTGCCATCATCTGCCATCCGTAATTTCTTAATTAATTGTATGGACAATATTCATCGAAACAAACCTGGTTAACATGTATTTATATATTTATATTCTACGCAGAGCACGAAGCATTTTTTGTGCCTTGTGTTTAAGAACTGACCCCGTGCTCCCTTCATAAATTCACCTTTGGATTCGGTATAATTTCATTCTTTATGAAATGACGACAGGTAAATGCATGAAAACAAATTTGCGTCACTAATTCAGTATAAAATGCATGAAAATGGAAATGTTTCTTTTTGACCCTAAAGAGAGTTTTTACTTCCTGTTCTCTTATCTGTGGCAGTGTCCTGCACACATATGTATAGGTCAGCATCAGCGCGGCAGCAGTCAGTCACATGTACTCTACCACGCTAAACGTAAGAGAGCTGCAACCCGCGCGGCTTGTGTAACCTCGATCACACATTCTCGCCTTGCAGCTCTTTGTTGGGTGCTCTCTCACGGACAGAGCTGTGAATAATAATTAGTAAAAATTAAAATCTAATTATGTTCCTGCCCCCTCCCCCCTCATACAGTGGTAAACGTTATAACAGTGTGATCAGTATAATTTATTCTATTTTATCGTTAAAAAAAAGAACAGAAAAAACCAAACAAATAAAACACCCACCCACCCACCCACACACACAAAACAAACAACAACAAAAACCGGCTTTGTTGCTAACATTTGCACCTAACGCAAATATTGATCTAAATTCTCTAGTCTATAAGCGTTTCAACGTTTTGGAAGCGATTTCCCTTCAAAAACGACTGACATAATGGTTAGAAAGAAGTGTAAGTCAAATGGTGTGAGGTTTGGAGAGTAAGGGGGGTAGGAAGGATTACATTGCTGCAGGACCGTGCTTTACTTCTGGGCAACGTTCGAGTTGGGAACCGGAGTGTGTTGTCTTGCAGGAGAAGGACACCTCTGGTCAGCATTAACACCTCTCGGTTTTGATGGCCTCCCGTAATTTCTGCAGCAGTGAAAAGTAGTATCTATCGGTAATTGTGGTACCCTTTGCTAGCGAATCCATCATCACAGCTCCGCGCTGAACCTTGCCTGCCGAGGGGTTAGTCACGTATCTCCTACGGAGGCGGTGAGTGGAAATGTTTCCATCACTTCGTCTCTGGATCATGGTCATGGACCAATGTTTCGTCTTGCGTGATTAGTCTGTCGAAAAAGTCCTGGTTTTCCTGGCACACGGCCAAAAGAACCTGGAAGGACGTGACTCGTTCATGTGTCAGGAAAGGTATGAGCATCGTGCATACAACTTCTGCCTCTGCAAAATTAATAGTCCTGTATGGTTTTTACCACAGACCCCACACCGATCTTGACATCTTGAGCTTGGCGAGAGGCTCATCACGGCGGCCTCCATTTTGTGTCATCAATGGCGGACTGTGGTCGTTCGGGAATGGGAGCCGTTTCCAACGATGTCTAACTGCACGAATTGACGATGCCAGTGCTTGACCGTCATTCGATGGGGCATCCTCCCCATGTCTCTTTCACCCCATCGGTGTGCAACCAACTGGCTCCGTTACTCCGCTGTAGCACCTGTAAAAGAGAAACTGTTATTTCAGATATGCAAATTACCACGTGAATTATAGATACATGTGCTATTTCGGTCTCCTACAAGAACGAAGATAATGATATGGCGCCTTTCCATGTCAGTCAGTCAGTCAGTCATGGCCTGGCTTCGCTGACGAAGATCTAGGAAGGGCGTTGTCCACGTCTGATGCAGGCACGCTCATGGCTGACAAGGCCAATGCGGGAAAAGCAGAGTCGGCCGCAGCGGTTGCAAGGGAAAGTCTGGTCTGGGTTTGCGGCTGCAGCGTCGTGGTTCTTCCTCCTTCTGCGTTTGTCCTCAAGGCTGGTCCTGCGGTTGTTTTCGAAGGAGGAGACAGCTTGGTGGATGGTGCGTCGCCAGGTCTCTCGATCAGCGGCTACTGCGGACCACTGGCGATGGTCAATGTGACAGGCACCGAGAGCTTTCTTCAAGGAGTCTTTGTATCTCTTCTTGGGTGCTCCTCTGTCACGGTGGCCAGTGGACAGTTCGCCATACAGCGCGATCTTGGGCAGGCGGTGGTCCTCCATCCTGGACACGTGCCCTGCCCAACGTAGCTGGGTCTTTAGCAGCACTGCCTCGATGCTGATAGTCTTTGCCTGCTCCAGGACCTCGACATTTGTGATGTAGTCACTCCAGTGGCGAAGGCAGCGCTGGTGAAAGCGATCAAGCAGTCGTATGTGGTGCCGGTAGGTGACCCAGGTTTCGGAGCCATACAACAGGGTGGGCAGTACAACAGCTCTGTACACGCTGATCTTTGTGTCTTTCTTCAGGTGTTTGTTGTTCCACACTCTCTTGTACAGCCTGCCGAATGCGCTGTTTGCCTTTGCAAGTCTGTTGTCGATCTCCTTGTCGATCCTGGTGCAGCCTAGGTAGCTGAACTGGTGGACCGACTTCAGCTCTGTCTCACCGATGCTGATGTGAGGAGCGTGGAATTCTTCCCGTGGGGCAGGCTGGTGGAGAACTTCCGTCTTTTTCAGACTGACTTCTAGGCCGAAGAGCTGCGCAGCCTCTGCGAAGCAGGACGTTATACGCTGCAGGGCCGCTTCTGTATGGGCGACGAGGGCAGCATCGTCGGCAAACAGAAGCTCTCTGATGAGTTGCTCCAGTGTCTTGGTGTGGGCCTGTAGCCGCCTCAGGTTGAATAGACTGCCATCAGTGCGGTACCTGATGAAGATACCATCGTCGTCGCCAAGATTTCCATGTAAAACGTGCTTAACTGCGCAAATTGACGAAAAAAACATGCATTTATACATTAAATATATTCAAATCAAATCAAATTATGGTGCTTAGAGCCTCGCCGACCACTAAGGCCATATCAAGGCTATCGCCACGTTAATACCTACTATAAGGGTAAAAAAAAAAAAAAAAAAAAAAAAAAGTCACCGTTTTAAACTTTCCACTCGAAGTTTAAAAAACCTTCCATCGTTTAAAACCTTCAAATCAGATTAAACATGTTCGTTTCTTTCAAGAAATCCATCAGCGCCCAGGAGGGACATCACGAAACACGAAATTCTTCAGAAACCGCCGCGTAATGTCTGTGTCTAACGTCATGCAGATCTCAAGGACCACGTGTTATCAGCGCCCACGGAGGGACATCACGAAACACGAAAGCCTTCAGAAACCGCCGCGTAATGTCTGTGTCTAACGTCATGCAGATCTCAAGGACCACGTGTTTCACGGTGAGAGGCTCATCACAGGGAATACAACAAGTAAGAATGAGTAAAAAGAAATAATTTTAAAAAAACAGTGTGCCCCGCACGCAGTCTGCACAGCAAGACTCCTTTCTGTTCTTCACCCCCGATGGTCTGGACGGATTTGGAACAGCTTGTTGTCCGTCTGGGTGTTCTACTCCTCTTGCCAAAGATCCTTAAGTGTTCACCTTCTGCTGCATGTCTTTATGGTACGAAGGATCTCGATAATTCTTCCTTTACAGCGTTCCTGGCCAGCTGGTCTGCCCTTTTGTTACCACGAATGCCAACATGTCCAGGAACCCAGGCCAACACAACCTCGTACCCTTTCTTCGTTATGAGAGTAAACGCAGCAGTTTGGGATGAGTCAGATTCCTTCAGGCCATCGCCTCCAGGGCTGACAAGGAGTCGGAAAAGATCACGAATTTCTTTTGTTTCGAAGAGAGAACCATTTTTACCGCCAGAACCAGTGTGGTCAGTTCCTCAGTGTACACAGATATAATGCGTTCCGTTGAGGGCTGGTCAGGAAAGGCGGGACAGAACGCAGATGCAGCGACTCCGTCCTCTGACTTGGAACCGTCAGTGAAGATTTTTTGGAAAGTGGGAAATTTGTGGCAGAGTTCCGAAATGTAAGTTCTGTAGGCCAGTGAACTGGTGGAGTCTTTACGGTACGAGGCCAGATCAGGTGTTTTAAAGGTCCACGGTGGGCTGTCGGGGAACTTGGAGAAGTCTGAGATGCCACCGACATACAGATCAGCATTTTCTATGTGCGGCTGAATGCGGAGTCCAAGAGGAGGGATGCAGTTTGGGTTGTCTTTAAATTTCTTGTTGAAGGGGTTGTTGAATACAACGTCGTAAGCAGGGGTTTTGGGTTCAGAAAACAATTTCAAGTAATAATTTAGGGTCAGCAAAGGTGGGTAAAGTCAACGTGAAATGTCAATCACCGTCTCAGAAACTGAGCTGGAAACCTTGTGTTAATGTAGTTCCTGAACCAGACTGACATCTCTCTTTCATTTCTTGCCTTAAATGTATGTGGGGTGAAAACTAAATTGCTATGCACAGACTTTGCTGACTTCATTTCAGAATTCGACATTATTATTTTTACAGAAACAAATCTTGATGATACTGATACAAGAATACTCTGTTTGTTACAAGAATAGAGGTAAATTTAAAAGAAAGTCATGAGACATTGCCCTTTGTATTAAAGAAAGTATTGTTCCACACTTGATTATCTTTGAATCAAAGAAAGAAAAGATAAAGTTAGGAAAATCACTACAAATTTGTTGACTTGAAATACCCGCAAATGTTTTGATTAGAAATTGTTAGAAAGAGATCCTGTCAGGTCAGGTCATTAGACCTGCTACTGATAACCTGTAATCCAGTACAACCTGTTCAGGGTCGGGTTGCCGGCGACTAAACAGGCAATCCCACCGCTCCCTTCCGGGACTGGTGAGGCGGGTGGCTACACAGCCCTTATGGAATTAAAAACGAGATCCATAAAAGGGCGTCGGCTCAGGAGTCATCTAGCTCCACCGTGCTGTGTGCATGCCCCCGGGTGTGTCTACCCATGCATGCGAAGTCTGAATCCGGAAGAATCTGCGGAAGAAACCTATCGGTTCAACGGAGAGGAAGGCAGTTACAGCAACGCACTGTGGAGTGCAGAGAGCAAGACGCACTGTGGAGTGCAGAGAGCAAGATGAGACACCAAAAGAATATATGCAGTCGTCTTGCCACTGGAAATTGGTGGACCCGGACGAGAGAGTGAGGTCGACGTTGCGCAACTCCTCTTCACTTTAAACAAACTCATCGCGCAAGTCATCAGTCATCCTCAATGACCTTTCATCCTTCATACTTTCATCACCCCCAAGTCCTGTGGCGACAGGCGAGCGACGAAACGACAGGTGTGGGTACACTGGCAGTTGCAGCCGCAGACCTGCACGCAGGCGGCTCAGGCCATAGGGTCGTTCTTCATCGACAGGAGCAGCGATGGAGCTCGGCAGCCGTCTGAGCGTCTGAGCAGCCCTCTTTAGGAATGCACTGCTCAGGAAGGGGCTAGAAAAGGTGCCCTAAAAATTGCCTGCTCCATTAGTCTAAGAAAATTACGAAAATACCTAAAAAAAATTGCAAGAAAAGTTTTTTTTGGCTCTATGTATTCAGGATTTTTCACACTATCACCTGTAAAAGATAAGAGCAGGAAAATTAAATAAAGAAAAATAAACACAAGGAGATGGCGCGAACGGGGCACCATATTTGAGTCTGAAACTCTCAACTGGGTCACGTCACTGACACCTTGTCAAGGATGGCACAACGGGGATGGGCTTGTTAAGTACTACGCTTCTCCGGCATTTCGTCCGCGCAGCGGAACCTGCCTACCACTGTATCTTATGATTCTCTGTTGAGCGTACGGAATATCATACATTGCTTCATTGTTAAGTAATGTTTCCGAAAAAGCAATTGTACTTACAACAGTCAAATTAGACTGTTACTAAAATATAATCACAGTTATCATGATCATAAAGTGTGCTAGCACAGACTGCATGGCAGTGGCATAGGGGTAGACAGGTTCGCGCGATTCCTCCGTGTTTGCGTGTGTGAAGTCAAGAGTATGGTAAACCATGCGCTTAATAAAGTTTCGTTCGCTGAAAATTTAAAGATTTTCTTTTTTGAGATTTCTTTGCAAAATGGAAATGGACTAATATCAAGACACATGTGTGATTTGCAAACCCCCCTGCAGTGTTGACAAAACATTTTCCGTACTATCGGAAAAGGGCTGCAAAGGTGATAATAACATTTTTTATAGTAAGTTTGTGGGCTTTCGTTCCCATCAGTGTTTATTTCATATGTATTCGTTTATTTATTTCCTTAAGCACTGTCTTCAAGGCTTAGCTTTTATTGTTTTCTTTTGTTTGTTTGGTGTTTTTTTGTTTGGTTGTTGTTTATCTCCATCTACTGACTGTGAAAGTGTGTGTGTGTGAGTGTGTGTGTGTGTGTGTGTGTGTGTGTGTGTGCGCGCGCGCGCGCGCACGCGCGTGCTAGGAAGGCGGAAGGGCGAGGGAGGGGTTAGGAAGGAGAGGGACGGAACTGAGAAGAAGAAGAGAAAGAAGAGAGAGAGAGAGAGAGAGAGAGAGAGAGAGAGAGAGAGAGAGAGAGAGAGAGAGAGAGAGAGAGAGAGAGAGAGAGAGAGAACTAACAGAAGGAATCTTGTTTACTGGATGAAAAGTACAAGCACAGGAAGACTTACGTACTACCCCAATTTTATGAAAAAAAAAGAACTTGAGGAAAGGCAATAAGAAAAACAAGGTATTACATTAAATGATTTAAGTAATATAATAGATTTAAATATAACTGATAAGTTCAATGAAACAAAAAAACTGTTTAACGTGTGGATAAAAAGACCAATTACACCTCTAGGAAGAGTAACTGTCCTTAAGTCGATTATCTTGTCAAAATTAATTTACTTATGGATTATGCTTCCAAATCCACCAGATAACAGTATTCAAGAATTGCAAAAAATGTGTTTTAATTTTGTATGGGACAAAGTTAAAAGATCAGTGGCAGTGCACAGTGTACAAAACGGAGGTATAAATATTCCACATATTCTATCATTTATAAAAGCTTTAAAACTCACATGGTTGAAAAAATACTACAATATGTCGTATCGTCCAAAATGGAAAATTATATTATCAAAAGAATGTCCAGAAGTTGAAATGTTACAAGAATATGGCCCAGTAGTTCTTACAGTTGGAAGACGTATAATAAACCCCTTTTGGAAAGATGTGTTTCGTAGCTACACAGAATTTTATGACAAAACTGATATACGTGTTGAGCAAGATATCCTGATGGAACCTTTGTTTTTCAATAACAAATTTAAGATTGATGGTAAAGTCTTGTATTTTGAAGACTGGGTCAGAAAAGATGTTTATTATGTGAGAGACATTGTGAAAGGGAATGGACATTTTTCCAATATTCAAGATATCCAAGATAAAATTGAAAATCGAGTCCCAATGTTAGAATTCTTTGGTTGTGTTAATTCAGTTAAAAGTTTTTTAAGAGAAAAAAAACATAACATTTGAAAACAATGATCACAATGGAATAAAGCATACACTGCAATGATAAAGGCCCCAAGAGGAACGAAATGTTTCTACGAAATAATTGGAAAACCAGAAAAGCCAAATGCCTGTAAAAATTGGGACTTGATTTTTGAAAACAAGCTTGATTGGAAAAACATTTTTTTCAATACAAAAAAAATCCATGAAATAAGGTTGAAATGGTTCCAGATGAAAATTAATTACCATATTCTTGTGACAAATTCGGTTTTGATGAAGATGGGAATACTGTAATTTTTGTAAGGATGAAAGAGATACAATTCTGCATTATTTATGGGAATGTAACCATGTACAACATTTTTGGAAGGAGTTTGTGAGATATTTAAAAGAAAAGTGTTTACATTGTGATAGACTTAACCTGAATGACACACTGGTGCTTTTTGGACATAACAAAATGAAAACTGATGAATGTTTCTCATATATCTTATTGACAGCTAAATTCTATATATACAAATGTAGAATCAACAAAGTAAAACCAACATTACAAATGTTCAAAAAGGACCTCAAACAGGCATATGAAATAAAGTATGCCTTTAACATAACTATGGAATATAACAAGTTTGTGGAAAATTGGGCACTTTATAATTGTTTGATACAAGATTGAATGATACCTTGGAACTTTGACATTGAACATATATTGTTTTGCTGTTATAGATTTGTCAGTACTTAGAACTTAATTATATGCCTACCCTATACTTTCTAATGCACAAAACATATAAATTCTGTATCTGTAAACCTTTGAATAAAAAATGTTGAAAAAAAATGAAAAAAAAAAGAGTATCTGAGACCTGTAGAAAGGGCAGGAAAGGTGTTATAGAAATAATGAAGTCTAGATCCGAGCATGTTTTGAAAGCTGTTCGAGTCACAAATTGAACCATTTTTGACATATGCAGCTGAAGTGTGGGGTATGGAAGATGAAGTAAACAAATTGAAGTCATTCATACATTTGCCTTGAAAAGATTTTTGAATGTCCCCTGCATGCATCAAACAAGCAGCTTTATGGTGAAACTGGAAGGTACCCACTGCACATCAGAACATCAGTGAAATGTATTAGATATTGGCTGAAATTAGTTTCGCTTCCTATGTCCAGACTGCAGGCATACGAAATGCTTTTGTTTCAACACGAATGTGGCCATCGAAGGTTAAAAATCTCCAATCAAAAAATGGCTTTGGGATTGTATGGCTAAGCGAGTCTAGTTTTATCTTAGAATTTGAAGATAGACTTATTTCACATAGAAAGCATAATTGGCATTCGGAGATAGAGAGTAATGACAAATACCGATGGTTTAATTCTTTCAAAAGTGTTTTTCAGGCAGAAAAGTATTTGTCATGTGTCGCAAATAAGTGGCACAGAGATAACCTTATCAGATTTCGTCTCAGAGTTAGTGGTCTAAAAAGTTTTAAAAGATGGTTCTTGGTTGATAACGAAAATCTGTCAGATGTTGTCCATCATGTGAAGACGGATAAGAAGATGTTCATTTTTTGTTTCATTGTACTACTTACAGTGACATTAGGAAAATCTGTTCAAAACTGGACTCGTTCAGAACAGTGTGGCAAACATTCTTTCATGTAACAACGTATTTCTTCTAAAAGAATTAGCGGGATTCACTGCAAAGGTAATGCAAATAAGAAAAAAGAAAATAGAAATTATTAATTGTGACAGCATTTAAAGTTCAAGGAATTCGTGTCAAGATGATGCGCGTTTGTCTGTAATTGTGGGTGAGCAGGATGGGTGGGTATGTGGGATGTGTGAGTGAGGTGTGTGTGTGTGTGTGTGACAATCAGACAGGGATGGTTGCGAGCGTGCGTGCGTGCGCGTCGGTATTTACAGTTCAAATGATCATGCAAATTTCTTAAGGTGTTCACAAGAATGCGTGTTGTTTCTTGCCCCCTTGTCTGAAGGGCGTTGTAACGCTGAATGGACATTAAAATCATTATCTTGTCTTGTCTCTCTCTCTGTCTGTCTCTGTATATCTCTCCGCTTTTTGGCGCCTGCGCTGCAATTTTCTCTGTAATTGTATGATTGTATGTGTCTTATGATCCATGTGCCCCTGAGGGTTTTTTTTTTTCTTTCTTTTTTGTTAACGTTTCACTGATCACTGACCACTGCTATACAAGGTGAAAATTTTTTTTCTGGAAACAGAAGCTATTAAGAGTCAGAATTTTTTTTTTTTTTTTTTTTAAGTCAAAGTGACCAGTGGTCTTTGGTTTAACTCAGCTGAGGATCAAATTTAGGACCTTCCATTACCAGACGGACCATAATCACTAGGCCATGTGTGTCATTGTTTTCTCACCTTTTAAACTGTACTTTACACAACTGACGAGTCAGACCCGACGGAAAACAGTGAATTCATGTATGACAAATTGTACCAAAGTTGACAAGAATATATGACAATTTGGAACAAAATGTCACAAATCTGACAAATTGCAATGCTGTGACATTCTATACCGGGCACACCCGCACAAAATGTAATTGCGACATTGTGTACAGTTGTGACATTTTCTACCGCGAACCTCTGAATCTTATGAGGATCTTCCAAGAAACTGTTCTGGGGTCTTTTTGGTCACATTAGTCCTGCTTTTGCTTGACAACAAAATATCTGCCACGGTTGTGTTTTTGTTTTTTTAATGTGATTTGTAGTGTAAGCTTCAACTGTATCCCTGCAAAACTCCTGCATTTGGATACAAGATCAGACAATGTAGCTTGTTCATCATTTTCCTCCAAATATTGAAATAGTTTGAGGAAAGTGTCCTACCTGACCTGTTAAGGATCCTCAGAGAAGGGTATGGTTTGGGGTTGGTTTGAAAAAAAATAAAATAAAATAAAATGAAATAAAAAATAAAATTCTTCGACGGTAAATCAAACAGGAATGGTCATTCAGAAAGGTTCTCCCGACATGTTAGCCGAATTCTGTCAGATACTGTTTTTGCCCAGTTTTCCATGCTGTGGTTTGGTTTTTACTGGGAAGCCTTTATATCATTTTCTCTGGTCATCAACATCAGCAGGGATGCTACAAAACAGATTGAATCCTTGGCAGACTGAAATCATCGTCTTGATGGCCTTGGGTTATGTCATATCTCACCAGATTTTTTTCCCTTCCAGTTTGAGGAAACAGCACTTCTGTGGATGAAATCTAAGCTGCCATTTGTTCGTCCGGTTCTGTAGTTGGTCCAGGTCATTCTGTAGGCCATGGTCAATATCAGTCCTGGCATAGAGCTTTGCGTCATCTACGAACATCTTTACATTGCTTTTCACATGTCTATATGGGACATGTCCCATATTGATGAATATGACAGAAAGGATGGGACCAAGAATGCTGCCTTGAGGTATTCTGCTGGTCACGTCTGCTTCTGTTGAATATGTGCCATTGACAATTACCTACTGGTGTCTGCCTATCAGAAAGTTGGTGATCCATTCTAGTACCTTGTCATGGGCTCTAACTTTTGTCTTTGGTGTGGTACTGAATCGAAGGCCTTCTGCCAGTTCATTTATGTAACAACCACAGTCCAATTCCTTGGGCTTTTTATTTTTTGGGTCGGTCGTAGTTTTTCAAGCTTGATCCGCTTCTGGGGTGAGTTTATGTCTGTCGGTATATCGCGACAAACGCAACGCAGAGACAGTTAAGATATACGCTTTTCTCGGCAGCGGACATCGACATTCACACGATATCATCACTTCATGCCGCGGTCAGTATTTTAGCAGTGTTCGAAAATTTATTATTGATTATGACCAAACTTTTGTGACGGTGTCTTTGAGTAGGCTGTTCTTATTTATAGATGATTTTATTCTAGCCCGTGAGAAGAAAAAAAATAGTGCAACGGTTTCCATCGAAAAATTACTTTCGGTAGACCATATCCGAATGATCAAGTTATAAAAATACATAGTGGAGTAATGGCCAACAGGGAACGCGTCCTCTTTAGGAAGCGAGAGAATCTGCATGAGCGCAATAGTTCGAATCCCAGAAGAGTCGCCAATATTTTCTCCCCCTCCACTAGACCTTGAGTGGTGGTCTGGACGGTAGTCATTCGGATGAGACGTTCAACCAAGGTTGAATATATATGTCATGACACCAAGTTGGTTGTCATAATGTGCTTGTTGTAAAGGTCTGATTTCCTCTATGGTGTGGCTGCTTTACTGTATTTATTTGAACTTTATTTGGACTTTCTGATGAAAATCATGTCACTTAACGCAACAACGTGTACAAAAGACCTGCTTTGCAAATTATTACGGAAAGGTCTTGAATAACCACGTTCACATCTCTCATCAGATGTACTGCTCCAGAGAATCTTGTATTGCTGATTACAATTTTTCAATTATGGTAAGGTACCTGAAGAATGGACGGTGGCCACAGTAATACCGCTTTATAAACAGAAAGAAAGCAATCTTCAGCAAATTGATTTGGTAAATTGTTTACTATCTGTTAAGAATTTACTCACACTTAGATCATAATGATACCATTGGAGAAGAACAAGCTGGTTTTGGGGCACGCTACTCGGTTACAGACCATATATACTTTACACTCTATAACAAACCTCTTTCTTGCCAAGAAAAAGCGACTGTATTGCACTTTCAAGGACTAAGAAAGCTTTCGATTTGGTGGATAGGTCTTTTTTGTGGCTCAAAATGGTTAATGAAAATGTTGTGTTATACAGGAATTGTACAGCAAGTACAATGGAATCAAGATTTATCTCATTGAGAGAAGTGTGAGAGAAGGGGAAAATTTATCGCCATTCATCAACATCAGCAGGGAATCTACAAAACAGAGACTGAATCCTTGGCAGACTGGAAAGATCGTCTTGATGGCCTTGGGTTATCTATACAGGCGTTGTGTTTATATATATATATATCTCCTATTTTCACATTTGTATGACACAAGCCAGCATTTTGTACGAAATCTCTGTCATGCACTCTTTAAAATGTCACTACGCTGTGCGCTGTACCTATTGACAGTCTGCGACCTCTCTTGAGTGAGTTGCCGAGAGCTAATCTTGCTATTGCGCCGATCGTCCGCACCCGTGCTGCGTTCGCCATGACTAGGTCATGCCCATTCTGCCCCATGTCCCCGCAGGAACACCCACATTAACGTGGCGAGGATGTGCGGCTACAGAGTTCACTCCCTTGCTAGGGACGCACTGAGGCACCCTAGAAGGGAGATCAGACTGGAAAGATCGTCTTGATGGCCTTGGGTTATCTATACAGGCGTTGTGTTTATATATATATATATATATCTCCTATTTTCACATTTGTATGACACAAGCCAAGTCTTTGACTTGACTTTTCCTTGTTTGAGGTCCCCTGTTTTGTTTCTGCGGGTAAATATATACATAAGCAGCATGCTGATTTGAAGTACTGGTGAGTCAGTAATTTCGGGTTCAGTGGTAATGAGAAATTCGGTTACATCGTTTAATCTAAATTTTGTGAATTTCGATGTTGTTTTATTTTCATTTACATTTCTGAACACTGGTTCAGTAAAACGAGAATTGCGACGCAAGTCAAGTGTGTACTATTTTTACTAGTTGTTCGATTTAACTACAGTTAGGTTCTGAGGATGTTTCAGGACCCTCAGCGAAGGCCTGTTTTCGGACGAAGGTGTTTGGCTGAAAAATCGCCCACCGAAAGATGTTTGGGAAACATCAACTGAAAACACGGTCGTGAAAAGAAACAAATGAAAATTGTCATTATGATTTAAAACTATAACGAGAAGCGAAGAGAGAACAGAAAGCATCGTGTTTTCTTGGACTGGACTTTTCATATGATTTATCCCTGAAGGGAAAATTACTATTTATTTTCTTTGAATTATTAATAATCACTCTACAAGCTTCAAAACAGATAAGTAATTTTTCTGTCATTCTGATTAATAATTTGTCAGGGCTCAAAACAAAAAAAAAAAAAAAAAATCACAGAGAGGGCCCAAAATGTGTAGAGCACCGGGTAAAAACCACGCTATGATGACCATTGGGTTATGTAATGCCCAGTGGACCCACCTCGAGTGGCTGGCAGGCTAGCAGGCAGGATTCAAATGTGTATCTGAAAACTGGATGTTAAAACCACTCAGTCAGTCAGTGGAAAAGTCTACCAGGTGTTAAAACCACCACTAGTTATGTTAACGGACAGTCTACAAGCTTCAAAACAGATAAGTAATTTTTCTGTGATTCTGATTAATAATTTGTCATCACGTTATTGCTTAATCTTTGAATTATTAGTAAATTATTGAGAGGGCTCCAAAAAAAAAAAATCACATCTTTGTGAGGACAAAGTGATATTTCTGTGTAAAAGTCTACCAGGTGTTAAAACCACCACTGGTTATGTTAACGGACAGTCTACAAGCTTCGAAACAGATAAGTAATTTTTCTGTGATTCTGATTAATAATTTGTCATCACGTTATTGTTTAATCTTTGAATTATTAGTAAATTATTGAGAGGGCTCAAAAAAAAAAAAAAAAAAAAAATCACTTATCTTTGTGAGGACAAAGTGATATTTCTGTGTAATTGACTGATAATTTGTTCTCGCGTTGTTGTTTAATTATTGAATTATTAGCGAATCACAGAGAGGGCCCAAAATGTGTAGAGCACCGGGTAAAAACCACGCTATGATGACCATTGGGTTATGTAATGCCCAGTGGACCCACCTCGAGTGGCTGGCAGGCTAGCAGGCAGGATTCAAAAGGGTGTTGATACAAATGTGTATCTGAAAACTGGATGTTAAAACCACTCAGTCAGTCAGTGTAAAAGTCTACCAGGTGTTAAAACCACCACTGGTTATGTTAACGGACAGTCTACAAGCTTCGAAACAGATAAGTAATTTTTCTGTGATTCTGATTAATAATTTGTCATCACGTTATTGTTTAATCTTTGAATTATTAGTAAATTATTGAGAGGGCTAAAAAAAAAAAAAAATCACTTATCTTTGTGAGGACAAAGTGATATTTCTGTGTAAAAGTCTACCAGGTATTGTTTTAAACCACCACTGGTTATATTAGCGGACAGTCTACAAGCTTCAAAACAGATAAGTAATTTTTCTGTGATTCTGATTAATAATTTGTCATCACGTTATTGTTTAATCTTTGAATTATTAGTAAATTATTGAGAGGGCTCAAAACAAAAAAAATCACATCTTTGTGAGGACCAAGTGATATTTCTGTGTAATTGACTGATAATTTGTTCTCGCGTTGTTGTTTAATTATTGAATTATTAGTGAATCACAGAGAGGGCCCAAAATGTGTAGAGCACCGGGTAAAAACCACGCTATGATGACCATTGGGTTATGTAATGCCCAGTGGACCCACCTCGAGTGGCTGGCAGGCTAGCAGGCAGGATTCAAAAGGGTGTTGATACATATGTGTATCTGAAAACTGGATGTTAAAACCACTCAGTCAGTCAGTGTAAAAGTCTACCAGGTGTTAAAACCACCACTGGTTATGTTAACGGACAGTCTACAAGCTTCAAAACAGATAAGTAATTTTTCTGTGATTCTGATTAATAATTTGTCATCACGTTATTGTTTAATCTTTGAATTATTGGTAAATTATTGAGAGGGCTCAAAAAAAAAATCACTTTGTGAGGACAAAGTGATATTTCTGTGTAATTGACTGATAATTTGTTCTCGCGTTGTTGTTGAATTATTAGTGAATCACAGAGGGCCCAAAATGTGTAGAGCACCGGGTAAAAACCACGCTATGATGACCATTGGGTTATGTAATGCCCAGTGGACCCACCTCGAGTGGCTGGCAGGCTAGCAGGCAGGATTCAAAAGGGTGTTGATACAAATGTGTATCTGAAAACTGGATGTTAAAACCACTCAGACAGTCAGTGTAAAAGTCTACCAGGTGTTAAAACCACCACTGGTTATGTTAACGGACAGTCTACAAGCTTCGAAACAGATAAGTAATTTTTCTGTGATTCTGATTAATAATTTGTCATCACGTTATTGTTTAATCTTTGAATTATTAGTAAATTATTGAGAGGGCTAAAAAAAAAAAAAAATCACTTATCTTTGTGAGGACAAAGTGATATTTCTGTGTAAAAGTCTACCAGGTATTGTTTTAAACCACCACTGGTTATATTAGCGGACAGTCTACAAGCTTCAAAACAGATAAGTAATTTTTCTGTGATTCTGATTAATAATTTGTCATCACGTTATTGTTTAATCTTTGAATTATTAGTAAATTATTGAGAGGGCTCCAAAAAAAAATCACTTTGTGAGGACAAAGTGATATTTCTGTGTAATTGACTGATAATTTGTTCTCGCGTTGTTGTTGAATTATTAGTGAATCACAGAGGGCCCATAATGTGTAGAGCACCGGGTAAAAACCACGCTATGATGACCATTGGGTTATGTAATGCCCAGTGGACCCACCTCGAGTGGCTGGCAGGCTAGCAGGCAGGATTCAAAAGGGTGTTGATACAAATGTGTATCTGAAAACTGGATGTTAAAACCACTCAGTCAGTCAGTGTAAAAGTCTACCAGGTGTTAAAACCACCACTGGTTATGTTAACGGACAGTCTACAAGCTTCAAAACAGATAAGTAATTTTTCTGTGATTCTGATTAATAATTTGTCATCACGTTATTGCTTAATCTTTGAATTATTAGTAAATTATTGAGAGGGCTCCAAAAAAAAAAAAATCACTTATCTTTGTGAGGACAAAGTGATATTTCTGTGTAAAAGTCTACCAGGTGTTAAAACCACCACTGGTTATGTTAACGGACAGTCTACAAGCTTCAAAACAGATAAGTAATTTTTCTGTGATTCTGATTAATAATTTGTCATCACGTTATTGCTTAATCTTTGAATTATTAGTAAATTATTGAGAGGGCTCAAAACAAAAAAAATCACATCTTTGTGAGGACCAAGTGATATTTCTGTGTAATTGACTGATAATTTGTTCTCGCGTTGTTGTTTAATTATTGAATTATTAGTGAATCACAGAGAGGGCCCAAAATGTGTAGAGCACCGGGTAAAAACCACGCTATGATGACCATTGGGTTATGTAATGCCCAGTGGACCCACCTCGAGTGGCTGGCAGGCTAGCAGGCAGGATTCAAAAGGGTGTTGATACAAATGTGTATCTGAAAACTGGATGTTAAAACCACTCAGTCAGTCAGTGTAAAAGTCTACCAGGTGTTAAAACCACCACTGGTTATTTTAACGGACAGTCTACAAGCTTCAAAACAGATAAGTAATTTTTCTGTGATTCTGATTAATAATTTGTCATCACGTTATTGTTTAATCTTTGAATTATTAGTAAATTATTGAGAGGGCTCAAAAAAACAATAAAAATCACTTATCTTTGTGAGGACAAAGTGATATTTCTGTGTAATTGACTGATAATTTGTTCTCGCGTTGTTGTTTAATTATTGAATTATTAGTGAATCACACAGAGGGCCCAAAATGTGTAGAGCACCGGGTAAAAACCACGCTATGATGACCATTGGGTTATGTAATGCCCAGTGGACCCACCTCGAGTGGCTGGCAGGCTAGCAGGCAGGATTCAAAAGGGTGTTGATACAAATGTGTATCTGAAAACTGGATGTTAAAACCACTCAGTCAGTCAGTGTAAAAGTCTACCAGGTGTTAAAACCACCACTGGTTATTTTAACGGACAGTCTACAAGCTTCGAAACAGATAAGTAATTTTTCTGTGATTCTGATTAATGATTTGTCATAACGTTATTGTTTAATCTTTGAATTATTAGTAAATTATTGAGAGGGCTCAAAAAAAAAAAATCACATCTTTGTTAGGACAAAGTGATATTTCTGTGTAAAAGTCTACCAGGTGTTAAAACCACCACTGGTTATTCTTCTTCTGCGTTCGATGTTTTGGCTGCGTCAGACGGTCACCCCCGTCGCCACGATGTAACCCACGGTCTTCTCCAGGTCGTGGCGGTCTCCCCAAAGCTGCGCCTGTAGCTCTGTGCCCCCTGGCCAGGTTTGATGCCGTAGAGCTTCATGGGTTGGGCACTGTGAGGTTGACAGGTGGTGAATTTGTCTGGTCAGTCGCTCTACTCTGCCTTCCCCTGACGTTCAGGTTGACAGAGGCACCGGTCGCTTTGGTGGGCCCCTTTGAGGCAGGAGGCCCGGCTCCGTCCCTCCCCGGTTGTCGCTGATAGGGACGACGCCATGACGACAATGTGGTCTGACGCATAACCATAATCGTTGATGCGTGTGTGTCCTGAATTTTTAACCAGAAACCTGCGCCGTAGCTGACACACTCCGTCTTCGGCAGGCCGGATCAAGTTTTCTGTCAGGGGGCTTCTCCCTTAGCTCAGGTCTAAAGAGTCCTGCCCTGTGAGCACAGGGGGATGTGAGAGATTGGGGATCCCTCCCCTAGATGGACTGCCTGTCAAGGTTAACGAGCTCCATCTACCCGGGGCCCATGGTCCAAAGACCTGCCCTGTGAGCACAGGGGGAGATTGTTTGCCGGGTATCCCACCCGTTGGTTTGAAATCAGAGTTTTCCTTCTCCTAGATGGACTGCCTGCCAAGGCTAATGAGCTCCATCTACCCTGACCAGTCTAGTCTGCGACCTCTCTTGAGTGAGTTGCCGAGAGCTAGTCTTGCTATTGCGCCGATCGTCCGCACCCGTGCCGCGTTCGCCATGACTAGGTCATGCCCATTCTGCCCCATGTCCCCGCAGGAACACCCACATTAACGTGGCGAGGATGTGCGGCTACAGAGTTCACTCCCTTGCTAGGGACGCACTGAGGCACCCTAGAAGGGAGATCTTAGCAGAACACCACTGGTTATGTAAACGGACAGTCTACAAGCTTCAAAACAGATAAGTAATTTTTCTGTGATTCTGATTAATAATTTGTCATCACGTTATTGTTTAATCTTTGAATTATTAGTAAATTATTGAGAGGGCTCAAAAAAAAAAAAAATCACTTATCTTTGTGAGGACAAAGTGATATTTCTGTGTAATTGACTGATAATTTGTTCTCGCGTTGTTGTTTAATTATTGAATTATTAGTGAATCACAGAGAGGGCCCAAAATGTGCAGAGCACCGGGTAAAAACCACGCTATGATGACCATTGGGTTATGTAATGCCCAGTGGACCCACCTCGAGTGGCTGGCAGGCTAGTAGGCAGGATTCAAAAGGGTGTTGATACAAATGTGTATCTGAAAACTGGATGTTAACTTACTCAGTACGGCCAGTCCTCTCTTCTCCTCTACACAGACCCCTCGGATGTCCAGTGGGTGTCTGAATGACCCAACCTTTAGCTTCCGTCGTCAGAATTGTGGTATTCTTTGTCAACATTCACGTCTTCAGTATAAGAGCCTTCCGCTTGCAATATTTTGATGATGGTAATTGGGGTGAAACGCTGTTAACGTCGTCTCTTTCGCCGTTCGTATGGAGAGAGTTAAAATCACTCAGTCAGTCAGTGTAAAAGTCTACCAGGTGTTAAAACCACCACTGGTTATGTTAACGGACAGTCTACAAGCTTCAAAACAGATAAGTAATTTTTCTGTGATTCTGATTAATAATTTGTCATCACGTTATTGTTTAATCTTTGAATTATTAGTAAATTATTGATAGGGCTCAAAACTGCCCTCGCTCACTCCGCTCGCTCGGGGAATATTTCAGAATAACCTTCATTTTTCTGCAAAATAGAATCTGCTATGAAACAATACCCATATGCACCCTTCCACTGGCAAAGAGGAGACAACCCGACAAAAATCCCCAATCCCACGGCTTTCATACAGTACCAATGGGATGAATGGCTGTTGGGTTAAACAGTCACTAACTGTATGCAGCCTGACACCAGGCTGACGGACTCCACACAGATGGACATCCATTGCCCTTCCCTGATAAGGGGCTCTGTCAGGGTGACCGAATATTTTCCCTCACCACATAGAACATCCTTCTATGGATACTAAAAAAACCCTGTCTCGCGTGCACCTCGGGGATCAGCTGTATAGCACGAGACATAAATTCAGATCCCCAAAACCACAAAACAGGCGTGGCAAAAGAGGTGGGAAAAGATTGTGCTTAGGTAGCAGAATGACAAAAGCAGAGCGGCTGTCAAAGAAATTCTTTAGAATCGGCAGTTGGAATTGTTCCAGCACAAGAATGAGAATCTCAACAATTGAGAAATTGGCATATGATTTTGACATTCTATGTCTCCAAGAGACCAGGACAAGTGCAGACAGACCAATACATTTTGAGAATTTCACAGTCTTTCAAAGGAATGAAGGAAGAGGGGTAGCAATCATACTGAACAAAAACCTAAAAAACAAAGTTTCCACCATAAATCTAGAGAAATGGTGTAGCAACTCATGTGAATTAGTGGGGGTGCGTCTTGAAAAACCTGACGGAGTTCACAAAAGCATCGTGCTCATCAATGCCTATGTTCACCCAGGAACCTGCACAACAAAAGAGGATTGGGCCTTTTTAGAGGAAATAGAGAACGAACTTGGAGACTCGGTCATTATCTGTGGAGACCTTAATGCAAGATCGAAGTTATGGGACCAGCGGAACACCAACCCACAAGGACTCGCACTTGAAGGAATGATAGGGGAAATTCTTCTTAGCCCTTTAACAACCACATCCCCAACTCGCCTTGGAACAAGACAAGGGGACAGTGACAGTGTGATCGACATCGCTCTAACATCTCCAAAATTCAGAGCAGAAATGAATGCAGAGACGCTTCCATACCAAGGCAGCGACCACCTCCCGGTAGCTTTCAGTCTACAGAAACTGTCAGATAAACCCTGTATGAAACTGCGTGATCCATTTCAGTATGAAACCAAAGAGACAACCGTCATCGAAAAATTAAGACGCAGAAGAAACAAAAGAACGGCACTGAACAGGATGCAAACTATTCAGCCCCCATGGTGGAATACCGACACAAAGAGAGCCTGGATAGAAAAACATGCGGCTGTCAAACTTTGGCAAAAAGAAAAAACAAAACCATCTCCGGACAAAGATATTGAAACAAAAATGAAAGAAAAAACGGAACAGTTTGAAGTCATTGCTCAAGAGGCCAAAAATGACAAGTGGAAACAGTTTTGCGAGGCACTCAGTTATGACACAACATTGACAGAGTTCTGGCAATTTTATCGTCGCATGGAAGGAAAAACGTGCACAACAACAACCCCAGACATGTTAGACACTGACGGAACCAAGCTTAAGACAAATGAAGAAAAAGGATCTGCCTTGCTCAAACGTTTCATACAACAGAGTGATCAAAGAAACTTAGATGAGAAAAAGAAATATATTGAGGAGTTAAACCAAACCCTTATGCAGACTGGACCAGATGATGACTTGACAATGGATGATCTAAACGAGGCAATAGCTAAATGCAAGAAAGAATCGGCTCCTGGCCCAGACAAAGTTCGCTACTCAGACATCAAGGAGCTATCGGAAGAAGACAGAAGCAAACTTTTCAATCTATATCAAAACAGTTTCCACAATGGACAGGTGCCGGAGGACTGGACACACAGCTTCTTAAAACCCATACCAAAACCAGGAAAGGACCATCGTCAGGTAAGCGGCTACCGGATCCTAACCATGCAAAACATTGCTGGAAAGCTCATGGAACGCATGATAGCCAGGAAACTTGCAAGGGATCTTGACCACAGGCACATTCTCCCTTCAAATCAAGGTGGTTACAGAACAGGCAAGTCCACATGGGAAAATGCAGCTGCTTTTGCATATGAGGTGTATGAAGGATTTCAAAGAAAAGAAGAAACACTAGCAGTAGCAATTGACCTTGAAGATGCCTACAATAAAGTCCAGTTTGCGCACCTCATGGAGCTGCTACTAAGTTATGGAGTAAGTTTGACACTGACAAGATGGATAGCAGCAGCGCTTCAGGAAAGAACCGTCGTCCTATGCCTCGGAGATTGGATGTCTGCACCTTCTAAACTATCCATGGGACTGCCACAAGGGTCTCCGCTCTCTCCTGTCCTCTACAATGTCTACACGAAGGGCCTTGCAGACTTAAACAACAATGGAATTGCTCGGGTGCTTACCCTTGCGGATGATGGCCTGGTCTTCAAAACTTCGAAAGATGCTCAGGAGAGAACTAAAGCCGTCCAGAAACAACTAAACAATATTGCTCAATGGTGCAAAGACACAGGATCTTCATCAATCCAGCGAAAGCCCAAACGTTGCTGTGCACCCTCAACAACAAAACCGCGAGCAAATCACCACCTTCTGTGTCATTCGATGGGATTCAAATTGAGAAAACTGAATGCCTACGCTACCTAGGAATACACTTCGACAGGATGCTGACCTTCAGAAAACATACGGAAAATACTGTTCTCAAATGCAAAAAGGGCCTTTCAGTCTTAAAAGCAATGGCAACCAAAGGAATTGAACAACGCCACCTCTTCCTGCTATACCAATCACTCGTCCTCAGTGTGATCGACTACGGACTTGGGCTAACAACACCGTCTCAAAGCAACCTCCTAAAATTAGAAAGAGTACAAAATGAAGCTATGAGGCTGATCCTTGGAACAACAAAAGACACGCCCACAGAAACCATGCGATACCTGCTTGACCTTCCTTCAGTGCAGGCCAGAAACAAGTTAGAACAGGTCAAGACCTACTTCAAAGCATTAGAAAACCCTCAAAACCCACTGCATGACGCAGTCAAAGAACCAAAAGGCAGCCGTCTAGGACGAGGAAGATCATGGATGGGACAAGCAGAAGACACAATCCAGCTAGTATGCCGACTACAAGACCTGAAAGAAACAAAAGAATGGGAGAAAAACCCCAAAAACCTCAACCATCTATTCAACACAGTCATTTCACCCACTCTAGGAAGACATTGTCGGGAATGGCCATAGGGCAAAACTGATGCAGAAGTGAAGCTACTCATAGAAGAAAACAGTAAAGAAGAGGACATCATCATATACACAGATGGCTCAGTCACCAAAGACCAGTCTGGTTGGGGATTCACTGCGAAACAAAATGGGAAAACAATTTGGGAAGAGAATGCTGCCTACAAAGTCACAACCTCCAGCCTAACGATGGAAGTTGAAGCTGCGACACATGCCCTCCAGTGGCTATCGTCCATCCATACGCCCGGAAACCAACATGCCATGATTCTAACAGACTCAATGAACCTCATACAGAAAATTGAAAACGGAATGGGAAGCCCAGAGTGGCATAAGGCAATGCGCAACTTTCAGATTAAAAAACTCACATGGTCATACTGCCCGGGACATGCAGGTGTTAAGGGAAATGAGCGAGCTGACAGACTTGCTGGTAACGCAACACCAACGAGCGGCCTACATCTAGGAAAATCGGAAATCCTCAGAAAAATCAAAGAATACCAAAAAGAACAGGTACAAGGCCATCACACCATCGATCGCCTCAAAGAAATAAAAGCAGAGAGAGGGAGCGGCCGCAAGTCTAACATGAAAGGTAGAGCACGATGCTTTGCAAATCAAACAAATATCGGCATCATTTCCAAACCAACATTGCGCAAATTTCTTCAAAACGGAACAGAGTCTCTGTGGGCCTTTCCAGATCCAATCGACTGAGCAACACACTAGACGCCACGTTTTTTGGCATCAGAGATCTTTTCCCATCCCTCTTGCGGCCAGTCAGTGGCAGCCTCTGTGCGTGTGTGTATGTGTGTTTGTGTGGATGTGTGGGTCTGTGCTTTTGAGTGCGTTTGTGAATGCGCGAGAGTGTAAGTGTACACAAGTGTCAGGAGAGATCTGTGTACGTGTGTGTGTGTGTGTGTGTGTGTGTGAGAGAGAGAGAGAGAGGAGGTGGGAGTGCGGGGGGAGGTGGGGTAGAGGATGAGGTATGTGAGTATATGCATGCCTACACTGTGGGAGCAACAGGATATTGGAATATATATATATCTATATATATATATATATCTTTGTATATATGTGTGTGGGGTTGGGGTGGGAGATATGGACGTATGTGTGTGTGCTTGTACAAGTAAGTGTTCATCTCTGTGAGTGTGTGTTTGTGTGTGTGTGTGTGTGTGTGTGTGTGTGTGTGCCGTGGAAGCTGCGATACGTAGACTAGAAATGAGTGTGTGGAGGAGGGGGGTAGAGGAGGTGCAAGGTAATGTGTGTGTGTGTGTGTGTGTGTGTGTGTGTGTGTGTGTGTGTTGGAGCTCATGTACGTTTATATGTATTTGACTGTGCTTTCATATCTGTGAAACTGCATGTTTGGTGCATTTCTGTTGTGCATGTGTGGGTGTGTGTGTGAATGTGTGTCTTCATGTTTTACATTTATTCGCTTATTTATCACCATTGTTGTCTTTTTTATTGTTTTAAAAAAAAAATAATTTTATTTTTTCATTTTATTAGTATTACTATTATTATTACTACTACCTTTTTCTATATTATAATTATTATTCATTTATTTATTTATTTATGTAAGCTTATCTATTATTTATTCCCCCGGTTTTTTTTGGTTTTTTGTTTTTTGTTTTTTTTCTCAAGGCCTGACTAAGCGCGTTGGGTTACGCTGCTGGTCAGGCATCTGCTTGGCAGATGTGGTGTAGCGTATATGGTTTGTCCGAACGCAGTGACGCCTCCTTGAGCAACTGGAACTGAAACTGAAACTGAGATAAGAGAGAGAGTGAAAAAGAGCGATGTGTACATAGACGAAGGAATATTTAGAACATGAAGTAGTCGTGTAAGAAGTAGTTATAGTAGAAGAGGTAAGAAAGATGACGTAAAAAAATAGCATTACGTCACCTGTTAAGTGTAGTCTGTGATCAAGCTGCCGGGTGGTGGCGAAAATTCAGATTTTATTTTATTTTTTAACAAAATAGGTGTTGGTTTTCAACTTTGTTACACACACACACACACATACATACATAGTGTGTGTGTGATTTTGTTGTTGTTTGTTGTGTTTTTTGTTTTGTTTTATTGTTGCTTCTTTTTATTTCAGTTTCACACGAATGTTGCATGCACTCTCGCTGTGTAAATAAAACCCCATAATGTCCACAACTTCAGTGTATATAATCTATATTCTCCCCACGTTATTCACTGCAGAGCAACTTCCTGTTTTCCAGCAGGCAAGCTTGTGGGGAGTAAAGATTTCGAAGATTTTCCTCCAAAACTGAGAACCTTGATTCCACTGCAAAATGGGAGGATGGAAGCTTGAAGTTTTCAAGGTTAAATTTTTCACCTTTTATATATACAGATTCAGACTAGTCGCAAAAGATACGCACCTTATTGTTTCTTTGTAACTTGTTTTTTTTTTTTTGCATAATATTAATAAAACACGAATGAATGTCATGTGCAGTGAAACAGCTTCAGCTTCAGTTCGTCAAGGAGGCGTCACTGCGTTCGGACAAATCTACATATTACACCATACCACATCTGATGAGCAGAAACCTGACCAGCAGCATAACCCAACGCGCTTAGTCAGGCATAGAGTGCATGCATGTGTTTTACTTTTTGTTTCTGTGGTCTATCAGTGGATGGATTTCTTTACCCACATGTCCGTTGCCAGTGCGTCAAGCGTGTGCTGCCCAAGGGATGGACCCTTGTTTATCGTCTTATCAAAATGACTAGGCACTCAGTTTGATTTTCCAGTCAAACTTGCAAGAAAGGGTGAGACGGATACCCAGACCCTCACGGACACTGTATTGGCAGATAAGCAACTTTAGCAGTGAAACACAATTCAGGAAGGCAGAAGCGACATATAAAGTACTTTAAAACATTTGCTGGTTGGAAGGCTAAAGCATTTGTTACAGAGCAGTGTGACATGTTTATATGTTGTCAGACTTGTCTTAAGATATAAATTGTAAGATATATTAATGTCAGTATTCATAAAGTAATGTTCCTAACCATATCATGAAATGTTACTGTTGGTCCCATTGGATAACACTAAGAACAGTGGAGAAAAACAATAGGATTAACCCTTTCGCTGCCAGGAAAATAAGATTTAAATGAAATCTATTTGCCAGGGTTTTTTCCCCAAAAACGGGTATAAATTTTCCAAAAATTCTGTGCTCTTTGTTATTGGAGAAAGACCCATAAAAGTATATATTTTCTGAAAGGTAAATGAATAAAGAATACAAAACACATGCTGTTTTCCCATTTTATGTATTTTTAGTGACATGCTGTTGTTTTGAAATCAGTGTTTTGTTTTTTGTCACATTTTCAGCTTGTTCATTACAAACATTAGTCAGGTAATTTGCACTAAAATATATTTTCTGGACAAATGGATATCTGCTAACACAAAATCATATTAGAACAAACACAATATATATATTTTCTAAGAGATAGATACACAATGCATTGTGACTTCTCCAAGTGATAAGATGGATGTGAGGCCACGCCCCCTCAGTCTCCAACACCCCCCCCCCCCCCCCCCCCCACCTCCTCTTTCACTTGATCCAGTTCTCATCAGACCGCGTTGGCTGAGTGCCAAGAATATCACTCAAACTGTGTCCTGCTACTAATTTGGTCATGTTCTGTCATCTGCTAACATCTGTACAGCCGGCATCACTCACTGACAGTCGCATCTTGGCCACTCTTTTGATTGCTCCCTTTATTTTCTATCAAATCGTCCTATAAATGTTCATCACTGTCTTCTCCTTCGAATTTACACTTCAATTCTTTCTGAGCATCAGCTGAAGAAAGAAATCTTGGTTGATTTAGTCTGTCACGATCGCATGTCTTGAGCACGGCGTCAGTCCAACATTTTGTTGAATGAGCGAGGAGAGAAGTCAGGCAAACACTGGGACAGTGACCCAACCAAAACGTTCAAATAAAGGACTGCTTCATGACGTAGATGGGGTTTCTAGCTATGAATAGAATCTAGAGAGATTCCCCAGGCTAAAGCTACCACTATTTTTGTCAGCGAAGTGAATGCAAACCAGAGAAAAGTCAGAATATTTCGGTGACGAGTTATCTCGTCATTGTGGCAGCGAAGCATACATACCTTGCCATGACGAGTTATCTCATCATGTAGGCAGCCTAGGGGTTAAAACTCATCTATCAATAGATAGGTGAAGAGACTAAAATAAATCTCCTTTGTTGTGTCCTGAAAGGTTCCAAGAAGTAAGAAATTAGATAATGATATTCTGTTATGACTTTGTGGAATATGTCATGTGAAACTGGTTATTCCTGAAGATATGAAGCAAGCATAATATGCACAAATGCACACACACACACTCACACTCACACACACACACACACACACACACACACACACAGATTCTGTTTGTAGTACGAGTACTGTACAGTACAGTAGTGATGTACTGTTCTCGTTGGAAAAGAAAGGTATGAACAAAACCTCATTTATAAAAAAAACCCCAAAACACATGAACAGAAGAACGACAATGTCTAAAAAGCAAATAGCTTACAATGGAAGATGCATTTGACATGAGCTATTGGATAGACGAAATAAGAAAAGTAATTTAGTAAGGTTGTGTTGTTATTTTGGGTAAATTTGTATTTTCTTGTGTTTTTCTTCTTCTGAATATATTAAGTGTTTTGAGCCTGTTGGCACAGAGCAGTGGACTGATCTTGATCAAATGTAATTTCTGTCTCTGTATGTAGATGGGAGTCTACATGACATTTCCTGTGGCCATGTTCTACTACTTTAACCAGCCTTCATTCTTTGAAGACTGGATGATGGAGAAAAGGGTAGGCTTTGTATTTTTTAATGAAAAAACATGTGTTTGAATTGTACATGCGTGTGTGTGTGTTTGATGTCTGTCCACAGTTGTTATTTTTGTGTTACTGTGTGTGGGGGGGACGGAGAGGGGGAAGGGAGGGTGGGGGGGGGGGGGGGGGGGTTGTGTCTGTGTGTTGGTGTTACACTTGAAATTCTGTTATTATTTTTTAAGATTTGGTGTCACACTGTGATCTTGATTGATTGTATAGATATTTATATAGTGCTTCTCTTCAGTCAGAGACAAAGATCTAAGCGCTTTACATTCATATGCACAGTGGGCTGCTACCTGGGAACAGCCAATTGAGCACTGCCTGTGGGTGGTGGTCATTTGTTTCCTGTGTCATTTATTTGAGCTTCAGTCACACACACACACACACATACACATGTATGAAAAAGGGTTTTACTACAAAATTTTCCACAGACAACTCTCTTGTTGCCCCGGGGTCTTTTGTTTTACATGTATTAAGTGCTTGCAACACATGGAACCTATGCATGTGACTGTTGATCAGTATAGAAAATGTGCTTGTACGTCCTGTAGTTCATTATTTGATAACAGTGATAATGAATACTTATAGCTCACTGCCAGAAAAAAACAGAGGTATCTATATATGGTGGAGTTCAGAAAGATATTCCAATCCAGAGCCACTGACAGCAGGAAAAGAGTGGATAACTTTTACAGAACTTTGTAATCTGTTTTATTGGAAACACACAGCTAGTGGAGAGATTGAAAGAGAAGAGAAACATTGTCAGATTTAAAAACACTGCAAAGGAGTCTGTCAGTGTTATTCTGGAATTATTTCATAAGATAAAATCATATTTATCTGTCATCTTTTACATTAAAAAAAAAAAAAAAAAAAAAAAAAAAAAAAATATATATATATATATATAGAGAGAGAGAGAGAGAGAGAGAGCTTTTTGTTTTATTTTTGCTCAGGAAAGAAATATTAATTATTATGATGTTTCCTCACTTTGGAAATGCAGTATAACACGATAACTAATATATTCTGTTCCATTGTGGACTGCGTTACAGTATCTCTGGCTTTCACTCAGGTCCGCCTTAGAGTCTTTCAGTCCACTTAACTTCGTGGGTAAAAGTGAGAAGATATTGTTAAAACTGAAAGGAAATATTTGATCTGGAAAAAAATCCAGCTTTAATACAATGAAAGGGGGAGGCAAAAGAAAATATGAACGACAAGACAGACTAAGTCTAAATGACACACTAAAGTTAAAAATGATTGTAAGTTGTTCTTTTATATATTTCTGTCTTCCCCAGAATCAGCTGTTCCCTCCACAAGAAAAAAATGCTGTGAGTATGCATTGTCATTATATTTACAAGCATCCTTTGTTCTTGTCTATTCTTCAAAAGTGACAAGCTTATGTGCAAGAAACACAAACATCACATATATTTCTTTCTGGCAGTAGAGATGATTGATCATTCTTTGTGACACTTTGACTTTGGTACCTTAACCAATTTCATTGGTTTGAAAGATTGTTTTAACACACACTTACAAATGATCATACAGTCACATGCATGAATACAGGCACTCAAACATGCGAACACATATGTACACATTTAAATGTGTAAGTAGTACTTAATATTTTGTATGTTGTGATATTGTTGACTATTTAAAATCTGGCAGACACGAGCACATCAGTTATACTGCAGTGGAGCCAACTTCCATAAGGATGGATCACCAAAACCAGGTTTAATTACACATACTTAACCGTGACCCAACTAGTGCAGACTCCGGCAGGGGTCTGACATTCCTGTCCTGTGCAAACTACTATCCGCCTATGCGGAGAAAATGAGAGAACTACGGCTGATAACCTCCCGGAAGTAGGTAACGTCCCCTTTGTCCCCCTGGCTAGCGCCGGTTTACTGGTTTACACAAGCAAATTTTGCATTCCAGGCCAACATTATTATTTTTCTTCATATGTTAAGGTTAGAAAGCAATAACAACCCACAGCATTTTATATGAAAACAAAGCAGAAAGACACATGAAGACTTATCCGGGATTTGCATGAATTTGTCAACTGGAAGCTGTCTCCTGTCATTGTATGTGAGTTTTGTTTTTACTTTTATTTGGTGGTATGACAAAGTTGTTACAAGACAGTAAGACTGTGTTTTCAATGACCATCGGATTGAAGTATTTTTAACTGATTCTAGAAAATTATTGTTTGGTGTCATATACTGTACCATGTCAAACTGATGCAAACTAGGCCTATCGGTTTGCTCTGCTTGTCCAAATTTTGCGCGGCTAACAGTGGAAAGACGAGCAGTGCTGGCCCGGTCCGCTCTCAGCCAATCAAACGCCTCTAAAAGCTATAAGCACTGAATCATTCCTTTGCCCAAGGCTCTCCATGCCATCTTGTCAGGTTTACGCTCTGTCTCGTCTTACGCTTTTTTTGGGCTATTAAGCATATTCATTTGGCCTTATTTTGCTGCATGCGGCTTGTCTGTATTGTATTCTTACATTCTGTGTACTCGATTCGACTCGGCACCCTCGATTCGTTCGTTTTTCTCTACCCTCTATGTCGATCCTGTGTTTCCTTTCTCTGTTGGGGGTCGGATTTTGGGTTGGGTCCCAAAGCGGGGTTCATGCCCTGTGCATACCATGAAGGGGGTATGTTTGCGGGACGAGAGGCAGGACTCCCCCAGGCCCCGGGCTAGATTTTTGATATGGACGCGGCTATGGTCTTTAGACGTGATAAGGGGCGCCTTTATACCGTAAAAGGTCAAAAAAGGGGGGGGGGGGGAAGGGTACGGCGTGCCCCCCGAGGTGCCCGCGCGAGGCGGGGGAAAAGGGGGGGAGTTGAAGTCCCCCCTTGGGGTGGGGGATCGCAGTAGGTAAAAATCCCAGGGAGGCGGCCCCCGGCCTTACCGGGTCCCATGGGCGGCCCCGGGCCCTTGTTGTTCCCCCTCCTCCCTTCTTGTCGACCCCCCCCCAACCCCCTTTTTGGGGGGGAAAAGAAAAATTTGGTTTCCGGGGGACCCCTTACTTTGCCACCCGGCCAAGCCCCCCCCGTCCCCCATGGAGGGGATTCGGGGGGTGGCAACTGCTCTGGGTCTTCCCGCTTTTGGGCCGGTCCCCCCTGCTGGGGGAGGCCACGCATGTCGGTGGCCCGGGCGTGCCCCCGTCTTGGGGGGGGATGATCCCCCAAGTTCCGCCCTATCAATTGGGCCGGGTTTTTCCCCTTTCATGGAGGTAAAGGCCCCCAGTGACCCGGGGGTTGGTCACAGTAGGCTGGCGCCCACGGGGGGGGGTTTCCCCCATTTACCCGTGGGGGGGCCACCTATGGTGCAGTGGGTTGCGGGGAAAGGGCCCCCCTTGCCCCTCCCACTGGCCCCAAACCCAGCCTTCACGGGTAAACCACACACCCCCGACAAGTGGGACGACCTTGTGGTAGGTCGAGCCCCTTGACCAATATTGCCCTAGCCCACAAATCGGGCCTCTGAAAACCACAGGTGCCCCCAGGGCGCCGACGGATTCTTGTCGGTAGGTCGAGCTCCTTGCCCTATGCCATAGTCCACAAATGGGGCCCTGTAACCCCCCAAGGTGCCCTAGGGCCCCGGATGGCCCCAGGGGTCCCGACGGTGCTGAGGGCCCTGTGGGCCCCAGGGGACCCTCGGTTCCCATACCCCCCCCTCGGTCCTACAGGGAGTGGGGGGGTTGTTGTCCCCCACAGCATTTGTGGGCCCTTTGCATCGGGGGACGCCCTCTTGAGAAGGTGGGCACCCCCCATCCCAAGCAGGGTTTGGACTCGGCCACCGTCCCCCCCCGTTCAGGGAAAGGACTAACAGGGGGCCCCATGGCCGGGGTGGGGATGCCCCGTCCCCTGGGCGACCATGCCAAGGACCCCCAGTGGGTTTTAATCCACTTGGGAGGACCGCGGGTGGACTGGAAAAAAAAAGGTGGGACCCCCTTCTTGGTGAGGGAACAAGCGGAGGGAGCACTTCCCCCACCCCGGGGGGGGCAGTTTGACCCCCCCCTCCCTGGGACCAGCCGAACCCAAAAACTCGGCTTTCCCAAGCTCGAAGACCCCCCAATGGGTCCTTTGGAACGCCCTCAGGTCTTTTTTTCCCTGCCCTCCTTACCCCATGTGACTCTAACCCCAAAACAAAAGGCGATCAGGGCCGAAAGGGTTTTGCGGGAAAGGGGTTTAACCCACCCTGCATGTCAGGGGTGTGTCATGCCTCCTCCGGCGGGAGTCCTCCTCCCCCGGGTGCTTTTTTCCGAGAAATTTCCCTTAAAAAATCCCCAAAAGGAGGGGTGGTGTCCGGGTAACGGGCACCTGCCTACGGGAAAGAGAGCCCTCTGCGCAGGAATGAGTTGGTTCACAGCGCCCCCTTCCCATTTCGCTACCTATCTTTAAAATTTTTAGCAGGTGGGAAAAATTTGGCCCCGCGCTGCCCCTCGGGTTTCCACTTTTAACCTTTTTCGACGCTTTTCCCCCAAGGGGGCAGTGACTGGGGAAACGTCCGGTTAACCAGGTTAGGGGGTCTCTTCCCTGTCCCCCCCGGCCTCTTACTTACCAAGGTTAAAAATTTTTGGCTTGGGTTTTGTTTTGGTCTCATGGCAGCTGCGAACGTCCCAGCTTCCCCTTAGTACTGGTAGCGGGCGTGATGCCCATTCTCTCCCTTCTAAATTTGTGGAGGAGAGGGCTCCCCTGCAGCCCATCCCAGACAGCAGCACTCCTCTTTGGATTTGGGCCCCTTTTGTCAGCCCAGGGCAGAGAAAAAACGGGAGGGGGCCCTCATTTGGCCCACCCTCCAGAGGCCCCCGGGGTTTCTAGCCTTGAAGAGGCCCGGCCCGGGGCCCCCTCAAACCCCCCAAACCCCAAAGTCAAAGCGGGTGGCGGGAATCGGGGGGCAGGGAATAAACCCCCTTGTCCGCCCAACCCCGACGGCCAGGTTAAGGCAGAAGGTAGCCCCCATGACGGGGCCCCGATTCAGCACCGCATTCATTAGCCCCCCCAAGTAGGAAACTTGCCCGGGGCATGCAATCAGGGGGCTGCTCTGGGTTCAACGAGGGATTGTATCGGTGTAGAGTCGGGGGTACTGCTGCTTGGGCGGAGGACCGCCCCCTTAAGATCCCTCCCCCCTTAGTGCCGTAAAATGGAGCAGGAGAGCGTCTTAGAAAAGAGTATCGCACAAAACCTCTGGGGCGAAATTAATTTTGGGGCCCGGGGGCCCCCGGTTTTTCCGGTGGTTTGTTTGTGATTCAAAGGTGTGGAGCCCAGTTTTGGATTTGCCCCCCTCTCAAATTCCTCCCCAAAAAACAAATTTTTCAAGATGGCCCAAACAGGCACAGATTCGGGGGGACCACCCAAAGGCGTTTGGGCTCCCTTATTGATCTAAAAGATGCTTATTTTTTTCTCATCTTGGCTCCGCGGTACCTGAGGTTGTTGGAGGGAAAGGTGTTCCTTCCGGCCCCTCCCATTTGGTTGCCCTTCCCCCTTTCCTGTTTCCAAAGGTGGTGCGGGAATTGGTGCCCATGTCCATCGGATATTTTCTTGTTGTATGGGAGGGTTACCCGGCCAGTCGGGGCCCCTGTCCGAGTATACGGCCAGACTTCTAGCCCCTTTTGCCCCAAAACGGGCTTCCCTGACCGGGAAAAATGGTGTCCCCAAAATTTTCCCCTTCGATTCTTGGGGTGAGTTTTCGCCCCGCGGCCCATATAGTTCTCCGCGCCGATGGGGGGGTCTGGCACCTTCGCCACTTGGGTTTCCCAAGAACAGCGCGGAACCTTTTTCCCCGGGAAGATGGGAGTCCATGGCCCCTTCTTCCCCTGGGCGGTTTTTCTAAAGGCCCTGCCCAGAGGGATGGGTACGCTGGTCCAAGACCGCCAGGGGTACCCGTTTTTTTGGGCGGGGGGTTCCTGAGGGCACAGGTTTTAATCACCCTCTTCGGACACGGGGTTTTGCCCATAGCCCACTTTTTCGGTGGCATATTCAAAACGCCTCCCCCCTGGGTGGGGAGCCAAGGATCACCCCCAAGCAGCAGGGATTGGTCCCGGGGGAACCACCCACATCATGTTTGGGAAAAGGGGCAGTTTGCGGGCCCCGCATTTCTGGGGGGGCCCATGGCAAGACCCCCGCGAAAGGAAAGAGGGTCGATGTTATGTAAACCAAAGGGGGGGGGGGGCCACTGGCGCCCCTCTCCCTGGGGAGATTTCCCTCGTTGGGCCCCAAGCAAGGGCTTGCACTTCAGTGAGCATTAGCGGGAAAAGGCCAACTCTGGCAGTGCTCTCAGAGGCCAAAGGTGTAATCCGCACAGATTGGACCTAGAAAAGGCCCCCTTCAGGGGGTGGGGGAAAACGGGGGTTTCAGCCGATGATGGATTTTTGTCACAAATTTAACCAAGGATTTCCCATTATGTCTCTCCGGCCCCGCCCAGAGCGTGGGCAGTGGATGTCTTCCTGATGGGCATTTTGATTGCCTCCGCTTTCCTCCTTTCCAATTCTGCCAAGGTGATATGGAAAAAAGACAGATTGGAAAACCCGAAAGGTGACCCTCTTGCGCAAAAGGGCCCAAAGCCCAGCCTGGTTTCCGGACCTTCAGTCCTGAACTTTTCCCACCCGGAATAAAACCCAAATTCATTGTGGGCGCCTCGCTGGGCACCCCTATTCAACCCTCAAGCCCCCCTGCCGCTTGGTGTGTCGGTCAAACTGTCGCATCACCATTGAAGTCTTCGCCCCCTCGGTGGCCTGTGTCAGCGACTGACCGGGGGGGTCCCTCCTCGACCTCTCCATAGTCCCAGAGAAAGGAGGGGGGGACAAGTTTTGTATGCTTTCGGGGAAAAGGAAAGGGTTTTGCAGTGGGGTACAGCTCGGGTTCCCCCCAACTAACCTACAAGCATGCAGGGGCCCAAACTTTGGGGTCATGTTCTCGGTTTCACCCTTTGCTGTTCTGTGCGAGGGAAAGGGCTCCCTTTGTCCCTCAATAAAAACAGCTAGGGGTCCTCCCTTTGAAGGGATTTTCTTCGGAAATGGCTGGGGGCCCCCTTGAAGGAAGCTAGAAACCCAGAAGAATCCCCCTTGGCCCTTTTTCCGGGTGTGGATTTCTTGAAAACACCCTTTTGAGCCATTGGGGACTATTCCTTTCGACTTGCTCCCCCTAAGGCTTTCCTTCTGGCTGGCCACTGGCCGTGAAAGAAGCAGATTCATGGTTTTGGGAAATTGCCACAAGTCGGGCCCTTCCCACGAGGGGTTTCCACATTTTCGTTTCCTTCCGGGTTTTTGGGCTAAGAACAAGACCGGGGCCCCTTCCCTCCTCTTGAGGGCAGCCTTTTTTGAATTCTTGCCAAGTGTGAGGAAGGATCTCTGCCCTTTTCGGTGTCTCGATATTGGGTAGGTCTCGCTTGGGTTCTTTAGAGGCGTCTCTCATCTCCCCAATGAAAATTTAAAGAAGAATGCGCAGGCACTTTCCGCTGGGTTTCCAGTCATTCGAAAGGCCTACTTATGAACAGGGAATCGGGTCTTCATCCCGGGCAACGAAGTGGGGGGACTAGATTTCGGCTGTTTCCAGCCCGTGCCAGCAGCATGTCTTGGGGGAGCCTTTGGCGGTCTGAGAATCCCCTTTATCAATCCTGGAAAAAAACGTATACCAGGGCTGATGGTTCCCAAAGGGGATTTCCTTTGTTTCGGTAACACTGCCCCCTTTGTTACAAGGCTCCCCATACGAACCCGTAGGCGTTGCCCCCCTAAATTTTCTTTAAAATTTGTTTAAATTTCATGGTACGTATATGAGCCAAAGGGAGGGTTTGTATTTCCCAGTTTGGTGTTACTATACTTCCCTGTCAAACTGAAAGCCCGGCCCCTTTCCTGCGTCTCCAACCCCGGTTCTCACGGGGCATTTTTTCGATGGCCCGGAAAAGTTACGCTTTAGCTTTTAGGGCGTTTGATTTGGTAGGCCCACCGGGCAGCATGCTTCTTTTCACTGTTAGCCACGCAAAATTTTGGGAAGCAGAGCAAAAGAAAGGCCTGTTTGCATCAGTTTGACCAAAGGTAAGGTTATGTAACACCAAACAGGGAGTATAATACAAACTCCTTCTTTACTGTTAGTTGGGTGTCTTGAAATTTGATGAAATGTCTAGTAAGCCTGGAAAAATCTATTTAATATACACATACTTAACACTTGATCTGCTAGTGCAGGACTCCGGCAGGGGTCTGACCTTCCTGCCCTGTGCAAACTACTATCCGCCTATGTGGAGAAAACGAAAGTAGCGACAGCCGATATACCTACCGGAAGTAGGTAACCTCCCCTTTGCCCATGACTAGCGCCCTCTTTTCGGCAGCCATCTTGACTCCTGCTCCTGTGCTCTTCATATGGCTAAGGTTTTTTTCGTATTTTCTGTCTATTCTTGGCGTTCGTGTTTTTGTCAAATTAAGTCTTCAACCAGGTCACATAATTATATAGCTTGATTGGGCAATCGGCTCTAAATTAAGGCGCAATCGCAATCGATTCTAAATCACATACTTAACCATGACCAACTAGTGCAGACTCCGGCAGGGGTCTGACATTCCTGTCCCTGTGCAAACTACTATCCGCCTATGCGGAGAAAAAGAGAGCAACTACGGCGAATAACCTCCGGAAGTAGGTAACCTCCCCTTTGTCCCCATAGCTAGCGCCCTCTTTTTCAGGCAGTCATCTTCGACACCTGTTCCTGTGCTCCGCATTCGGCTAAGTTTTTTCGTATTTCTTTCTGTCTGTCGACCCCTTGGCGTCCTTGTTGTTTGTCTAATTATGCCTTCCAACAGGTCGCATGATTATGTAGCTCGATTGGGCGATCGGGCTAAAATTAAGGCGTGATCGCAATCGATTTGGTGGACACTCCGGGCCCTCTACTTTGGGGCCCGGTAAACAACAACACCGGCCTGCAGCCTCCACTTCCTCCTCTACCTCCAGTTGACTCCAGGCCCCACTGCCTCCGACGTCTCCTCCGCTGATTTCTAGGGGTTTGTTACCCACATACTAAGGCCAGTGGTGCATTGGACAATATTTCTTTTTCGATCCCGCGAACGGAGCTCGACGCGATCCGCGTTTTCGCGGTCCTGCCAGTCGGCAGTGCCCGAGTCGATCTCCTCTATCTCTTTTGCCAACTCCACTATATCAACAATGGAATGTGCCCCAATCCCCTTTGGGAAATCAACACACACTGGCTTGGATCCGCCTGCTAGACAGGGCCCTATAAGCGATGTGTCCCGTGGCGGCGGCCGTGGACATCAGCTCACTCGCCCCCCATGCGGCATGCCCTCTTCCGTCTCGGGTCCTATAGGGACCGAGGCGCTTAGGGATGCCCTCCCCCTGTGCAGGGAGGAAGGTGGACCGTTAGGGGATCTGCTCGCCCATACGTGTGCGTCCTCCCCCTTGTCTCAAGCAGCCGATCCAAGGAGGCAACTCTGCTCCGGCGCCCTTTCCGGACACCGACGCAGTTACCTTCCCTTGCTCCGACACCACCCTTCGCCTTCAGTGCAGGTGGTGGCTCGGCCCCTACAAGCTCTGCCCATACAGCGGTAGCTCCCTGTTCCCCACTCACTAAAGGCGATCAGCAATCTGCTCAACCCAAACAACCAGCAACTCATTGCTAGCTTGCTGCATCAATTATGCACCACTCTGCTTTCTGGTACACACCATCTACCACTGCTCACTCTTCTGCTGCAGCAAATCTGCTTCCACCCTCCATGTCCACCTCCCAGCAGCCTGGTCACGTGCCCACACAACAGCCTGAGCATCACCCTATGCCATTGGAGAGACATTCTCTGAAGGGGACACTGATACAGAGGAACCACCTGGGGAAGATCATCAGCTGGTTTCCTTTCAAGAAGCACCTTGCCCTCCTTGCTTCCTACTCTCCTGCATAGGGTACAGACCATTCGCGCACCGGACTAGCCCTATAACATGTGGTGCTATGGAGATTATGGGCATCCAGATATCCTCCCATGCCCCTCCAGTATGCTCTTACTCAGTCAACCATGGTAGTTGAGGCACTGCAGAACACATTGGCACGCATCAGGGGCCAACCCATCACCGATGTCCCCCCTGACTCACTTCCAAACTTCCCAGCGGCAATGGGCCGGGGGAAATTCCTGAAAACTATGCCCTGATCCACTCCAAAACCCCCGGGCCCTATCCCTCAAAAACCACTTCTGCTTTCTCATTAGGACCTCATACTTCTCCCGCAAAACTTGCGTGACAGTCACAGAGTTACAGTACATGACAAATTCATCATGGACCTGGAGGAAACACTCAGATCTTCTTTAGAATCGACCTCTGCCATGGAAAGCTTCCTTGCGGGCCTTGCTGCGGCCCTCATGGAAGCCCCCACTGAACAACCAGCAGGCCTTGATGTTACAGTTTTCTCACCGTTCGTCCAGCAGATCAGCCAGCTTCTCGTGCGTTCTGCGGGCATACAAGCACAGGCCTACATGAATATAATTTTGGCCAGGAGGGATGCTGTGCTTGACCAGTCCACATGCGCTCTCCACCAGAACACGCTTCCCTCAGAGCGCTTACCCCCACCAACGGTTCCCTCTTTGGTCAGGGATTTCCCACGACGGCCATAAAACGGCACGCAGACTTGCGTAGGGACCTTGCTCTTGGCGCCGGCCCTCTCCGCACTTCGGCACAATCGTGGCACGCTCAGCGACAGCAACCATATTCCTTCAGGCGAAGCAGTGCGGCCACCTTCAGGCCACGTTCACATCAGCCATCCCTCTCTAACGCCAGGGGCCAACCCAGGGGGCAGCCCAGGGCGTACAGGTGTCAGCAGTATGCAGCTTGGCCTCCACACAGGCCGACAGCCAACTCCAGACCAGCCCACCCCCAATGACTCACCCCCGCCCTTCACCCCCCACTCGCGCACCAGCAGCCAGCAGGCAGCCTTTCCAGGCACATGCCAGCGTGGCTGTCCCTCCCAGCATGCGAGTGGGTCCTCCGGGTGATAGGGTCGGGGTTCCGCCTTCCTTGGCTCTCCTCCAAGGCACCTCTCACCCTCTCTCCTCCTCCCTTCCCCCCCCCTCACAGGGCGACTCAGCCCGCTCAGCCCTGCGGGACGAAATCATTTCTCTCCTCCACAAGGAAGCCATAGAAGAAGCCCCTCCTCTGTCACCAGACTTCTTCGGCCGCATCTTCATTGTCCCCAAAGCCTCCGGCAGATGGCGGCCGGTCCTAGAGCTTTCCCTTCTAAACGAGTACCTCCAGTACAAACCATTCAGCATGGATACACCCGCATCAATCAGGGACTCCATCAGGCAAGGCGACTGGGCAGTCTCCATAGATCTCACAGACGCATATTTCCATATCTTGGTTCACCCCAGGGACCGCAAATGGCTACGCTTCTCATGGGACAGCAAGTCCTTCCAATTCAGAGCACTTCCATTTGGCCTTGCGCCAGCCCCCTGGGTCTTCACCAGGGTGGTCAGGGAACTATGCCTAGCTCTCAGGAGCAAGGGCATACGCCTAAGGGTCTATGTAGACGACTGGTTGATCCTTGCCAAGAGCAGGGCCCTCTGCCAGCACCACCTGAACCTTGTCAGGAACCAATGCCAATCGCTGGGCTTTCTCATGAATGCAGAAAAATTGGAACTGGAGCCCTCTCAGCAGTTCGAATTCCTGTGTATGGCGATCGACTCAGTATCAATGACCATACGTCCGGCCATGCCCCGCCTCCACAGGCTACACAGTCTCCTGTCTCAGCTATCACAGGCAACCTCAGCATCTGCCAGGGAACTTGCCTCTCTGCTAGGCTTCATGGAGTCCCTCGCTGCACTAGTTCCACTAGGGAGACTACACAAATGCCCATTTCAGCGCCACTTCCAGGACAGGTGGTCCCAGTCTTCACAGGCATGGGACACCCGTATACCTCTGGGCACATGGTTCTCACAGTCGACCCAATGATGGATGGACATGCAATGGCTCAAGGCTGGGGTTCCAATCTCGAACCCAGCACCGGATGCAGAATTGTACACAGATGCCTCCAACATGGGCTGGGGTGCCCACATGGACAACCACACAGCCTCGGGGACTTGGAACCCACAACAGCAGTCGTGGCACATCAACAGACTGGAGCTGGAGGCGGTCTTCCTTGCCCTCCAGCACTTCCTCCCTCACGTATTGCACAGGTCGATCATGCTATGCACGGACAACACGACGGTAGCATGTTATCTGAACAAACAGGGGGGAGCTCACTCACACCAGCTGTCCCTGCGCGCAGAGACATTCCTCCTCTGGTGCCAGGAGCACAGCATCCACCTGACAGCACGACATGTCCCAGGCAAGCTCAACATTCTAGCAGATTACCTCAGCAGATCCCACACCGTGCTCCAAATGGAGTGGACCCTGTCACACTCAACTCTTCAGCCGATCTGGGACCATTGGCACAAACCACAGGTGGATCTCTTCGCCACAAGGTTCAACTTCCGCATCCCAACATACGTCTCCCCAGTCCCAGACCCGCAGGCCTGGGCCATAGACGCCCTATCGATCAGCTGGTCCAACCTTTCGAGGTACGCCTTCCCCCCACTTCCCATCATGGGAAAAGTCCTCAGAAAGGCAAGGCTGGAGAGTGCCACCTTGATTCTCATCGCACCACACTGGCCAGCACAGCCGTGGTTCCCCGACCTCCACCTCACTCACGTTCCCCCACTCCGCCTTCACATCGGCAGATGCTCCCTAGTCCAGCCCTGCTCGGGCATTCCCCACGGAAACCCAGAGGTTCTCAACCTTCACACCTGGCTACTGTGCGGGAATCTCTGTCAGCACTAGGCGCCTCCGATGACACAGCTGACCTTGTGTGCAGTTCACATCGCAAAGGCACTCAAGGTGTTTACTCTGCACACTGGAACCGCTGGCTCTCCTGGTGCTCAACCCACTCAGTCAATCCCACACACCCATCCAATATGGATCTCGCCAACTTTCTTGCCTTCCTCTCCTCCTCCAAAGGCCTCTCTGCCTCTGCAGTACGGATCCATCGCGCTGCAATCAGCTCCACTCTTCGGCATCTGGGCGGGCCCTCTTTCTCAGATGACCCCCTGCTCAGAGCACTGGTTTAAGGGGCTTCCCTCAGTCATGCACGTAAATCCCTCCGGACCCCTTCTTGGGACCTTTTTCTGGTCCTGCAATACCTCTGCAAGGCCCCCTTCGAACCCCTTGCTATAGCTCCTTTCAAGCTACTCTCCATGAAGACACTCTTGTCTCACTCGCCTCAGGCAGGCGCTGTAGTGAGGTTCATGCCCTCAGTGGCATCACACAAGATATAGCCTTTGAGCCGGACGGATCTATCTTGCTTAGATTCCTCCCTGAATTTCTTGCCAAAAATCAAAATCCCAGTACACCCTCTCCCATTCTTTTCATCAAACCGCTCTCCTCTATACTGGCCCATGACGACGAGGACAGATTCCTCTGCCCAGTCAGGGCCCTGCGCATATACCTTAAAAGGTCGTGTCCCTTCCGATCGTCCAAACGACGCCTCTTCATTAGCTGGAATCTGGACCATCCGCGTGACATTAGCAAGACGTCCCTGTCTCGATGGATAGTCAATGCGATTAAAGGCGTGTATGCAGACGTAGGATTGAGACTTGATGCCTCCTCAGCCAGAGCACATGAAGTCAGAGCATGGTCCTCTTCTCTTGCCTTAGCCCACTCACACGGCTGCCAGACATCATGGATGCTGCCTACTGGAAAAACCCTGCCACCTTCATCGACTTCTACCTGAGAGACGTCGCATGCTTGCGGGATGATGGCTCAAGAGGCATCGCTTCTGTGGTGGTTGCACAACAGGCCATCGCAGCACACAGACATCAGAAAAGGTGAGCCCTCCACCTTATTGCGCTATTCTGCACTAGTGGGTCATGGTTAAGTATGTGTAATTGAAAGGAAATTTTCTTCCTAAAATTACGTATAAGTAACATACTTACCGTGACCCAAATTTAACACCCTCCCGTCCTCGCTGCTTCCTGTTCTCCCTGCATGCTGCGCTGGTTACGGCATATTGCCGTCAAAAGATGGCGCTAGTCAGGGTGGCAAAGGAGAGGTTACCTACTTCCTGGAGGTCATTGGCTGTAGTTACTTTCATTTTCTCCGCATAGGCGGATAGTAGTTTGCACAGGACAGGAATGTCAGACCCCTGCCGGAGTCTGCACTAGTGGGTCACGGTAAGTATGTTACTTAAACGTAATTTTAGGAAGAAAATTTCCTTTTGAAAAATAAAATAGAATTAATAAACCTCCGGAATGTTTCACAAACTTTGAGCATCTGAGGCACAAAGGCATTGTTCTGTTTTAACTGCATCTTATTGTTTTTTTTAGGAACATGAAGACCAGAGGAACTTGAACAAACTTTTTGCTATTTTTGGCACTGTTAATAGGTAGCGGCAGCCCCCATGGCTGATGCCGGGAAACCTATGAACGCCTAAAAAATTGACTAATTTTGAAGTGCATTTTCTCAAAGTTGATTTCATTTTGTGAAAAACTATCCAACTGAAATAATTATTTATCATCCATATTTTTAATTTTTTGTGTTTGCTTTATACAATGCGTAATGAGTTCGCGGATGGAAGAAAAAGAAGTGTACTGTAACGCGAAATAGCGATCCTTGTTCAATGGTGGCCGGCGTCTTTCTGAGCGCGACACAGTTAGTTCAACCACATAGTGGAAAAAATCGCATCCGTTGTTTTCTATTCATTGGTTACTGTTCGAAAAACTGGGAGCCGTGAAAGGCGAAAGTTCAAGGAGAACTTTCGTGTGTTTTTTTACAAGCCTTGGGCGAAGTAGGGTAGTTAGATCTGAGCGCAAATTTACGGGAATTTTTCGGCTATCTTTCAACGCCTCGCGCAGTTCGAAAATGAAATCTGACCCTACGCGATACTGTATGAGCGGTAAAGAGCATTTTCTACTGATTTCAATGGTATCCGAAACTAAGATTTTTGATCCATGGTCAATTTGCTCAAGCGATTCAAAAGCAGGTACCCCTCTTCATCAGTTGCGTCGGCCCAATCAACATTCGACACAGGAGAGCGGCACTTCATCTAACACAAAAATGGCATTGTTTCTCCAGAAAATCTTAAGTTTCATCGGTAAGTTTTATAATATTTTTGAAAACAAATGTCTTTAGCACTTTCATGCACAATATTGAGCTGAAATTCTTTGAATCAGGATTTTGATCGATGTCAGTAACTGGGCAGCTTGGATCTATTTCATCAGTGTTTTCGTAACGTGACACCGTGTTTCAATTGGAACACGATTTATTTTTTTCTGAGTAAAACACACAAAAACTATTGATACAGAATGAAAAATGGACATGTTAAAACAGAGCCCATGAATTCCAATTACTAATATTTGATTGATTTTTGCTTTAGTAAGCAAAATATTACCTGGGTCTAAAACCGGAAGTGCTCGGGACAGCATTAGCGTCGTCTGCTACAGACTCGGTGAGTGTTAAATAAGTGAGTAAAAAAATTGTAATGTGGTTTCTTTTTCCGTAAGATGAGCATTTCATTCAACATCACACAAAAGTCTGATAGTCTGATATTATAGTTGCTTTCTGCTTCGATAGCTGTGAAACTTTATATAAATATATACAGATAGTTACTGTGCTCTCACATTCCAAAAAGAACAAGAACACCAATTCATACTACCCCCCCCCCCCTCCCCCACCTCTGCAAACTTCACTTTAATAATTTGCTGAAAGTTGTATAATCATTCCCCTCACTTGTCTCTGAGTATCATCCACCAATGGTAAGTAGAGGGGAGGGGGTTGTCAATGGTTGTGGCAAACTTGGCACTGAGCCAAATCATTGACCACTTGCTCCGGCTTAGAATCCCTGACTGCTGACCCACCACCTCCTCCCTCCAGTCATCCCCTCCCCCATTTCTTTCCTGTCAGTGGAGTAGGTGTGTGTGTGTGAGTGAGAGAGAGAGAGAGTGCAAGTTTGCATTTGCACATGTATGCTTGTGAGTATGTGTATGTATGTCTGAGTATGAAAAAAGTGTAATGTGAAGAGATATATGATTAATTTGAACAGTGCAGTCAAGATCCTGTTTCTTAAAAAAATTAACACCAATTTTTAACAAACTAAAATTAGTAAAAAGAAAATCAGTACAATAATACCCATAGCCTAAGCTGCACATCAGGTTAAGTCAAACTATATAACACTATCTGGGATCCAGCAATTAAGAGTATAACGTGTGTGTGTGTGTGTGTTCATGTAACCCATGATATGCTATGCATCTCGACTGCATGAAACAGGAAACAAAGAGATAATTCATGAAATGATAAAATGCAAAATACCATGCACATATTGTGAATGAAATACTCACTTTGATATATATATATATATATATATATAAGACATGCATTCTCACATACACACACAAATAAAGGTGAGTACACAAAATATATATATCAAAGAATAAGATACTAAGTATGATGTGCATATTAACAATAAAATATTCAATATTTAGTAATCATATATACCTAAGACATTTAGTAATACATTCATCTCAATCATGAAATGTTGTACCCTGAAGTGGAAATATTTGAGTAAATAATCACATGAAACAAAGACACATGAGTACATGCAGATGGCAAAGCTCTTGTCAGCAACTGGAAAGGACAGACCCCCAAAACTTCAGCCTCAGCTGCCAAAGCATAAGTTATTGCTGCAATCTGAGTTATTGTGTGAAAGGTAAATGCAGCCAAATAGTTCAGTGCAGTGAATTTTGTGTTGCTGTTGAATGCATACTTACCTGTCAGTATGCCATTTTATAATTCTGTTATCACAGTGTTTTCCTCCCACTCAAAACACACACAAATTGACAAAATCCTAAACATATATTAAACTGAGAGCTCTGTTTTTGGTTGTATGTTTTAAATTTAATATAACTTTTGTTCTTTCTTATGAGCTGATCTGTGTATCTAACATGTTGCAGAAAGGGCTGCTCATGGCAGGACATGCAAGACCTATTCAATGATCCAAAAAGGCCAGTATGAACAGCTCAGGTAGCGAGCAGTATGTTATTGCTGATGCCAGGAAACCTGTGAGTGCCAAAAAAGATATTTTTTGGTGTCCATTTTCTCTCTTGTGCATCAAATGCCATTTTGTGAAGAAATAAAGATGCATCATCCACCTTTTATTTCTTATTTATTGTGGTTCTTCTACAATGAAATGCATGACTGGGTTCATGGGTGGAAGAAAACAGATTCATATATCTGTCATTTTTGCTAGCAACTTAAGTAATATTTGCTCCCTCTTGGGAACCTTTGTTGTGGAATGCCCCATCAACCTACCCATTCTGTACAATGCTCTCAAGTTGCATTTGTTTAAAAATTTGCAGTTATTTTGCAGAAGCTGATCAGCCAAGACCACTGGTAACTTATTGTGGCTGTAACTTCAATATTTTTTCAAAAACAAAAATTTTGAAGAAGTCTCATCCACAACGTGCACCCTTATTTATGAGGAAATCGGGTATCATTCCTTTTCTGCCAACTTTAGATGAAAGTTTTAAGATTGATTTTAATTTATTTTGAAAGCTGACATTTCACTTAATACACACACAAAATTTCCTGGTCCTACTTGTGACAGTTACTGAAATATTCATCTTTGCAGCATGCTACCCCAATAAACAGTCTTTTTTCCGCTGGTCAAATTGAAGATTTTTCAAAGTTTGAGACTCTGATAATTAAAATTCAGTAAATTATCCTGCCTGAAAAAAATTCAGTGCACTTTTTGTGATGTATTCTGCAAGATATTTTATTATGAAATGCAGCTGTCTATTCTTTTCAGTGCTGTAGACCTTCAAAGTTGCTATTCTGTGCAGATTGACATGTCTTGATTTTCTATTTCCCCCTACTTTGACAGGCATATTTTCCAATTTCTTTGCTGCTGAAGTGTTATTTTTTTCTTGTACAATATGCTATTATCATATGGTTTTCGGAGTATATGAGTTTTCATAACAGTATCATCATGGACAGTACAGTATGACTGAAAATGTGAAAATATTAAGTACTAACAGCATGTACGCATCTTTAAAATGGAATATCTTCAGAACCAATCAAGATATTCACTTACTTTTTTGTTTGTTTTTCTTATATTGTCTTGTTGTTTGCCAAAAATCACATTTCAGTCATTGTAATGAATATTTAAATTTTCACTCCCGCCACCTACTGTTAATGTTCGGTGTATGTATTGAGATACCAGAGAATTGCTTGAATCCTTGGACCAGAAGTTAAGATAGCACAAAAGAAATTGGTGACAGTAATAAGCCACCACCACCACCAACAACATTCAACAACAACAATAAAAAGGCATTGTTCTGTTTTAACTGCATCTTATTGTTTTTTAGGAACATGAAGACCAGAGGAACTTGAACAAACTTTTTGCTATTTTTGGCACTGTTAATGTTTGGTGTATGTATTGAAATACCAGAAATTTGCTTGAATCCTTGGACCAGAAGTTAAGATAGCACAAAAGAAATTGGTGAAAGTAATGAGTCACCACCACCACCAACATACAACAACAATAAAAAAAGAAATTGTAAATGTATTTTTGTAGTTTGAATGAAAGGATATTCAAGTGAAAGCAATAATTTATTTACAAAATATATAAAATGAACAAGCAATGACAGAACAAAATTAAGACAGGATAAATTTCAATCTTTACTATTTAAGATTATAACAACCCTCCAACCCCCTCTCCCCCACCCCCCCGAAAAAAAAAAGAAAGAAAAAGGCAGCTACAACAAACACATATGCAGAGGAAAAGCTAATATAACGTTGATGTTCTAACAGCTAGTTGGAAGTATGACACCACTTACCAGAGGTTAGATGTAGAGTAACATACATATTCAATATCTGAAGATGTTTAAAATATACAGCACACAGTCTGTTCTCTTTGAATTGAAGGATTAATACTTCAATACAGCATTTCTGAAAGAATGTAACCTAAAGTGAATGGGGAATAGGCTGTGGTTTTATACCTGTGAAGTTTTCATTTCTATTCCTCCGTGTGCTTACACAGGAAAGTGTGGTGGAAAAGGGTTGTGTATCCCCTGATGTCATCCCATTCAAATGTTGAGACACAAACTTTGTAAATATGTTGTTGGACAGCTGTATTTCATTGCCCTCCAGTCCTTCCCTTTCATTGAGCAGTTTATTTTGAGACTGGTAAATACTAAATCTGGAAATTACTGAACACGGGACTGACCTGCTTGTTTGCCCCCTGAATGTTGCAGAGGGAACGGATAAACAAGACCATTGACTATCTGGAAAAGAGGAGAGAAGATCAAGAAAGAGTCAACAAAACTGTGTAACAAGCAGTGCTGTGTGTGTATGGAGGTGTATGTGTAGGTGTGAATGTGTATCTGTGTGTCTTGGGTATTTCAGTTTTAGGCTGTATTTTATTAGTTTTATGCATTTTGAGTGAATGGATGCATTGCAGTGCTTTCACATATATGTATGTTCATATTTAATCTGATTCTGTTTGTGTATAATCCATAAAACACACAGCTGTTTTTAGTGTGAAATTGATTGAACTTAAATAGGCCAGTGCATGGCAAGAAGACTGATTGAACAGGTGACAGGACATTTAATTACACATACTTAACCGTGACCCAACTAGCGCAGACTCCGGCAGGGGTCTGACATTCCTGTCCTGTGCAAACTACTATCTGCCTATGCGGAGAAAACGAAAGCAACTACGGCCAATAACCTCCCGGAAGTAGGTAACCTCCCCTTTGTCCCGCTGGCTAGCGCCCTCTTTTTCCGGCAGCCATCATGACCCCTGTTCCTGTGCTCTTCATACGGCTAAGTTTTTTTGTGTATTTTCTGCCTGTCTGTCGATTCTCTGGCGTTTGTGTTTTTTGTCAAATTATGTCTCCAACCAGGTAACATAATTATGTAGCTCGATTAGGCAATTGCGCTAAAATTAAGGCGTGATCGCAATCGATTTGCTGACACTCTGGGCCCTCTACTCCTGGCCCTCTCAACAACGCCAACCCGCCGCCTCCTCCACTTCCTCCGCTCCCTCCGGTCGACTCCAGACCTCCACCACCTCCTACACCTCCCCTGGTGACTTCTAGAGGTTTGTTGCCACACACTCAGGTCAGTGTTGCCTTTAATGTCATTTTTATCGATCCGCGAACGCACTCGACGCGATCTGCGTTTTCTTGGCCCTGCCAGTCGGCAGTGTGTGAGTCGACCTCCACTATCTCTTTACCCATACCCACAGTTGCACCAATGGAATGTGCCACATCCTTTGGGGAAACAACACCACAAAAAAAGAAAAAGAAAAAAAAGCTTGTTGTGGATCCGCACGCTAGACTGGGCCCTATGTGCGATGCGTCAGTGGTGGCAGCCGTGACATCGGATCACGCGACCCCTGCTTCGGCACCCTTGCCGGTGACTGCCGCAGTTATTTCCCTTGCACCGGCACTGCTCCTCGCCTACAGTGCAGGTGCGTGCATGGTCCCACCAAGCTATGCGGTGATGACCCCATCTGCCACACCGCCGATTGCTGCTGTTTCCCATCCACTAATGGCGTCTCAGCAAGCTGCTCAACCAAACAATCAGCAACTCATTGCTAACTTGCTGCAGCAATTATGCACCACTCTGCTTCCCCGTGCCACACCTTGCGCCTGCACCACCCCTCGCCCACAGAGCAGGTATGTGCACGGCCCATTGAACTTCGGCAGTGCTGGATTCTCCTGCCCCATCGCCTAACTCTGCTGTTACCCAGACTAATATCGGCACTTCCACGTTTGAGTGCCTCTTGATAACTCGATCCTGCCTCTCGGCAGTGCTTGGGCCGATCTTGTCTATCCCTTTATCCGTCAACACACAACAGCTGAACGTCGGTCCTCTCGCAGGAGCTATTCGCGAGGTTGGACCGCCGTTCAGCTACAGGGGGATGCACATCCCACGGCAAGCCGATGGACTTGTCACCCCCTCGTCCACGACGTCCATAACACTGGATTACGGCACCGTCATGCCACATGCCCCGACCGTCTCGCGTCCGATGGCGACTGATTTGGGTTGGGATGCCCACGGCACTAAGGGACATTATAATCATTCCCCTTGCGGCCATTTTCACCTGTCGGTTACGGTGGCATCAAACCACGGACTCTCACACGCAGCATGACACTCCTCCCTCTACAGCAAGGACACGTTGCACTAGGGGATATATATGTGCTCTAAAGACACCATCCTTTTCGACGATTATCGGCGCCAAGGAAGGCAACTCTGCATTTGTAACCTAGGCAGTTGACGCTGTAGTTACTTTTGCCGACACAGCACGTCACTCCTGCACCCCGTGCTGTCCACCAACGATGTTTTTTTTTTTCGGTTTCTCATTGGGTCCTGATGCCCATTCATGGACTTTACACAACTTTGCATAGCAACTGCAGCTTTCTTGCTGTTTCTCAGGCTTTTGGCCACTGAACTTTGGGGTTCTTCATCCCCCCACACTTGCACACAGTCCTCTGCAGGCAACCATCCCTGTTACCGTTCTCCTGGTTATACACAATAACGGGAAATAAATCACAATATTTCCCCATCTTTCTTTTTGATTTATTATTAAAAAAAAAAAATGTATATATATATATATATATATTTAGAGGGAGGGAGAGAGAGATATAGATATAGAGATAGAGAGAGATATATATATATACAATATCTTGCTACATTTATACACATTTCTATTTACACTTATAGATGTATACTTATCCCTCGGTATATACGTGTGTGCGCTTACGGGATAGGTTCATACAACTTTCATATTAACTTGTACAATTTTATTTCTATCTCTATTCATTGAGATTCCCTACATATCAATACAGACACACTTGCAATTGCGTCATTCTGTTCACATGCCTAGATCTCTCTGTGTCGACATACTGGCACTTTATTCATATGCGTATGTACATCTTTATTCATATGCGTATGTACATCTCTTATATATAGCTGCATACACAGATTCCTTCCCATTATGGATTTTGCACACTTACCCATTTACTTGGGTATATCTGTGCACGCTACACGTTTGCTTATACAGCCGCTTATTTCTCGTGACTTGATCTCTTGTCATGTCATTGGCATATTCCTCACACCATCACTTGAGTTATTGGAAGTTTATAATCCCATTGCACATATATGTATTCATTTTCATAAATTCATCCCTACCTTGCTTTTGGAGGACGACTGCACTCACAGACAAAACTGCCTCATTCACACCTGAATGTATGCTCCTTCACATATCAGTAGTGGCTGGTCCTTAGGGACCCACACACACTCCCTTCCCACCCACAGGGCTAAGGATGCCCTCTCTTGGTGCATGGAGGGACAAGGCAACCCAACTCATTTGCCTACAACAATCACCCACAGGGCTAGAGATGCCCTAACCTGGTACAAGGAGGGATGAGGCAGTCCAACTTAGAGGTGCCACTCCGGACACAAATGCCCTTCATTCCTTCCAAGTTTTAGCGGGCCCAAAAACTGCCCACTGGGCAGGAGACAATCACCCTAAGTCCATCTCTTCCACTCCTCACTTGTAGCAGAAGGCCTGGGCAATAATTGTTTTCCTCTACACTCGGGAGAATGGCATATTGACGAGGACGGATGCGTCTCACAAAGCACAACGAACCGTTCATTACCCACAGGGGCATACCTTTCTGCCCACTCATACCGACATGGTAGATGCCACATTCAAGCACATTAGTTCGCCCCATCGCCTTGCTTGAACAGAGATCCAGCATCGATGTCTCAAACAATTGGCGTTCGAAAGCATTTTCTGCACTTGGTCTTCCCTGCCCGATCCTTTCAGCCTCAACACACAACCACTGCTGTGGTTACAGATTCCTTCTCAAGCACTGTCTTTCCAATGAGACACTTCCAGGGGTTTCTAGCCTAGGCAGGCTATCCCATCACAGAGCCCCAGCCTTCAGTCAAGGGCCTGTCAGAGGATGACTTTGTTGTCACTTCGGAAGCAAGCACCATGTCTTTCAGACACATGGTTGCACCACAAGACCCCATCAACTCCTTCCGGCTTCCTTACACTTCAACATAACCTGCATGGTGGACACCTTCATCCCTCAAGCACACAGCAGCTGTTTCCTGATTTACCCATGCTGACTGGTGTCCTCCTAGGACCAGTATGTGATAATCAGTCGTGTACGACATTGACCATCATATCAGCAGAGGAGGCAACTGCTGCCCCGATTATTCGGGCTGGAATTTTATTATACAGTTTATAGTAGAGAGTGTTTTTCCCAAGTTGCATCCCCAGTCCCTCGATCAAGAGGGCCTTAGGACTCACCATAGGGACGGATCCCAAAGGTTAGATAGCCCCCTAGTCTGGGAGACATAGTCAAGGCTACAGCACCAAGTCCCAGTGCAATATGACTTCTAGTCTGAAAGACATAGTCCTTCATTAAAGACTAAGCTGCAAATGATTTCCCTTTGCAATTCAGAAACCGCTGATAATACAGCTCTCACTTTACTGGTGGCCATACTGAAAACGCATGTCAGATCAGTGATTTGATGTAAATGGCCAGTACAACACATCTAGAGCCACTTTCCTCCCTGTCCCCGCCCCGATCCATCCCAGACTTAGTGCGCACCACACACAGCCAGAAGCCTGTCATGGATCTGGTCCCCTTTCTCACTAAAGAACCTTCAGCAAAAATTTTCCCCATGGAAACCCTCTTCCTTTAGGAATTCCACCACAGACTGAGACTCAGTGACCTGCGGGCACATGAAGTGCACTCCCACAGCCTGATCCAACCCAGCCATTGACTGCCGACAACTTTCTGCAGGTTGCTCCAACATGCCACACTCAGGTAGAGAAGCCACCAAGCCTTCCGTATGCCCCTTCGTGATGGTACCTACCTAGGCAGTTACACAGCCCTGTCCCAGAGACACCAGGGACCTCAAGTCTCTTGTTGCCAAATGTCTGCCCTTCTATGCATAGGCAACATGCCAGTGCTGTCTTTTTTGGCAATGACAGAAAAGTGGGGGGGTGGGGGTGGGGGGTGGGGGGGAGAGCGCCTATCGCCTGTCAGCTCTCATGGAGGAGCTCTACAGATCTGGCTGTCACGCCTAAGGCAAGCCCAACATGGTGGCCTACTTCTGTCTCGTGCCACAGTTTCCTCTAAACACATATATCACTTCCACTATCGGCCCACAACCGATGTGGAATCATCAGATCAAACCACATGTGCACCTCCTTGCAGTGACGCTCAACTGCGCTCAAGTGAGACAACCCAGTAGGGTGTTTCCTTCCCTTCCTTTGATTTGAAGGGCTCTCAGTACAGTGTGGATTCAACACACTGACTCAATTTTCTTTGCGCTACATTTATCAGCACAGCTGTGGTCCACAGACCTCTCCCACAATACAGCTGCGGAACTCAGTCTTCTTTACCCGCACCAATATCCCTCTACCTTCAATGAATTCTACTTGAGGGACATCTATCGCTTTAGGTATGATGACTCAAGAAGCATTGCCTCTGCAGTGGTCACACAACAGGCCATTGCAGCACACTGGCGTTAGAACAGAAGGATTGAGACTTGATGCCTCCTCAGCCAGAGCACATGAAGTCAGAGCATGGTCCTCTTCTCTTGCCTCAGCGCACTCAACATGGCTGCAAGACATGGATGCTGCCTACTGGAAAAACCCTGCCACCTTCATCGACTTCTACCTGAGAGACGTCGCACGCTTGCGGGATGATGGCTCAAGAGGCATTGCTTCTGTGGTAGTTGCACAACAGGCCATCGCAGCACACAGACAGTAGAACAGGCGAGCCCTCCACCTTGTCGCGCTATTTTGCACTAGTTGGGTCACGGTTAAGCATGTGTAATTAAAAGGAAATTTTCTATCTAAAATTACGTTTAAATAACATACTTACTGTGACCCAAATTTAAGACCCTCCCTGCTTCCTATTCTCCCTGCTCACTGCGCCGGTGATGGCATAGTGCCGTCAAAAGAGGGCGCTTGCCAGTGGGACAAAGGGGAGGTTACCTACTTCCGGGAGGTTATCGACCGTAGTTGCTTTTGTTTTCTCCGCATAGGCGGATAGTAGTTTACACAGGACAGGAATGTCACACCCCTGCCGGAGTCTGCACTAGTTGGGTCACAGTAAGTATGTTATTTAAACGTAATTTTAGATAGAAAATTTCCTTTAAGGCATCTGTTGTGAAATAGCCTGTGGCGACGAATGATGATAACGTTTCTTCATTTACATAGTGCCTGTCCAAGGACTTAAGGCACTACAGTAAAGACACTGTACAAGAAATAACAATTATAATCCGGTTCTGACATTCACAGTTGCAGGAAAACAAATGAAATTTTCCTCAGGTGTGAAGTCTGCACTCACACTCACACTCTCTCTCTCTCGCTTTCTTTCTGTCACTCTGTTCCCCCCCCTCCCCCCCCCCACACACACACCACACACCATCACACCACACCACTTTCATCCATCCACTATATGAAAATGATTGGATAGTTGAGGGAAAGAGGAACAAACCAAATCTTAACTCACTCCAGACGAATAGTTTTCTCCCTTGCTTTCCCCTGCAGACGACCCATTTGTTTGGGTTAGGAAAAAAATCACCAAAAATACAAAACACAGAGTAACTGAATGAAACTCTCTGTACTTGACCCACTGACCCCTCTTCTAATGTCGTGTGTACGCCCATCCCACTCCCTCTCTTCACAGCCCTCAGAAGCTCAGTCACTGTCAGTACTTTCTTGCTGGTAGCTTTCTTCACTGCAGATACTTTATTCAACGTCTTCATCATCCTCGTCGATGTCAAAACCTTCAGTCTGAAGCGTTTCAATCCCTTCAGCAGCAGTAAAAAGCTGCCGTTATGATCTCGTTTGCTCCAAAAATTTCCACTTGTATTGCCTGTGACACCATTTTCGATACGTATGCAGATTAGCTTGTCATGTGGGGTACCCCAAGGTCAACAGCTGGCCAGTGAGTGTATAGTCATGGAAACCTCATGAAGAAACTTTCCATTCGACCCTTGACATGTTGCAATGCCTGGTGTAGCTGCGATTTTTATGCTACCCATGAGGAAAACGACAAATTTTTAATTGTCAAAACCGCTATAGCGTTCCATTGTCTGGAATGCTACCTTACGTTAGGAACGCTGTAGTGTTCCATCATCCAGAGTGAGTTAATGGTTTTTTGTAAGAGAGTGAATTTATCTGAAAATATGTGATTTCAACATGAGCACAAACATTTCACTTAACATCCCCCACAGACTCTTGCCTTCTCAGTAGGTTTGGTTTTCTTGTTTTCTTTTCATTTTACTTTACTGTAGCTGATATTAGTATAATGCATTCAGTGGGGAGAGGAAGCAAGGTTCGTCTTACAAATAATTCTCATGCATATGCATGAAAATTAAATTATCAGTTGTTTTGACTGAAATATAAAATTATTTTTTAGTGATTGATGTTTGCTTATAAATGCACCTGAGTATATTAAGACTTTCTTTTGGATTCCTCTCCCTTAACTTCACTATTTGTGTGTTTGCTTATTTTGCAAAATCTTAAAAAAAAATTTGTTTTATACTATTCACATTTATTATCAAATAATCAATTTTTTATCAAAAAGTGTCTCCATGACAAAATTTTTAGGAACTGTGTGTTTGTGTATGCATGCATGACTGCTTGTGTGTGTGTGTGTGTGTGTGTGTGTGTGTATTTGTGTGATTTTCAATTTTAAGGCAAACTCATATTACATCTGCTCTTGGAGAATGCTTGATCATGAGCAACTACTGTAACCCCATACAGACCTTGCAGCATAAAAAAACAACACAACACAAAACACACACACACACACACACACACACACACACACACACACACACACATCACACACACACAAACAGCAAATAACAAAAACAAAAACAACCATAAATAAGTCTGTGTTGGTGCCAGCGAGTACAAGGTTTTCAACAGTTCTAAAACTAACAGGGTGATACTGTTTTTGACAGGAGTTTTCTCTGAAATTTTCACTTTGTTTATGTTTATGGTAGCTATATGAAAGCAACTCTGAATGAAGCCTTTATGTACCTCTATATGTACAAGAGGGCTGGTAGAACAAGCATCATGGAGCAAAGTCAGAGAAATTTACCAGCAAAATGGCAAAATTTTTAGTGATAACAGAAATAATGTTTCTAAACTGGAAACTATTCATCAGTCAGCTGTGTACAGTAATTTAATCAGATAAGACAGATTCATGCAATATCAAACAGGATAAAGCTGAAGGCTTTTGTGACTGAGTTCATCAAAGATGTAAAATGCATTTGTGGAGAACGCATAGTATATTCAAATGCCAGAGTTTGAAATCATTTTTACCAAACTTTCTGGAAAGTTCATTTGAATTTATTTTTGACAATTTCAAGATGATGTCTGCTATAATAAAAGGTTTGATGCACAGTCCAATTTAACATTTGTAAAACAAATTTTTCGACCTCAGATGCAGGCAGGTCATGGAGCACTTTTTTCCCCCCACATAATTTTACAGGTTACATGTCTATTTAACTCCTAAGAACGGACATCTGGTTATTCACCTTCATACATTACATATATAAATATAAGGTATATTTTGTTTTGTACATACATCCACGGTTGGTGAACGAAAAAGTGAAATAGATAAAATATCACCAGTTTGAAACAGTATCCTGTTCTGTCTGATAATTTGACTTTCTTTTTATTCACTGCATATTCTGTAAATAAACAGCGACTTTGATGTTATATCCAAGTTCGATCATGACTCAATCAATATGCAGGAGTAAGTGAGTATTGTGAGTGAGTGAGTGTGTGTGTGCGTGGGTGCTCACACATGCTTGTTTATTGAAATGCTCACTGATATATATCATTTTAGTTGCTTGTTCATTCACTACTTTACACTTACATCGACAAAATGTTGGTTGCTTAGTTGTTTTTTTCCCTTTTCAGTGTTCTGCACTGGATTTGTTGCTCAAAAATCAATTGAATAGATGTCTTCTTTTGTTTTCTTCTGTATGTGGAGTGATGGCCTGGACGTAATCCGTCCGCCTAGGAAGCGAGAGAATCTGAGTGTGCTGGTTCGAAACACGGCTCAGCCGCTGATATTTTCTCCCCCTCTACTAGACCTTGAGTGGTGGTCTGGATGCTAGTCATTCTGATGAGACGATAAACCGAGGTCCCGTGTGCAACATGCACTTAGCGCATGTAATAGAACCCACGGCAACAAAAGGGTTGTTCCTGGCAAAATTCTGTAGAAAAATCCACTTCAATAGGAAAAACAAAACTGCACGCAGGAAAAAATATATAAAAAAAAGGGGTGGCGCTGTAGTATAGCAACACGCTCTCCCTGGGGAGAGCAGCTCGAATTTCACACAGAGAAATCTGTTGTGATAAAAAGAAATACAAATACAAATATATGCACATTTTCCCAGTCAGGATAAAACAGTTGATTATATTTTTCATGTGACTGCTCTATTCTTTTCATTCCAAACAGAATGTCACGCAGATTTAAGTTGAACCATGAACCAGTCTGACCATGTTTTAACCTTCCAAAATTGTTTAACAGGAGGGCAATAGTAAAAGAAATGTTCCTCACAATCTACCTTAGTTTCCAGAACTTGAGAATTGAATTAATTATAGACCTTGTTTGTTAGAAAAAAATTAGAGTAATTTGCCCTTGATTAAGCCGAAAAGAGAATTCGTGGGGAGTCTCTAAAAGTGAAAGTTGCGAGTTCGTCGATTGTTCTTGTGTAAATGCTTCATAATGGGTCTGGGGAAAACGGGAGGAAAGAAGTACTGTGTGTACTGCTTGAACTTCAAAGGAAAAAAGGTGACATCGCAACGAATACCAGCCACGAACCGGTTGCATAGAGCGTGGCGAGCTCAGAATCACTTCGTGAACTGAAAAGGACAGCACCCTCAGTGGCGATGATATTCCTTCACTTTTTACTAACAAGGTCTTCAAAACAAGCACGGTATGTGACATTTTGAATTGAATATTCATTTTTTATTTCTCAAAATATATTTGTTTCAGTTCAACAGCCAAGCCTAAGAATGTTTTGGGTCTGATTTCTCGACGAAGGATAATTATACTGTCTTCATTTCTCACACACTTATCTGCCTGATGTTTGAATCCAAAAGCACAATTTAACCTTTAAAACAGAATTACAGTACACCAGCTGGGTGGTCTTTTTCAACTTCCAGTCACCAATGTTGTATCATTCAAGTGGATTTTGTGTGTGCGTGTGTGTGTGTGTGTGTGTTTGTTTTTTGGTCACATTCTTAGCTGTGGTTTGTTTTTTGGTCACATTCTTAGCTGTGATATTTATTCAGCACAGATATATGCATCTCTGACATATAGTACAAAACTGACTAGTGTACCCCAGAAACAAACACTACAAAGAATTTCCACTATACAACATTTGTCAGCACATACTTCTTTCAAGTGGAAATGATTGCACATTTTCAGAAAGTGCTGTAACAATGATACTGAGACAGTGAGATCCTTGCTACTTCCACAGGCAATGTGAATGTTTACACACACACACACACACACACACACACACACACACACAGAGTGATAGGTAGATAGATAAAGCATAGTTATTGTTGCAAATTTAAACAACTCACTGGCATGAGATTCTGCACATGCATAATGCAGTATAGATCTGACAAATTTTGGGGTTGTATGGAGTTTGACTGAAAATGTGTAACGAAAACAAATGTCATAACATTCAAGCTATAATTATATATTCTTTTCTTTTTTTTGTCACAGCTGTCACATGTGCAAGTCCAAGAAGATTTCACTGCTACTTCTGCATCAGCAGTGGAAACCAATGCTGCTGACAGTAAATTGAGTAATTTTACAAAATTTAACCAATTTGGAAGTGAAAATATGTAATGATCTTACAGCTTTGCTTCCGCCTTCACACCAATCTGACACTGATGACACAGTGAAAGATGACTTATTAGGGCCTTGAAGACTGTTTTGTCATAAAATTTAGACTGAAGGGGGGTGTCACACACACACGCGCACACACATGCACAGCATCCAAAACTAAATGGTGCTCACGTCAGAAATAACTCAAACTGTTTAGACAATTGTTCATTCTTTAGCATTTAGGTATGAATGAATGATACCCCCCCAAAAAAAAGAAAATATCTAATCGAAGTGATTTTCTTCACGTCTGTTTGTGTTTGACTCAGACCTGTTTACACTGCATTTTGTAAACAGTCCAAATTTGATTGTATTGATCTGACAACAAGCAATAAACAAATGAAATATATATATATATATATATATATGATAAAAAAAAAATACAGGAAATAAAAGATGGAAGGTGGGGCATGCAAATGTAAATTAATGCAAATATTTACACTAAGAATTTACAACACTACCAGTTTGTAAAAAATGGCATCAAAGAGAAAACTGGTATGTATGTGTTAATCCTTTGGCCCTTTGGCCAGTTGTTAGATACAATGAACGTACAGGTTTCCATAAAAGAAATACATATTCTAACCTGGTGAAAGTACAGACATATCCATTTTGGGTTAACAGGCCAGCTGATTGTACCAGACTGGTGTGTCTGAATGTCGGGGAGTCTTGAGAAGACTTACCAATGCATGTCACTTGCAATGATGAATGAGTGAGTACTGTATGCACACATGCATGCATGCTACACCATAAGATGAAATCATTCTTGCTTGCAGTTAATCATCAATGCAACTGTGGTGAAACACACATGAATCAGTTTTTGATGATTATTATCTTTAATCAAATTCCATGCACCGCTCCACCACTCTTCTCCATACAATTTCCATGCTAAACTGCACCACTCATTTCCCCACAGATTTCAACATTCTCCTCCCCCACAATATGCATTATAGCTACTCCAAGAAAAAAAAAGTGATAGAAAAGCCAGAAAAAGATCAACTTCATTGGAACAGCAATGGCCGTTATCTCAAGTCTGAAATCTGTTTTTAGAACGCAAGAACGCGCACGCGCGTGCACACACACACATTTATATTATGTAGCAACAATATGAAATGCTAGAATGTATATAGATTCTGAATGAATGGGTCACACACAGGAGCGATACCTTTTTCTTCAACTCGGTTGTTAAAAATCTGCGGGAGGTTTATGTCGCTTTGACAGCAGAAATGTCTCTGTGACAGCAGAAACTGACTTGACTTCACCTTCTTGTTTCTGGTTCCGCGACAATTGAAAATCTTTGCACGACGAACAAGTTCAACTTTCGCGCTACATATCAGTCGTCCGGTTTTTTTTAGTTTTTTTTTTTAAATGCTCTTTTGGTTCTTTAACTTTCATGGATTCAAGCGCACTTTCAGTTTCAGCGGACAGAGTCGCCATGTTGCCTTATCCGGACGTCCGAAGGGGCTGAACTTTTCACTGACTTAGGGTTTTCTAATTAACAATGTCTAAAGCATTGTGTTTGAGTAATAGTTCTGCTCTATTCTGATCTATTCTAGTAAAAACCTGTTGATTGCTTAGTAATATTCTCTTGTTTTTGTGCAACAGAATACCTGTTGGATATATGTTATGCAAAATTTCCGATTTAAGTTCTCCTAATCTAACTTCTTTTTTGGCAATGTGTAGTCATTCAGGCGCTGTACAAGACATCCAGCAGCGCAGTCCTCCTCAACAACCAAATCGGAATATACTTTAAGACCACAGTCGGTGTCCGTCAGGGTTGCCTGCTCTCCCCAGTACTATTCAACCTTTTCCTAGAAAACATCATGCGCGAAACCCTGCATGACTTCCACTCTACCATCTCCATAGGAGGAAGAATCATCAACAACTTGAGATTCGCAGATGACATAGATCTACTAGGAGGCAGCAACAAAGAACTACAAGACCTCACCAAGAGACTAGAAGGAAGAGCAGGTGCATACGGAATGGAAGTGAGCACCGAGAAAAGCAAAGTGTTGGTAAACAGCTCAACCAACACCCAAGCTCAAATCTTCATGAACGGACAACAACTTGAAGAAGTGGATGCTTTCAAATATCTCGGCACCACCCTCACAAACGACGGTCGCTCAACAACTGAAATAAAGATTAGGATAGCGATCGCAACATCAGCAATGGCTAAGCTCAGCAAGATTTGGAAGAGCAGAGAGATCAGCTTTCCAACAAAGATCAAACTGTACCGATCCCTGGTGCTATCCATACTGCTGTATGGATGTGAAAGTTGGACTTTAACAGCAGAGACTACTAGGAAAGTCCAGACGTTTGAGACAAAATGCTTCAGACGACTGCTTGGAATCTCATGGAAGGACAGAAAGACCAATGACTTTGTCAAGAGCCAAATAACTATGCTAGTGGGTCCACTGGAACCACTCTTAGCAGTGGTCAAAAGGAGGAAGCTGTCATGGTTCGGGCATGTGACACGCCACAATTCACTGCAAAAGACAGTTCTACAGGGAACGCTAGAGGGTGGTAGGCGAAGAGGGAGGCAAGCCAAATGCTGGATGGACAACATCAAGGAATGGACCAATATGGATAGCGCTACGCTGATACGACAAGCAGAAGATAGAACCGGATGGCGTCGTCTGACTACGGAATCGTCCCTCATGTCTCCTCTACGCCCATCCCGGGCAGGAGAATAATAATAATAATAATAATAATAATGGTACTTATATAGCACTAAATCTTGTGCATAAACAAATCAAAGCGCTTTCGCACCAGTCATTCTCACGCAAGCATAACTCTAAAACTGAAAATCTAAAAAGACAAGGAAGAGGCAGGGAAGGGAGGCGATTTTGGGAAGAGGTGACTTGAAAGAGCTGAGTGTGGAGACTTGACGAAGCGAAAGAGGAAGTTCATTCCAATTGCAAGGTCCAGAGACAGAGAAAGAACGGTGGCCAACAGTCGAGAGTTTGAATCTGGGTATGTGTAAGTGGAGTGGATCCGAAGCTGATCGTAGTGAGCGAGATGGAGTGTAGAGGTGAAGGCAGCCACAGAGATAGGAAGGGGCTGATTTGTGAATACATTTGTAGCATAGAGTGCTGATCTTGTACTTTATTCGGTGTGAGACAGGGAGCCAGTGGAGATGTTGCAAAAGAGGAGTGGTGTGCTCAGATCTTTTCTTTCTGAGGACGAGTCGGGCAGCAGAATTTTGTATGCGCTGAAGGGACTGAATGGATGAAGCAGGCAAACCAGACAATAGAGAGTTACAGTAGTCAAGGCGAGAGAGAATGAGAGAAACGACAAGTCTAGATGTTGCGTCAGTGGACAGATATTTCCGGATGGAACTGATGCGCCGCAGTTGACAGTAGCAGGATTGACATGTCTGATTGATAAATGTTTGCATGGACAGTGTGTTGTCAAGGACAACGCCGAGGTTCCTGACTGAAGTGGACAGAGGGATGGATGTACTGCCAAGTTTGATTGTATTAGTTGTAATGGAAGAGAGTTTTTGTTTAGTTCCTATGATCATTGCTTCAGTTTTGTCCGCGTTCAATTGTAACTTATTTAGAGTCATCCAATTTTGAATATCCAGGAAGCAGTTAGATGTTTCTTGCAAGAGCGACAACAGTTTTTCAGGTGTATCACTCTTCTGGAGTTGAGTGTCATCAGCATAAGAATGATGACTGACATTATGGCGGTTGATAATTTCAGCGAGAGGAGCAGTGTACAGTGTGAAGAGCACTGGGCCTAAAACAGATCCCTGTGGGACTCCATGTTCAATTTTAACGGGTTCAGACTGGAAATTATCAACAATGACAGACTGGAATCGATCAGTGAGATAAGATTTGAACCAGTTTAGAACGGTGCCGTTGATACCAAATGTAAAATGAAGACGGGAAAGAAGGATTGAATGGTCTATCGTGTCAAAGGCGGCTGACAAGTCGAGAAGAGTGAGAAGGGAGATCTGTCCTGAGTCGGACGCTAGCAGTAGGTTATTCAGGATGTGAATGGAATGAATGGAATGGAAGCATTAACCAGACGTCCTTTTTGATTTCAAAGTTAAGCTTTCTGAGCCAAAACCCATAAGCTCAGGTACTTAAATTTGTCCCTTTGTTTTCCTTTATCATTTTCAACCAAAGTTTCCAGGACTTGAGAACTGAATTCATAATAGCATTGTATTTGAATAATAGTACTGCTCTGTTCTGATCTATTCTAGTAAAACCATCTTGATTGCTCAGTAATATTCTCTCGTTTTTGCTGATGATATCCTTCATTCTTTCAATCCCAGCTTTTGTTCACATGAGAAAGAATAGTGAACGTCCTTTGTACTGAATGAGTGAATTATTCCATAAAAGTTGATTATGGAAATTCCCTGGCCCTATATTGGTTTTGTTGACAATTGTTTTGTGGTCCAAATGGGTATGAAGTATTTTTTGCCAAAATGGGTTTTTGATATCACTGTTCGATGTTAACAACTTCGTTCTACAGTTTATGTCCAAAGCACCCAAATTATTTACCAGTTTATCAAGATGCCATATGGGGATGTAGCTCCAGTTCCTATCTACTGTAAATGAAAACTTTCTTGCATCTTATTAATGTCAGTCATATTAACCCCTCCTTGGCTGACGTCTGCTTCCATTATTTTTCTCTTTACTTTTTCAGAGGCTATCCTGTTTGTTTTCTTTGCCATATGAATTTATACAGCGTTCTATTTACCTTTGTCAGAACCCGTTGTAGTAGACCAATAGATTGCATGATGAAGACAATTTGATTCAATATAAAAGTTTTCATTGCAACTATTTTCCCATATAAACCAAGATCTCTTTTAGTTTTACTGCGTGTTTTAATCACGCTGTCATTTGCTTCAGTTCTGTGTGTCCAGTTGTCCTCTATATTAACTGCATCTTGGTAATTTTAAAAGTATTTTCCTAGTATTTTTATTTGTCCAGTGAAAACAGATGGCAAGTTATGTTTTTGTATCCTCAAACTCATTGCTTTAGTTTTTTTGGCATTTAGTTTGAGTCCAGAAAAAACCCTGAAAATTCATTTATCACATCATGTGCTTTTACCATGTCTTCTTTATTGTTGAGAAACAGGGATGTGTCATCTGCTTCTGCTTTATTTTAAGCCTTACTGAATCATTATTGACTGGTGGGATAACGATTCCGGATACGTCACCGTTACGTTTTTTTAAGATTTTTTTTTCATTGCAGGCAGTTACAGCGAAGATAAAAGCTAATGGTGAAAATGGGCAATCTTGCCTGATTTAGCATTTCACCGGAAAAGATTCAGAAATCCACCCCCCGTGATTTATACTGCTGACTGTGTTGGATATGATCACTCTTACCCATCTTTTAAAATCACACCTAAATTAAAAAAATGTCAAAAGATTGTAACATAAATGTCTTGGAGATTGAGTCAGATGTTTTTTGATAGTCGAGTGCTAACAGATATCAACCTTTGATAACGTTGTGTATGGTTTGGATTACAGTTATTTTTGCTGATATTTGGTAATCTCTATTGGTGAGTGTTATAGGACGCCAGTTCAATATCTAGAAAGGTCTTGTCAGTTGATTTCGTGTTCAGAGAGATAAATGTGTTATGCACATCGAAATGAGTAGGATGTGACAATCATTTTCATTTTGACTGTATTCAAACAATTATCTTTTTTTTGTTGTTGTTGTTGTCTTCTTCCTCCTTGTTTGTTGGCTGTAGGTCCCACGTTCGCTCATATATAATGCACGAGTGAGCTTTTACGTGTATGACCGTTTTTACCCACGCCATGCAGGCAGTCATACTTCATTTTCGGGGGGTTTGGGGGTGGTGGTGGTTGTGCATGCAGGGTATGTTCTTTTTTCCATAACGCACCGAACGCTGACATGGATTATGGGATCTTTAACGTGCGATTTGATCTTCTGCATGCGCATACACATCAAGGGGATTCAGGCACCAGCAGGTCTGCACATCTGTGGACCTGGGAGAATGGAAAACTCTCCACCCTTTACCCACTAGGCGCCGTGACCGGGATTTGAACCCAGGACCCTCATCAGATTGAAAATTTGTCAGCTGCTGGTTACCTCTTGCGCACTATTTGCCGACTACCAGAAGGATACGCACTTTGCTTGCTACCGCTAATGGGCAAAATTGTGAAAATTACCACTATTGAGCGCGCCATATAGGTAGGTATACAGGCTTATTTTATACCAAACACTGTGCTGAGAGAAGTAGCAGCTGACAGACTTTCATGGAACTCAGTGGATGAATAGTCAGTTGTGCACGTGTGTGTGCATGTGTGTGTAGGCCTGCGTGGTTGCGCGCACGTGTGTGAATGATTTCCGCGGCAGGAGCCACTTGAGTTCAGACGATAGCAAAAAGAATTAGCGCGCGTGCAGCGCGCGCGCATGTATGTGTTTTTTTCTCTCCCTTCATTATCGCTATCGCTCTCAATCGTCCATTCCCCCCCACCCCCCCACCAAGGACACTTGCTCCAGTGACTTAAAACTGTGTTTTCTGTCGCAGTATTCCAGTGTCTGGTGTTTGTTAAATCGAAATAGATATAAATCGGCAATTCCTCCATTATCGAAAGCAAATTATACGTGTCACCGACTGCAGAGTCCGAATGCTTGGCCGACGGCCAGAGAGAGAGTTACCTCCCAGCGTGATGTTTCAGCATTGGTTAATCCCCTTTATATCACACACACACCGTGCTGCATACTCGCACGGACACACACACACACACACACACACACATGTTAAATGCGAGCAAAGAGATTTAATGCGATGTTAATCTTTAAGAAAAGAAAGGGCATACACCCCCCAAAAAACAACACAAAAAACAGACAAAACAAAAAAAGAGGATTCATACATGACAGCAGTTCATACATACTAATTTATGACTGAATCCTGTTGCTTCGAAACTATCTTTTTGACACACATTGATGGCTCGAAAGAAAACGTGTGACCATGTGCAGGGGTAACGAACTTTAAAATAACTTCACAGCTCGCGGCCGATGCCGCCCCACCTCCTACCCCACGGAAAAAGGGAAATGCAGTATCCACCACAATTCTGTGAATAAGTTTACTTTTTTGCTTTCTAGCCTTTATATGATTTCGAGAGACAGATTAAGGAGCTAAATCTATATTATGGGCGTTTGTCTGATTTCGAGAGACAGAATAAGGAGCCAAATCTATATTATGGGCGTTTGTCTGATTTCGAGAGACAGGATGAGCCAAATCTGTATTATGGGCGTTCAGCACGGAGTTGTTGATAAAGCTCATCGGGAACTGCCTGGGCGTTATCTGGTGTGTGTGTGTGTGTGTGTGTGCGCGCGCGTGTGTGTGTTGCTGTTGTTGTTGTTCACGTCCGTGAATACATACTATGTTGACTTCCCCCTCCCCCTTTCCCCCTTCACCCCCATAAGAAATTTACGAGCTGTGTGTGTGTGTGTGTGTGTGTGTGTGTACGCGCGCGCGAGTGTGTGCTTGATCATGTGTTTGCGTGGGGAGAGAGGGGTGTCAATAATATTGGTCGGTGAGGGGCGGGGCATTGGTTTGATGATGACCGACACAGAAAAGGAAAGAAAAGAAAAGGAGAATGGGGTTGAGTTGGATGTGCTGTATGCGGTGTGTAGGTATAAACAACAACAACAAAAACGACAACCAAATCTCTTCAAGCCCCGATAGTTTACTGCTGTCAAGCCAGCGGTCTACAAAGACCTCCTGGTACGGTTGTCATGTAGGTCATCGGCGTATCTGGAGAGCCCTGGAGTGGTTGTTGAAGGCAGCGATACAGAGGATGCAATATCCCACCACCCAAAAATCCGTGAAGATTTATGAGCAGATACCTGTCGCGTCTACGAGTGTGTGTGTGTGTGTGTTGTTAGACTTAGAGACTGGAGGCGGGGAAAGGGATGTGACAAGGAGGAGGAAGAGATATAGGTATAAGTTTTTTGGGTGTGAGAGTGGGGTAGGTGTTGTATGAATCGACTGACCTGGATGCGTATTGTAGCCTTTGCCAACCGACTTTGACACGAATGACTCATCGGACTTTTCTTTCTTTATTTCAAAAGATATCTGTTATCACGTCCGTGAGTACATACAATGTTGACTCCCCCTCCCTCTTTTCTCCCTACTCCCGCTTCACCCCCATAAGAAATTTATGAGCTTAGGGGACGGCGATGTTTTCACTGCGACTATTATTTTCTTTTTATAAGGATGAAGTGTTTAGAGAGAGGGGTGATCAACATACCATTATATGCAGGAATATAGAAGGAAGTGCAAATCATGGGAAATGCAACATTGTTTCGATGGGGAAAAGAACTTGACATTGATTTCCTGTCCAACCATTTTATGGTTGTTCATAAAAATTAAAAATAACACACGCGTGCGCGCGCGCTCACGCACACATACACGCATGTATGTATACACACACGCGTGCGCGCACGCATGTACAGACAGAGACAGACAAGGACACACACACACGCACGCACGCACACACATACACACACACACACTCTCTCTCGGAGAACAGCACACCTACCACCGTACTCAACGCGGGGTTCAAACGACAGATACGATAGAAGTTCCCACAGAACGTCAGCAGAGCCAGCCCCCTCCAGGTACACACATTGGGAGGACAGACGCCAGAGAGATCCCCGGGATGGAAGAGGTGACTACACTGAGACACACGCAGATGGAAGACGTTGTAATGGTCATGACCGAATCCCAACCGCTGACCATCCACAACCCCCAAAGCCCCACCCCCATCGGACTCGGAAGTCCCGACCGCCTGCCAGTTGTTCCCGGCACGAGACTTTACAGTCATGTTTTGAGAAACGATGTGCTGTCAGGTTCTACAGGACATACAAACCAATCAGTCCGTCTCACTTCTACCACTACGGAGGGTGGTCCACATGAGACCAGCAGCCAGCAGCCTGTTCATCACCATGTTCCAGAAGGAAGGGAACCCGAGAGAAACATCCCTCTGATCCTGGCAGCAGAACAGCAAGAACCAAGCGTCCACCCCTCTCATGCTGTGTGTGACGCCAGTTGTTCCAGCACCGACCACTCTTCAGACCCGGTGCCGCCCAACACGGAGGACACAAACACAGACGTGATAGCAGACGCAGGAAACCCTTCACACCAAATAATTTCTGCGACGACAACGAACGAGGAGACGACCCCCCATCTACCCCCTCCGACCTAAGAATGCATGGAAAACCCCTCTCCCTCCCGCCCTTCCACAACAAACGGTGATGAGAGCGGAAAAGGACGAACGCAAAAGAAAAGTACGCCTGCAACTAAAAGCGCGGCGCAGAGAACAGGGGATTCCTCATTGGACAGAAGCAGCAGCAGTCCTCCTGCGATGTCCGTGCGAGGCAAGCAGAGCGGTGCTGCACGGACACCAACAAACAGCAACTCACAACAAACTCTGACTGACAGATACGTAACACTCGGGCAAGACTTCCGACAGACTGGGTGACTGCTCTAAAAGCATTTGGACACGAAAGCTGGTAAGAAAAAGAAATGACATGAAGGCCGTGACCCCGATGAACTCGGTAACAGTGTACTTGCTGGTAACGCAACACCAACGAGCGGCCTACATCTAGGAAAATCGGAAATCCTCAGAAAAATCAAAGAATACCAAAAAGAACAGGTACAAGGCCATCACACCATCGATCGCCTCAAAGAAATAAAAGCAGAGAGAGGGAGCGGCCGCAAGTCTAACATGAAAGGTAGAGCACGATGCTTTGCAAATCAAACAAATATCGGCATCATTTCCAAACCAACATTGCGCAAATTTCTTCAAAACGGAACAGAGTCTCTGTGGGCCTTTCCAGATCCAATCGACTGAGCAACACACTAGACGCCACGTTTTTTGGCATCAGAGATCTTTTCCCATCCCTCTTGCGGCCAGTCAGTGGCAGCCTCTGTGCGTGTGTGTATGTGTGTTTGTGTGGATGTGTGGGTCTGTGCTTTTGAGTGCGTTTGTGAATGCGCGAGAGTGTAAGTGTACACAAGTGTCAGGAGAGATCTGTGTACGTGTGTGTGTGTGTGTGTGTGTGTGTGTGAGAGAGAGGAGGTGGGAGTGCGGGGGGAGGTGGGGTAGAAGATGAGGTATGTGAGTATATGCATGCCTACACTGTGGGAGCAACAGGATATTGGAACGTATATATATATATATATATATATCTATATATCTATATATATCCTTGTATATATGTGTGTGGGGTTGGGGGTGGGAGATATGGGCGTATGTGTGTGTGCTTGTACAAGTAAGTGTTCATCTCTGTGAGTGTGTGTTTCTGTGTGTGTGTGTGTGTGCCGTGGAAGCTGCGATACGTGGACTAGAAATGAGTGTGTGGAGGAGGGGGGTAGAGGAGGTGCAAGGTAATGTGTGTGTGTGTGTGTGTGTGTGTGTTGGAGCTCATGTACGTTTATATGTATTTGACTGTGCTTTCATATCTGTGAAACTGCATGTTTGGTGCATTTCTGTTGTGCATGTGTGGGTGTGTGTGTGAATGTGTGTCTTCATGTTTTACATTTATTCGCTTATTTATCACCATTGTTGTCTTATTTATTTATTTTTATTTTATTTTTTATTATTATTTTTTTTTTTCATTTTATTAGTATTACTATTATTATTACTACTACCTTTTTCTATATTATAATTATTATTCATTTATTTATTTATTTATGTAAGCTTATCTATAATTTATTCCCCCGTTTTTTTTTTGGTTTTTTTGTTTGTTTTTTTTGTTTTTTTTGTTTTTCTCAAGGCCTGACTAAGCGCGTTGGGTTACGCTGCTGGTCAGGCATCTGCTTGGCAGATGTGGTGTAGCGTATATGGTTTGTCCGAACGCAGTGACGTCTCCTTGAGCAACTGAAACTGAAACTGTGCCCTCAACGCTGGATCTGAAGCTGACATGCAACTCAGTGTTGACAAGTTTGCCACTGCCAGCAGGAACTTCGGCCTTACCATCAGCACGAGGAAAACTGAAGTTCTCCATCAGCCAGCCCCAGGGAAACCCTACGTTGAGCCCAACATCACAGTCAACGGTCAGAGACTCAGTGCCGTGGAGCGGTTCACATACCTTGGCAGCACACTGTCACGAAATGCGACCATCGACGATGAAGTGAACGTCAGGATTGCAAGAGCAAGCGCAACTTTTGGTAGACTGAGTGCAAATGTCTGAACAGAAGAGGCATTAGTCTTGAGACCAAGCTAAAGGTCTACAGAGCAGTAGTTCTCCCCACACTACTGTACGCGTGCGAAACTTGGACAGTGTACCAACGACATGCCAAGAAGCTGAACCACTTCCACACAACATGCCTCAGGAAGCTACTGAACATCAAGTGGCAAGACAAGACCCCAGACACAGAGGTGCTCGCAAAAGCCACCCTTCCCAGCATCTTCACCATCCTGATGCAGTCCCAGCTTCGCTGGGCTGGACACGTGGCGCGCATGCCAGACCATCGGCTGCCCAAAAGGCTCTTCTATGGCGAGCTGCAACAAGGGAAGAGGTCACACGGAGGTCAGAAGAAGCGCTTCAGAGATACTCTGAAAGTCTCTCTGAAAGCGTTTGATATCAACCCTGATTCCTGGGAGGAATCTGCAGTAGACCGTGACAAATGGCGCGCTGCTGTGCACAAAGGCGCCAAGTTGTGCGAGGCCAACAGGACTGCTGCAGCTGTTCAGAAGAGGCAGGCCAGAAAGTCACGGGCAAACAAGCTCCCTGACAATGGTATGCCTGTCTTTGTCTGCCCCAACTGTCAGCGAACATTTCGTGCGCAGATTGGACTATTCAGCCATCTGCGCATTCACAGATAGATTCATGAGCATCCTCCCCCCCACCCCACCACCACCCTACCCCCATCCCCCAGCTGGATGACAACGATGGTCATCATCGATCTCGATGGACACACCACCATGGCAACGGGTACATGAAGAGTGTATTCTTTTTACATTTTTGTGAATCCTTGGTGATACCTAACAATATTTACCTATAACCAGAATTTAGAATAAAACTGTTTTGAAAATAGCTGAAAATAGCTGCCATGTCTTGCCTTAACAAATCTAACATTGTTATTTTCATTTTGGGGGAGGTGTGTGGCAAAGAAAAAAATGTGGTTTCACAAAGGTCAGGTTGTAGCAGTAGTAAATTCTTATAAATATCTGGGTCTGATTTTTTCAAATGAATTAGCATTTAGTAAAGCCTTCAGTGAGTTAGTAACTTGTAAAGCAAGAAAAGGAGTCACGTGACATTTTAAGAACTCTTTGTGGAGATTAAGAGATTGTTCAGCAACGATTTTTGTAAAAAAAAAAAAAAAGATTTGACACACAAATTAAACCAATGTTATTGTACGGTGCAGAAATATGGGGTTTAACACATCAGAAAGCGGTGAAAATATTCACACCTTTTCATTAAAGAAATTGCTGAATGTTAGCCCCCGAAACCCAAATGACATGGTGTACGGCGAAACTGGACATTACCCCTTACACATGTTTTCACCTATGTTGCTTGTATCAAATACTAGTACTTTAACACCACTAGACGATTCCATTCCCATGAGGACATGCAGTTCATTATGGACAGGTTCTTAACCTCCTGCAGGCGCTTTGGACTCACCACCAACCTCAGCAAGACCGAGTCCATGTACCAACCAGCTAGCTCACAGAACGCCAGTGCCTCCCCCCCCCCCCCCTCCACCTGCAATCAAGATCGATGACACAGAGATCAAGTCAGTCAACAAGTTTTGCTACCTGGGCAGCACCCTATGCAGCAACGGAGCCCTTGATGCAGAAGTGACGCTGCGCATCGCCAAGGCCAGCTCCGCCTTTGGCAGTCTCAACAACAGGCTGTGGAACAACAAAGGCATCAGGTTCAGCACCAAGATGAAAACCTACAGAGCTGTTGTGCTGACCACCTTGTTGTACTGCTTCGAAACATGGACGACGTATCGCCGTCACATTCAACAACTTGAGCAGTTTCACCAGAGATGCCCACGAAAGATCCTCGGCATAAAGTGGCAAGACAGGGTCTCCAACCTCCAGGTCCTAGAGAGGAGCGGCCTGCCCAGCATTGAAAGCCTGCTGATCCAGTGCCAGCTATGCTGGACAGGACACGTTGTCCGCATGACAGACAGCAGGATCCCGAAGATGCTTTTGTATGGCCAGCTGAAGGAAGGCCACCGTGAACGTGGAAGACCCTGCAAGCGCTTCAAGGACACCTTGAAGACAAACCTCAAAGCCTGTGACATAGACATCGCTTCCTGGGAAAATGATGCCCTTGACCGCTCTCGCTTGAGGATGCTGTGCTCTAGTGGCATAAAGACGTTTGAAAACAAGAGAACGCTGGCTATTAAGGAGAAGCGTGAGCTAAGGAAACAGGGCTCAACTTCTGGAGACGTTTTCCCTTGCAACACCTGTGGGAAGTGCTGCGCATCCAGAATCGGCCTTTTCTCCCACATGAGGACACACACCGACAGATAAGCCTGCCTGCCTACTCATCCGTCGGACCGACGGGAGACTCCATCATCATCAGACGATTCCAGACTTCCACGAAAATCATACAACATGCTTATGTCACTTCATGATGGCAAAATTTGTTGGGTAAGTCATGTTTATAAAACTTTACACGATACGGGTTTTGGCTTTGTATGGGAAAATCAGGGGGTGGCAAATCAAGATATATTCCTGAGATCTTTTAAGCAGAGACTGATAGATTGCTACTATCAAAAGTGAAATGAATATACCAGCAGTAACACTAAATTTAGTGTTTACCACACATTTAAAACATCCATATCCTTGGAATCCTACTTCACAACAATTACCAACAAACATATCCGTAACATCCTGATAAGATTTAGATTAGAACTACAGACACACAAAAAACGTCGCACTGCTGTCTCGGAGCAAAACCTGATATGCTCATTCTGCCATAATGCTATAGAAACGGAACTGCGTTTTCTTTTCCACTGCACGGAACTGAACGATTTACGACAGAAGTACATTCCTAAGAAATGTACGCTTTATCCTTTGATGACTGGGTTTCAACGTTTGATGCAAGATGAGCATTGTCTCTATGACCTTGGTAGATACATTTATTATGCAAACCGACGTCGTCAATGCTTTTTCTTTTTCTTGACTTTTTTTCTTTTGAAGATTTATTTGACATTGTTGATCATGTTTATAGAACACAAAAACTATTGTTAACTCTAACATTGTCAACACGTTCAGTTGTAATGGGTCATATGGCCTATACAATAAAACTTCTTGCTTTCTTGCGTTCTCTGTCTTTCTCTTTCTCAGTTCGAAGTAGCACCCTTCTGTTTTCAATCCATGGTAAAGATGACTGTCTTATCTAAAAATCTTCAAATTCGCAACCGGAGAGTTGTTTGGGAGGTCCTTTCATGACAAGTACGTGTATGTTTGTGTGTATGTGTATTGGGAAGCGAGAGAGAGAGAGAGGTGGGGAAGGGCAGAGACAGACAGACAGGCAGACGGACAAAGAAATACAGAGGCAGGACAGAGAAATGTCCATACCCATTCCTGTTAAGGAACAGTCATGAGAGCCATCAAACTGAGACACTTGGTTACAGCCAGCTGGTTCAATTGATTCACACTTCACTGACTAATTAATGGTCGATTGAATGATTTGTCGGTAAATCTATCGGCTCAGAGGACTGGCTGGTTTGCAATGGATCGAGACAGGTTGAGCTGTCTGGCAAACCACAGTAATATTTCACAAACAGCAGTTAAATTTAGCAAAGTGTGTATTTATACACATTACTCCCGATATCATGTTTTTATGTACTATCCACAACATTTTCCCAGGAAAAAAACAAACAATAACAACAAAAAAACAATAGATGTAACATACGAATGGGTGTATTACAGGCTTACACACTACCTGCAGTAGGATTTGATCATGTGTTTGTGAGTGGTCTTTATTTTAATGTCTTTTTCTTTTAAATGATATTAGAACGTGTTTAAATAAATTTTACCACCGATGCTTTTATCTGGAACAATGACTACAACAGTAATAAGTTGTGCATACCAAACTCCTTTTTGGCAGATGAGATAATTTTAAAACCACTACCCCTCCCCAACTGCAAATCCGTTGAAAAGTTTAACCCAAACTGTTTTTATGCTTCTTCCACTTCTTTATGGAAAACGAAGACATCTGGGATTGGATTTATAATTTTCTCTCTCACTCCCTGTCTCTCTTTATATATATATATATATATATATATATATATATATATATATATATATCTTACAGTCTCACACAATTCTCTCTCTCCCTCAGAGAGAGAGATGGATCGATACAAGCACAACCTAGCAAAACGCGTGACGGATAGTGTGTGCGTGTGTGTATGCGCGCTCAAGTTTGCTGAACGTGGCCCAATTTTATCTATTAGATTCTAATCACTTGTCTTTTTGTATATTTTTTCGTATTCTATTCTAATGTATTTGCTTATTGTTTTATTGATTTTACCCCAATTTATCATGTTTTACCAACATGTTTCTCAAGCAGCATTTGACAGGCTCTCAATGCTTCAGTATCCAGCGCCTAGGGTCTGTGCATTTGTCAGGCATCTGCTGCCCCCACCACTCCAATTAAAAAATAAAAAAGAAGCAAATCTGAAACAGCGTTTATGTATCAGTTCACTCCCTTGGTTCATCCTAGAGACTGAATCTATCTCAGAGTAACACACACACAGGACAACCCCATTGGGGTCATAGCTGTGCTGATCGAGAGCAGATACATTTGTTTGGATTTGCTTTGCTTTGCCTGGATGTCTTGACCCTTGACAGGATTCTGTACACAAGTGAAACAAGGTCACATCTTCTCTGGTAGTGTTTTAGACAGGTTTCCGATCGACAAAGAACCACATGCAGAGCAGTTCTGCCATGAACAGACATCTCTAGAAATATGAACTGCGCAAAGGTCACAGGAAATATTGGGAAGTGTTGCAGATCTTGCTGTGGTCATGGCAACTGCGCAGACCTCTGCACACAGACACACACACAGACACACATGTACATGATTTCGTCCTTCGGATTTGAAGATGACCATGGATTAAAAATCAGGGCTAAGTTCGGTGGCCGTGGGTCTGGAGGTGACTGATGAGCGAATCCAGGCCCTGAAGGCTCGTCCACATGTGGGACACATGTAAGTTGGTGCTGTCGTGGAAGTGGATGCTGCTCGGCCTTGCGCACAGCACGCTTTCATTGCGCCTGACTTAAGCTGCACGAGCCCCTGTGGTGATCTTGCTGCGCCAAGCTCGACGGTCCAGAGCATGAGTTGATGACGACGCCCAGGTCTTTGAAGGACGCTTCGAGGCGGTCTTTGTAGCGTTTCTTCTGCCCTCCAACTGAGCGCTTGCCCTGACACAGTTCTCCGTGCTGCAGCTGCTTGGACAATCGACTGTCTGTCATTCTGACCATATGTCCAGCCCACCTGGCCTGGGCTTTCTGAAGAAGGGTGTAGAGGCTGCAGAGGCCAGCTCGTTCCAGGACTTCCGTGTCGGGGACTTTGTCCTGCCACCTGATGTGGAGGAGTCTGCGGAGACAGCTCAGGAAGAAGCGATTGAGCTGTTTAGCGTGTCTGCTGTAGACAGTCCAGGTCTTGCTGGCGTAAAGGAGGGTGGTAAGGACACTGCACAGTAGACCTTCAGCTGGGTGGTAGCGCTGAGTCCTCTCCGCTCCCAGACGTTCTCACGGAGTCTCCCAAAGGCGGCGTTGCCTTTGGCGATCCTGTTGTTGACCTCAGTGTCTATGTTCAGTGCGCGAGGGAGCGTGCTGCCCAGGTTGGTGAAGTTGTCGACTTGCCTGGAGGTTCTACCCCTTCACTGTGATGCGCGGCTCCTGGTATGACTTTCGTGGGGAAGGCTGGTGCATAACTTCGGTCTTTTGGTGCTGATGGTGAGACTGAAGTTGTGGCTGGCTTTTGAAAAGCAGTCCATTTTGCACTGCATCTTCTGCTCTGTGCTGGCATTGAGTGTGCAGTCATCAGCAAACATGAAATCTCTGATGACTGTCTCTTTCACCTTTGTAACAGCCTGCAGGTGCCTGAGGTCAAACAATCTCCTGTCAGTCCTGTACCTGACGTGCATTCCTTCTTGGCAGTCACGGAAAGCATCTGTCAGCATGGCAGAGAATACCACACTGAACAGAGTCGGGGGGAGAACGCAGCTTTGTTTAACGCCGTTTGTCACTGGGAAGGCCTCTGACTTGTCTCCGTCATCCAGAACTTTCTCCATCATGCCGTCATGGAACTGGCGGACGATTGTGATGATTTTGCTTGGGCAACCAAACTTCTCCATGATTTCTACAAGCATTCTCTTCTGACCGTATCGAAAGCCTTGGTCAGATCGACAAAGGTCATAAAGAGGTCGCTGTGTTGCTCCTGGCATTTTCCCTGGAGTTGCGCGGCAAAAATCACGTCTGCTGTCCCACATTCAGTACGGAAGCCGCAGTGGCTTTCTGGGAGGAGACCTTGTTCAAGATGTTGGAGAAGGCGGTGGAGCAGGACACAGGCAAGAATCTACCCAGCAATGGGCAAGAGGGAGATACTTAGGTGGTTGTTGCAAGACTAGCGGTTGCCTTTCCTGTTGTAGATGTGGACGATGCTGGCATCTTTCAGCTGTTGCGCGATCTGTCCGTCGTTCCACATGGACTGGAAGAGTTAAGTCAGCTTTTGCATCATTGCAGGTCCTCCTGCTTTGTATACCTCAGCAGGTATTGCATCAGATCCTTGCACTTTGCCACAGGAGAGTTGCTTCACTACCTTCCTGCCTTTACACACACACACATTCACATACACACACTGAGAGAAGACTACCGCAAGATAACTGGCCATTTACGTCACGGCGAGAATAGTTCAGTGGACACAGCGTATGGCACTGAAAATACATAATCTACAAACACATCGTCACCCTATTCTTCCATCGACTGGCATGTGAGTTCTACAATTTTAACTACCGCCACACCACCCCCACATCTTTATCGGTTTGTCTGTTCTTTGCTCTTTTCCTCCCCTTCTGCTTTTCTGTGTTTCTGAGAGCGCGCTCATTCATCCAGGACACACACACACACACACAAAGTTTCAGTTGTACCCCTCTCCGCAAGTGAACCACTGAGTATCTCAGTACCATGGTGACCACTCACAACAATCTGTTGGGGTATACATGTCAGCCGTCATAACAGTGTTAAGCCACCACACAAATCTGGCCAACAGTGATGGAATGGGAACACACAGAGAGAGAGAGAGAGAGAGATAAGGGGGCGTGGGGGAGGGGGGGGGGGCGGTGGGGTGTGTGTGTGTGTGTGATGGAGTGGGAAGGAGCAGGGATTAAGAGAGAGTAAAATAACGCCAGGTGGGCCTGGTGCATGGGAATGTATATTAAAGTCTTCACGGAGTCTTGCCCTTACGAGGGTGCAATGTTACACATTCTCAACGAAAGGTCAAGATTACTGAATTTTATTCATTCGGTCAAATATAACTTTAAAGGTTGCCCACTTACATTGTTAAAAAAACAATAAACGCTACACAGTATGAACGATTAATTGCCCTGAAAATGAGCGCACACTGACTTGTCAAACCACAGTGACGATGAGAGACGAAATTCATTGACTGATGCCCAAACTTTAGTCTGTCAGTATTCTGGAGTTTTCGAAAAACCGAGACTGAATGAGATTTACGGTCAGGTAAGGACTGCACTTGGTAAGGATTTTATCCCGCGTGGGACCGTATGACGGCGTCGAAGGCAGACGTGAAATGGGTGGGGAGGGTAGGGAGTGGAGGGAGTGTGGTTATTGGTGCCAGAGCCTCATGGAATGGCAGTGTTTGAAAGCTTACATTCTTGTGTGTAAGCTCAATTCTGGCCCCAGTGCCAGAAAACTAGTATCTATGACAGTGAGTGTGTGAGTGAGCATGAATCAAATTCCAATCAGAAACAGTTTTGATACATTGCCCAGATCGGCTTTTCACTCTTCAAATCTTCAGATTTGCATGGATTTTCTTTAATTGGACAAGTTTTTTGATCCGCACTGAAACTTCTTTCTATGAAAAAAAAAAAAAAAGAAGAAGAGAAAAAAAAGTTTTGAAAGAGTAGACGGGGGAAACATTGAACTGAGTACACGGAAACATGGCAGAAAGAGCCAGGCTCCACTGGTTGTTACTGTGATGACGAGCATGGTTGGTGAGAAAAAATGGCCGTGTTGGCTGTGACCCAGATGGACGTGGCCGTTATTGCACATGTTGTGAGTAATCAGCGCCAAGTACCAGTTACAAACGTACTAATCTTACATTTTAATGATTTATCATTCGCCTCTGGCTATATCATTTTCATCTGTTGCTTCTTTCATAGATTCTGAACCCTGTTGAATGATCCCCCAAAACGCCTATCTTGCCGCAAAACACATTTAAAATGAGTTCATTTTTCAAAACAAAGGTCCCCTAGCCTACATCAGGGTAAGGTCTTTGGAAAATTTAAGTCTTGAAACTATGCATTCAAGTATATTGTATTGTATTCAATTACTCTTTTTGTCACGACAGATTTCTCTGTGTGAAATTCGGGCTGTTCTCCCCAGGGAGAGCGCGTCACTGCACTGAAAGCGAAACCCCATTTTTGGGGTATTTTTTCTGCAATTTTGTTTTTTGTTATCCTATCGAAGTGGATTTTTCTACAGAATTTTGCAAAGGACAACCCTTTTGTTGCCGTGGGTTCTTTTACCTGCGCTGAGTGCATGCTGCACACTGGACCTCAGTCTATTGTCTCATCCGAATGACCAGCGTCCAGACCACCACTCAAGGTCTAGTGGAGGAGGAGAAAATACTGGCGATTATGGGATTCGAACCAGTGCGCTCAGATTCTCGCGCTTCATAGGCGGACGCGTTACGTCTATGTTGCAAAGACATGTTCTCAATGTTTTGATTTTTTTTCCGTGATCAAAAATGTATGTTTTCAATGTCTTTTTTTCCGAGATCGTATATTATTTCCGAAGCACCGGCTGTTTTCCCAAAGCACCTGGTTATGAAAACACTGTACCCCCACGCCCCAAACCCACCAAAGTGTCCAAGGCAACAAGTTCCCACTGCACGCTAAATGGCTCACTGCACAGTTGTTGATCTTGGGTTTAACGTCCAACCCACTACACTGTGTTTCTAATGCCTGATAGTTGCTTGAATGTATGTGTGTGTGTGTGTGTGTGGTGTGTGTGTGTGTGTGTTTGATTCCTGTCTGTCTATCTCTTATCTAAAGAGCCTCCTCACTAACGCAACACAGCCTCCCAACTCACGGTCAAAGGCACACATGAACACGGCACAGGGCTGAACGAAACGTTAAAAAACGGTGAAGAATATAAGGTGAACATGAATCTTGACTTAATACATCACTGGAACTAAATTTAGCATGGAAATAATAGGTGTACATCAACATGCTGATAAAAAAACTCAGTTCCACGTCAGAAAAGTACTTCAAACCAATAGCCAAATTATCAATGCACACACACAGTATTTGAACTGGTATGTTTAAATGGACAGTTACAAAACCTTTCATTTTTCATTAACTCTAGACCTCGGTTGATCAAAGTAAAACACTTGTAGTATTGTAACTAATGCGGTCACACCAAAATTTTCTTTGCGCAACCACTTTTATCTACTTTAAAAAAAAAAAAAAAAAGAAAGAAAAAAAAAAGAGAGAAAGACAGCCTTTTTAAACAGTTTGCTCACATTCATACTCTCATATGGGCAGGAGTCTGAACTCAAAGAACGAAACCTGAAGACTTGACCTCGATTTTAGGACGGAAGCAAGTCATATGAACTGGCAATGTGGGCGTCACTTTACGATTCATGACCTTGTTTGTCTCCATGACGGCTTACAAAATTTGTGTTGTGACACAGTGTGGATTGGTCTCATCATGCGTGTTTACCAGTGTAACGTCCCAAATCACCCCCCTCTCGTGTAGGTCCCCCGTGGGTCTTATCAGTGTCCCAATTCGTCCCCGTGAGGACCTGTCATTGTCCTAAATCATCCCCCTGGGGTCACTCTAGTGCCCTGAAACCAACCCAACCCAACAGATCAAAACAACTGCATGAAGAAATCCGTCATGAAGAGTTGGTCAAGAAACAGAAGATGAAAGTCTACATTGACAACCGATGTCAAGGACATGCATCTGAAATCCAGGTCGGTGACACTGTTCTTGCCCTTCAAGAAAGAAAGAAAGAAAGAACTCCTTACTATTCTCAAACACCTCTTCAAGTCACAGTAAAAACAACAACAAAAAAACAAACAAAAAAACCGGTTTCATGTTGACTGCAGGAGAGGGTGACAGAGAAATTACACGCAACTCTTCTTTTTTTCAATAAAGTCACCCAACCCTTATCTTCAACTGGCAGAAAAAGGAAGTCATCCAGTCGCATCGACCCAGTAACATCTGATGCTGATCCAGTCAACCAGTCCATGCCTGCTCCTGCCCCAGTTGCAACAGAAATTCCCCAGTCCAGAATGAGCAGCCCAATTCTAAGAAAAACACAACATTAAAAAAGAATTTATAAAAAGCCAGCACATCTCAAAGACTTTGTGACCACGTGAAAAACAAAACAAAACAAAGAACTGACAGTTCAAGAGAGGATACTACAGTTAGTTCAGTTTAACTATGAGCTTTTGTAAAGTTCTTATTTAAATGATTGTATGAATTTACGTGTTAATCAGTTCAAGAACGTTTCTTCAAGTACATCAACTCTCAAGTCTAAAAAGTAAAGAACATTTTGATAACATATTTTGCTCTTCGAAGCCTATGAACTCTCAAGTGCAAGAAATTAAGCACTTGATAATACCAAAATTCATTCATACAAGTTTATGTGACAAGAACAATTCAAAATCAGCAACACCTTTTTAGATATATTTTTATTCCAAGATGAGGAGGGATGTAATGTCTACATGTTTTGATATCAGTCTTATTTGTATAAACAGACATTATAATAAAATTAATTATTGGTAACCCGGGCAATGTTTTATTTATCAGTCTGTTTGTATAAAGAGACAATATGATAAAAATGATTATTGGTAACCCGGGCAATTCAAGAACCCGTATGTTATTGACGTTACTGAACGGACGGCATTCAGTTGAACAGATTGCAGCTCAGCATGAGTCTGTTATTCTTTTATATGAAATAACAGCGACTCTTCAGCAGTGCTCCTTGGTTAGGCGCTAAAGAAATCGTATTAACTACTATTAAAAACAAAACAAAACAAACAAACAAACAAAAAACCTACTATGTTTACTGCTACTACTACTACCGAGAGCGAATGAGCGATCGATCGGGACTGACAGAGAGACAAAGAGGGGGGCGGGGGAGGGAGGGAGGAGGGGAGAGAGAATATCCCGTCCTCCCAGTTCATGAATCAAACCTTTGCCCAAATGACCCTGAACGCTGACCTCGCAGTAAACCTAACCGACTTTTCACCGAGACCTGTAACAATCTACGCTACATTATTGGCTCACCCCTCCAAACTCTTATCACCCTTATTTATGGTACTGGCAGGCAGCTAGCTACTCACGTGGAATGTATCGACAGGAATACCATTGCTTCCTCCCGCCCACCCCACTGGGTCGCTGCCAGAACTGCACCCAGAGCGGACTAATCCTTCCTGCCCTGTCTGGTAAACAATACTGACTACGTACTGCAGGTCCGTTCGAGCTAAGCAGACAGTGTGATTTAAAGGCAGTCGTATCAGACCTGTTTTTCTCATTGTGTGTCAGTCAGCTATAGGAGGAAGCAGGTACAGTCAGTAGGGTCGAGTAACAAATGTGACGTTACTTGTATTGATCGGAGTATGCCGTGTGGTCCTTGCATTATCTGTGTACAAAAAGAGAATTTTTAATCTGAAAACTTATTTCCTTTAGGAGGGGACTGGTTTGAGACCTGAGATTAAACACTTTCATCATCTGTCCGTCAAATGGGAAAGGTAAGACAAGTATATCCATGTCACTCTTCTTTTGTTTAATCTATTTATTTGTTTCTCATTTTCTTTCGTTCTTTCTTTTTCATACGTCTGGCTGTTGCTCCTAGCAGCTTCCTTAATTTCTTCTGTCATCAAATTCATTTAAGATATCAAAACATAAATAACAGTTTGACTTTGCTGTAATTTTTTATTGAAGAATTTGGAATTTGTTATTTTTTGTTTATATTCATTTGTTGTCACAACAAAAAGAAAGTCGCAAAAAGCAAAGAAGAAAAACAGCAGCAGCAACAACAAAAAACAACAACAAATACTGTAATGTATTTTCCAAAGGATGGGAGAGAGAGAGACAGAGACAGACAGACAGACAGATAGGGAGAGAGACTGACAAAGTCTTTTTATCGTCCATTCAGCGTTATAATACCCTTCACACACACACACACACACACACACACACACACACACACACACACACACACACACACAGCGACAGACAGACAGACAGAGGAAGATGATCGTAAGAACATCAGACCTACATATGATAGTCATTTTTACTATATACTGCTCATTTCTGCTTCAAATATTCATCTTATCTGATCTCGGTCTTAGCAATTCTTATTGAGACACCGGATACAAAGATGAAAATATGGAAAGCCAATGAAGAAAGACACGTGTGGAGCTTTTTGGAACAAAGAAATAAAGAAACTATGTGCTCAGTGATCTTACATGCAACTGATCCTACAAAAATGCATACGGATGGAACTGCTTTATTTATTCGCATTATTGCATTGTATTTTCTTTTTATGTTTATTTCAGTGCAGATTTGAAGTTTAAGGACGGACGCCATTAGCTTTCTTCGGAATGGTACGAAGTGGGAATCTGGTCATCGACACCTCAGCACTGAACAGTGGCAAGAGTCATTGACAGATCATCTTCTGCAGCCCTGCGCTCTGTCCACAGATACAATATATCAAGTCGTGAAGGAAAAAACACAACTCCCCTAAGTCACCAGAAAGCGTCTGCGAATGTTCGCATCCACACAAGTTTCTGTCTGTCGACCAGGATGGAAGGCGTAGAAGAAGGGTCGGAGAGCCCTGTGTCGCACGCTGTCAGCGGTGATTACTATTACATGAAAGCCCTGAGCTACCTAGCTTCATCAGCGGAGAGCAGTTCTGAGGACATGCACTGCAGCTGCCTGCACTACCCGCCCGCACAGGGCAAACTGGATGAGGACCACTTCAGCACGGGCTTCAGGCCAGGCCTAACGCTCGACGACCACCACGGTTTCGGTGCCTGCAGCGAAGTCAGCAGCTTGAGTCAGTACTCCTCTTCAGCTCCTTCCTCGTCGGGGCACCTCCGGGACCACAAGGATGGCACGGGCAGCAAAGGCGGGCTGAAGACCGGCAGTAACGATGCCAGCGGGAAACATCACCTGAAGCGGAGAATGTCGGACGGTCACGTGCACTGGGCGGACGAATTTCAGAAGGACCTGACACGCTGCCGCCCTCGTAAGTCCTACACCCGTCACCCGTCTCTCCACGTTCCCCACATCAAGCCCATCCTCAAGGCCAACCCCGAGGACGGTGACCCAAACTAACCAGTGAGCAGTGACCCCTTAAAGCTGTGACCAGCACTAACCAGTAATTAGTGACCCCCTAAAGCTGTGACCAGAACTAACCAGTGAGCAGTGACCCCCAAAAGCTATGACCAGAACTAACTAGTAATCAGTGACCCCCTAAAGCTGTGACCAGAACTAACCAGTGAGCAGTGACCCCCTAAAGCTGTGACCAGAACTAACCAGTGAGCAGTGATCCCCTAAAAGCTGTGACCAGAACTAACCAGTGAGCAGTGACCCCCTAAAGCTGTGACCAGAACTAACCAGTGAGCAGTGACCCCTTAAAGCTGTGATCAGAACTAACCAGTGACCCCCAAAAGCTGTGACCAGAACTAACCAGTGAGCAGTGACCCCCAAAAGCTGTGACCAGAACTAACCAGTGAACACTGATTGTCAAAGACTGGTAATAAATGATTGGTGAAGACTGACTCTGGATAAACAATCAATGAACAACAATTAAAAAAACAACCCACCTGTGATCATAATTTGCGATGTTTGAACCTTGCAATCAGACCTCCTCTCTCCCCAGCCCCCAAATATGAGACAAGACCTAACTGGTGAAGACTGAGCCCAAAAATTTTGCTGGTGATATTTAGTGAAACCGACCCCTGAAGACTATGACCAGATATAATCATTGAAGACTGGCCCCTAAAGATAGTGATCACAAACAATAAGTGAAGGATTTGTTCAGTCATTGAAGGCTGGAGCCTATGGATCCTGTAAACACACCACCGGGGCTGTACAAATCGAGGCCAAGCTGGACTCACGTGCAAATGAAAAGACACTTTATTTCTGTTTTGAAATTGCTATTTGTTGCGCACTACAGGAAAAGTGCAACTTTCTATGATTTAAGGAAAATGCGACAACAATGTGATATCATTTACATTTTGCGATTTTGTGCGTGAGTGGACGAGTTCATGATATAGGGATATGTGTGTGTGTGTGTAGCTGGTGAGTGTTTATGTGTGCATGTGTGTGCATGTGTGTGCGCGCGCGCGCGCGCGTGTGTGTGTGTAGCTCGTGAGTGCGAGTGTGTGTGTGCTCTTCAGTTTAACGTCTATCCTCATAATGTGAGTTTGGACGGACAGACCAAAACTGGAAAGTGTGTGTGTGTGTGTGTGTGTGTGTGTGTGTGTGTGTGTGTGTGTGAGAGAGAGAGAGAGAGAGAGAGAGACACACACACACACACACACAGAGACTGAGACAGACACAGAAAGAGATTATTTGGTTGAAAGGATTCAGAACAGATCCGCTGTGTATGCGGTGCTTGCATGGATACGTTTCAAACCACAATTTCTTGAAGAGAATGTCTTAAAATGATGTGAATTACGATGTGATCTTTCTCGAGACAAATGATGCAAAATACAGGGTATATAGAGTAAAGCCCTTTCCATTGCGATAAGTGACCATCATCAGACATCAGTTACATCTGCGGCAACGAGGAGTTGCTGGGATACCCTTGTGTTGCCTGACAATCCATCACACGTTTTGTGCTGTCATATTAGCTTATTGTGTAAGTCTGCAAAATGTTGTCACTCATTTTTCTAAACTTTGTCAATGGGTGTGATACTGCGTTTCAAAACATACCTCTGTATGTGTGTGTGTGTGCGTGCGTGTGTTTGTTAACTGTTCGTTTCACCACCGTCCTATTTCGATTATCACTGGCATCTGCGGGGTATGTTTGGATTGTGATTTTTCTGTCGTAGATATATGGAACACCAGCAGACTGCAAGCTGTGTGTCGCTTATATATCATGGGAGGAGGGTTCACAAGTCTAGGAGGGCACGAAACTCGAGTCATGTCAGGAATAACAAATGGAAAAACTTAATTGGAATGTCACCACCGTCACCGTCTTTGAAAGATTTAAACACCGCTCAACTTCACTAATTAAAAGTGGATTATTATAGTCGTTTTAATTAGACAGAAAAGTGGTGTACCCGCTCTTGCTTTCCTTCATCACCATCACAGTGTTCCGAGTTAAAAATATGCATCCCTCCACCTCCCCTACACCCTCCACCCCGCCATGGAGGGCCCGAAATATTATGGTGACCCGAAGAAACCAAAAGGCCGAAATATTTGGAATTTCAGTGTAACCAATTTTTTTTTCATTCTGTTGGCCTGATTGTGTTTATTTCTTCATAGTCTGCATGTTTGATTTTTACTCGTTATTGCCATAAAGGTGGCCATGAGCCAATCGGACAAGCTGCGATTAATAATGACTGTACGTTACAAGTCACCCAATGCCTATTGTAAATGACTTTGTCCAGGTTCCTTGTAGCTCTACACTGTTGTTTTACGTTTACGTTTGTTTTTGAATATTTTGAAGGGATACCTTTGTTTCTGGTGCTCTGGAACATACTGCCATTTTTTACAGTGACTTCAGATCAACGAGCATGCAATGTTGCTTTCTTTTATTATGTCTTTTATATTCAATTCTCTGTCTTATTTTTTCCTGTTTCTTTATAGCACAATCCTTTATTTTGCACATAAACCACGCCCATTAAAGTCACGCGAGTTAGAACGAAACGGTACGGAAGATCATTGCCTGTACAATGAGCATATATAATGCACTTGCACGATTGTTAATTTTGAGGGTGCAACGTTCTGGGACAAGCTGTTAATAAACGCCTATTAATAAGGTAATTCTATATTTGTTTCACGAGTCTTTTTGTCATCCCTGTGGAAAGTGTCTCTCTCTCTCTCTCTGTGTCTCTCTGTGTGTGTGTGTGTGTGTGTGTGTGTGTGCGCGCGCGCGCGCTCGCTCTTGTGCTTCTTTCTCTATGTGTCTGCGAGTGTGTGTGTGCGCGTGTGCGTGCGCGTCTGTGTGAGTGTGTATGGGTGTGTGAGTGTGTATGGGTGTGTGAGTGTGTGCGCATACGTGCCTGCTTACGTGCATATATGTGCGTGTGTAGATATGTGTGTATGTTCGTGCGTGCGTGCGTGCGTGCGTGCGTGTGAAATGGAAATGGTTTATTCATGTTAAAGCCATAACCCCAAATGAAGGGGTGTGAGTGACAAAATGGACAATTGCAAATACAAATATTGATGTCCATATCTGTATAGAAAAAAAGGACATTTTACTACGAAAACATTGAATATCTGATTTTAAAAGCTCGATACAAAAACATACTGAAATTGATTACATTTTCATTTGTCGATATCATCAGCGAGATCGGGCGGAAAGGACATGGTCCTTGGTATTTTCCTGGGATCAGTCTCTCACATTTTCCAATACTGGGCTTATACTGTATAAATCCTTTGTCGAAAATAATGAGTTCAAATAACAGATACTCCAAAACGAAACTTCGATGTAATTTGTTTTACAGTACAGTTCAAACTGAGATACGAACACGGTTTTCCATGTGAGATATTCCGTTGAATATGGAATGTATCTGAAATCTTTCACTTGCTTGGATATGGTGCTGTCAGTTCTGTCAGTTTCAGTCAGTAAGCCTTTGACGAAGATCACAAATGAACATCTTAACATTTCATACTCGATTTATCCATAAATGCCCATATCCGTATTCAAACATATTTTTACATTAGTTGCTCAGTTCCTTTTACCCCTAGCATGAGTTGTAAAAGTATTGTGTATGCTTTATGCAGTATCCTATTTTCATCCAAACCGATTTATCTTTGTTTTGCTGTTGTTTTTTTACAACGTAAAACAAAGCATCACAATGGGATATCTATCAATTTCTCCATGGACAAAGTCATTGGCGTACCCCTAAAAACCAGTTCAAAGTATACAAATGCACCTCACACTGTTCGGCTGTTTTTTCTTCACCCCATAATCCAGCACTATACTGAGGAATCGGCTGTATTTTTTAATCAGTTTCAAGAATATTTTCAGTGACTTATTAAGCATGTGCAATTTTTGCATTTCGCTAAATTTTTTACAAGTACCCATGAAAATTTTCTCCAAAATATATTCCAAGATATTTATAAACATTTACAACAGGCATATTTTCGTCATAGGTCCATCTTTCTCTACTAGATAAATAGCTTCCTTTTCTAAACATAATGATATTACTTTTGAATGAATTAACTTTTAAATCTAGAGCAACTGCATCGCTATGTAAACTAACTGCTTCTGCAAACCAGTAGTAGTGTCACATTAAAATAACATCAGCCAATAGTAGAATAAAAAGTTCCAAGGTATCAAATGAAGAAAATGTAGCACCATGTCTGCCATTTCTCATTTCAAGGGCTAATCGATTCATAAATAAAGAAAACAAAACCGGGCTACAGACATCGCACTGCTTGACACCAGCCGTACAGTTTACAACTTCAGTTTGGTTCTGTTTTTCGCACGGGCTCTTAATGTACATGCTCTTGATACATCTAAACAGTTTTCCTTTTATGTCATTTTTCTACAGTAACTTTCGGTTAATTGAATCAATAGCTTTTTCAAAGTCTATAAAAGCTAAATAGAACTTTCGGTTTCCAGCAAATTGTCTCTGTACTAATGCCATTAAGGTAAACATGTAATCGATAGTGGAATACCCCTTCTTAAATCCTGCTTGTATATCTCCAGTCAGGCCATTTTCTGAGAACCAGGCTTGCAATGTATTATTGATGATAGTGCTAAAACGTTTACTGTTGGTGCCACACAGAGCAATACCCATATAACTACCAGGGTTATTTACATCCCCTTTCTTACGTATCAGGAAAAATACCAACAACGCATTAAAGAAATTAGCAGAAAAAAAACCGTTTCATCACAAGAATATTTGGGGAGTTTTCCGATTATTCCGTCTGGTCCTGGAGCTTTATGTTTCGGTTTCCTTAATGCAAGCAACACTTCCTCTCTTGAAACAGGGTGATTGAAAACAGACCCTCATCATCATCTTCATATTCAGTACCTGTGTTGTCATCAGTACCTAAATTTTCATTTTCTTTTTCAAGTAGTGTTTGAAAGTTTTAGTACCAGTCATCGAGTGTATTATTGTACCCAACATGCCTACGTTTACAGGAAATTCTACTTACTCCGAAATTCCTGCTTTTTTTTAAATTTATTTTTTTAACAGTTTGGATCAACACTTTTTGGTTATCATTAAAAGTCCTTTTCTTCTTTGAGAATTTTTTCTTATTACCGTCTAGCTATACAAAATGCATTGCAATCACCCGCATCTGATGTGCGTCGATATTCATTAAAAACTTTCTAACATGTTTTCTTTTAACACGACACTCGTTATACCAGTCCTGTGGTCTTTTGTTGTTATTTACAAAAATACGTTTTTTCATACATCTATCTTTGATAAATTCATTGAACAGAGAAAGTGCTTAATTTATTTCAATATCAATCATATCAATTGCTGTATTCAGATACACACGTGCTAAGACCTCAGAAGCCTATAAGCTTGCGGGTATTCTACCACTAGATGAAATCAGAAAATTAAGTTCTGCTAAATATATTGTGAGATGTACAGCAGTGGATGATTTTGAGGAATTAAATATTAGGTCTGATATTGATTTTCCAAAAAATGCACAAAATAATTCAAATCTACAAACCATTCGCACATATGTGTCAGATATTTTAAATTCTTCAGACATTGATTTGCATGATATGGCACCTCGTGTTCTGGTGCCACCTGTCCCTCCCTGGGAGTTAACAAAAGCAAACGTCAACATATGTACTTCTGACACAACAAAAGGAGAATCTCCACATATAATAGCAGCATCTGTCAGAATTGAATTAGAAGAAAATTTTGATTATCATTTAAAAGTTTACACTGATGGCTCGGTCCTGGATGATAGCAGTGCAGGATCTGCTTTTGTCATTCCTGACCTAAAAACAGAAAAATCATATTATTTAGGTAAGGGACATTCAATTTTTACAGCTGAATTGGTGGCCATCCTTATGGCTTTAAATCATCTTGTTGATATACCAATCATAATAAGTAATATCCTATTTTGTGTTGATTCTCAATCTGTCTTAAAAGGTTTGCTCCTTTTTGAGAATAATCAAAGAGAAGATTTATTTTTTGAAATTAGGTATTTATTGCACTCCCTATTTGTGAAGGGTACAAATGTTGATTTTTGTTGGATACCATCCCACACTGGATTCCGTTATAACGACCAAGCAGATAGGGCAGCAAAAAGGGGAGCAAAAAATCATATAGATAGTATAAAAGTATATTGCCCATTGTCATACAAGGAAATAAGCAATATACTAGAAAGAGACTTTTATAGGTGCTTGAATTCAAGTCTAAAACCTCGTCAGTTGACTCTCTCAGACTTTGGTCCGATTCGCAGACCAATTCTGAGCTTAGCTCTCAGACTATTATCAAATTCATTACGGACCAAGTATTGTTCTAATGTCAAGTGTATATGCTTTAATAACCTGACAATTGAGCATATAATTTTTCACTGTAGCTTGATGAAGCCTTTTGTACACGAAAGTGTGTCTTCACAAGTGACTGAGAACGTTGATGTTTTTGACTTTTTGCATTCATTATCAGTTGTTTCGCTTGTCAGTTTAACGACTTCTCTTGTACGAAGTCCTTTAAGTAATTTCCTGTAACTGTATTTAGAGGGTTTTTTGTTTGTTTGTTTGTTTGTTTTGTTTTTCTTTCAAATTTCACCCACATTTTTACCCTCATTTGCCCAGTTTCCCCAAACCCTCCATTCATCCACATCTCCCACCCCTTCTAACAGATAATACTCAGATGTATTCATAAATACTTTTACAAAATGTCTTCAATCACCGATATGTGTGACGGGACATTAAACAAAAATTCCTTCCTTCCATACACACGTGCCTCTTCTGATTTTATAGCATTGAATATAACTCTGCATTGTCTGAGTTCCAGACATACTTATCAAAAGCATAATTATCTTCATCTTTGTTTTGATTGTTTTCATTTGGAAAAATGTATGTACATCTGTACAGGTAACTGATTTGAGTCAATCAAGTTGCGAGAATCACAAACAATGGAGAACAAATCACGTGATACAAGAAAAAAAAATCAACACTACTGTCCAAGTCACAAATGTACGTGTAGCAACCAACACGGTCATCACCACAGATACCGTTCAGAATGCACAGATTTAAAGCAGTACATAGATGTAATAAACATTTACCATACGAATTCAACACTATCTTGAGAAAGCATCCCATAGTTTACAGACTCACTTGTATTATGCTGGCTTATCTCCTTTGAGTTAAAGTTTAGTGAAATGTTAGAAATCCTGCTTTCAAGATCACCTGATACAATATACACATCACCTGTGGTTACAATACAGTCACAGTCTTCCAAATTTGCAATACCATTGTCAATATCAGCAAACGTGTAGTACGGGGAGCCTTCTGGTTGAACATAAGCACAAACATACTAAAAATCTTTATCAGCACCAAATAATGGTTTATCAATAATGAATAATATGATAAATCACAGATATTTTTCTAACATATTTTTCAAGTTCTTTTTTAATCAAACATAGAACCCCAACAAATCGTCTCCCTTGTTTGGACAGCTTGGCAGCGGACTCACTGAACACCATATGTAACATGGGAATCTGTCAGGTGAAACATTTTCATGAAACGTTTCCACAACACAAACAAAATGAAGGAAAACAAGAAAGACATCACATCAGAATCTTGTAATTTTGAAAACAAACCCTGAATATTCCAATGAAGAAAAGTGAAAAATGTTTGGTTTTTTAATTTCATCGAATGTCACACTGTTAACACATTTTCGTCAGAATCAAAAACATTGTTTTTGCTATCTGACACGTGTTCTGTGGCAAACGGTGTCACAAACCCTGACATTGGCAGCGCATGGCACAGAATCCAGATCACACCAGCTGTGTTGAACAACCACATTGCCTCATTTCACGTGCAACCCGGTTCACCGGTGACGATGAGCCATGACATGCTGTTCTCACGCAAACACTGTTAGGGTTGCTCAAAACATGTGTCGACCCAATTTCGACCCTCGAGTATATGCATAGCGGACATTTTGAATGTAAACAAAAATAAAAACATGCATTTTAATCGAAATTAACAGGCCGGCCTGATCGTTATTTTAATTCAGTCAAATTGTCCTTGTTATCCAGAACGAGTTTTTTGCCGTCAACTAAAAGGTGATCAGACACCATAGTAGCTCGACACTCTTCATTCTTTTTCTGTTTTGGCGGATGTGTTGTCTGTCTGCGTTTGATCTCACACACACGCGAAAAAAACCAGTCCTCCCTATCGAAGATTTTCGTTCCTTTTGATTTCATTTTTGCATTTAGAAACTTCGTTTTGTCCTTGAAGGTACATCGAGCGATGACAGGAGCATTTGGCTAGGAGTTCAGCCGATGTACTCGGAGATCTCCATCGTGCCCATGATTAAGTCCTGCAGCAACACTTCACACTGCTCGCTGGTTCCCCCCCCCCCCCTTCTCCAGGCCGTAGAATATATCAAGTTGTCACGTCTCGACCTCCCAGATAGTTGACTTTCGTAGAAATGGCGTTCCCGTAGTCTTTAGACTGTCGTTTTACTGCTTCAGGTCCGTGTTTTCCCTCAGCGCGCTCACTTCTGCTTTCAGTTCATTCACCTTTCCCTCAGGCCCACGTAATCTTCCCGGAGCTGCTTCACGTCGTCTCTCACCAGATCTTTTTTTTTCCATTTAACAAGTCAGCCATTTCAGACATCGACAGACATCTGAGACATTTTCATCATGTTAGACATTGTCGGTTCCTTGTCAGAAGATGAGAAAACCGTATTCACGCTGGGAGTGGTGGCGGATGCGTTGTTACCGTCAGCAACGCTTCGGAGTCTGGTCTGGCGCAAAGTGATGTCTTGCTTGGGGGTCCAGGATTGTATTCCACATCACCACATAATTGCAACAAGTCTATTTTGAAAAAACCCTGAAGGAGTGTGTGTGTGTGTGTGTGTGTGTGTGTGTGTGTGTGTGTGTGTGTGTGTGTTTAGTTTAAAGTATTTTTACTGTTTAGTGATATTAGACGGGTACCAAAAAAAAAAAAATGTGCGCATAGGAGATGAGGTGTGGGGTACATAAGAGGTGGTGGGATGACTATAGTAAGTAGTGGAGAACGAAGAGGTACGAAGAACTGTAGTCACTGACAGTGAATTATAACATGTATTACAACAGTGAGTTGAACATCTACATAACAGCTAAAAAAAAAAAAAAAAAAAAAAAAAAAAATCATGCCAGTAACAAAAACGTGATCAGTCAAAGGTAGATACCAACTGGACTTTGAATCAAACATTCAGAATTTTTTTTGAAGTAATGTATAATTTTTCAAAACATATCCTAAAGACAGTGTGTGTGTGTGTGTGTGTGTGTGTGAGAGAGAGAGAGAGAGAGGGAGCGAGAGAGAGACATACGTCCAGTTCACAACTTGTCCTTAGCTGGCATGTATCGCACAAACACACACACATGCACACACACACAAACACACGCGCACGAGAGATTAACAGCCATTTGCTGTGGTGTGCAAGTAGGTGTAAATGTAAGAACATCGCTTCCAATCGTGATACAGATTCAGACAGAACGCTCTGAGAACGAAATTCATCAACGTCTTTCTCGTGTTATGGTTGGCTTTTGGCGCCTGCGCACGTCTTTTTGAGCAATTGAAGTCTTATCCAAAAAAACAAAAACCAAAAAAACAAACAAAAACAAACAAAAATAAACGATCAATTACAATGACTTGGCAACATATTCAGTTCTTGAAGAGTAGCCTATAACACTGATAAAATATTTCACATGATTATATTTGGGGTAGTTCAGGCATTAATCATAACTGGCCCTTCATATGAATGCTTACGTTGATTCCGCTGTGCTATTGAAGCAGCACACGGACGCCGGACAACGTTTAAAACATTTAATAACAAAACTAAAACATTCTCAAATCAACTTCGCTAAAACAGTCGTTGAACAACGTGGTCATAGCAACGCTTCCGGTTTCAAATACAATTGACTAAAAACCCAAATCGCATGCGACGTTATGTCATTAGGTAAGTCGTATTAGGTAAGTGCTACAGGGCTCTCCCCAGAACGGCGCACTGCGTTGAATGCAAACGTACCAAAATAAAACAAGTAATATAATGGATAGACTCGCTAACAACTGTCCAATATCATTTGGAAAGTATAAGCTTGGTCGAGTCTTTGAGGTATCATTAATAAGGGGAACAAGAAAATGTCTGTTCGACCTGTTCTATGTTGTAATGTTCAGACTCGGCTGAGTCGGTAAAATGTTCGATATTTCTTTGGCTTCTGCACCAGTCTTCCTGTGCGAGTTGTAACTTGTGCCGGAGCATCTGACAAAGGATACTGGGCAGGTGCTGGAATGTTGCCTTGTGCATCATCAGATCTGGTAGCGCGATCAGATCCGGCAGCATCACCCGTTTTGGCAGTGCGATCTTCCTGAGGAGCATGAGGGTCCTGTGGTTCAGACACACAGGAATCCTGATTGGTTTTGGGAAAAGTTTGTGGGGAATAAGCAGGCTTGAGGCGATCCAGTGACACGCGAACAGCCTTTCCATCTTTGAAAATGTCAAAGTGTTTTTCAGCACGGGTCAATACAGGGAAAGGTCCATCGTAAGGTCTCACTAATGGGCCCTTGTGTGCGTCATGTCGAAGGTACACCTGATCCGCTGACTGCAAGTTTTTGGGAATGTACGACGCTGATGATCCATGGTGGGAAGGGGAGGAAGGGGAAAGTTTTCTAAGTTTTTCTTGCAGTTCTTGGACGAAAGTACTGGAAGGGAACACTTTGTCTGCACATGGGGGTGGAAGGAAATCGCCAGGCACTCAGAGGTTTGTGCCATAAGTGAAGAGAACAGGAGCAGCATCAAGATCTTTCCACGTTGTCCGGATGCCAAGCATCACGATCGGTAGTTCATCCATCCAGCGTGGTCCATTGAGGCGAGCTTTGAGAGCAGCTTTGAGGCTGCGATGAAACCTTTCCACCATGCCGTTGGCCTGGGGGTGGTATGCTGTGATAGTTTGGGGTTTAATTCCGAGCACCATATTCAGCTCTCGCCACAGCGCACTGGTGAACTGACGGCCTTGGTCTGAAGTAATTGTGTTTGGGACCCCGAATCGCGTGATCCAAGTACGCAATAAGGCTTTGGCACAGGTAACAGCTTCTGCGTTGGGGAGAGGGATAGCTTCTGGCCATCTTGTGAATCTGTCCACGATGGTAAGCAGATAATTGCAGTCTTCTGATGAAGGGAGGGGTCCCACAAGGTCCACGTGTATGTCACCAAAGCGTCTATCAGGGGGGTCAAAAGAGGACAGTGGAGTTTTGGTATGGCGGCCAATTTTGCTAGCCTGACATTCATGACAAGCCCTGATCATGTTCTTCACATCCTTTTTGAGTCCAGGCCAGATGTAGCGTGCTGAGATAGCGCGGGTAGTGGGTTTGGGTCCAGGGTGAGACAGGTTGTGCAAAACATTAAATACAGTTTTTGTCCATGCTGGAGGTACCACCGGCCGGGGGTGGCCAGTAGAAACATCACACAGAATTTGGGTGCCATCCAGAGTGATGTCCTTTAGTTGTAGGGATCCTGGTTTGGAGCGTAAGTCTGCAACGTTGGGATCGGTTTGCTGTGCCGCTGCCATTTGAGCAAGATCTACAGCAGGGATTGATGATGTGCTAGCAATCAGTGGCTCCTGGTCAGGCACAGGTGCCCTGGAGAGTGTATCAGGTACAATGTTGTCTGACCAACTGATGTGTCTGATGTCAGTTGTGAACTCGGCTATGTAGCAAAGCTGACGTTCTTGGCGAGGGGATTTGTCAGTGTTGCTTGTCAGGGCATGAGTTAGTGGTTTATGGTCTGTGAACACCGTAAATGTTTTTCCTTCCAGGAAGTAGCGGAAATGCTGGATTGCACTGTAGATGGCCAACAGTTCACGGTCAAACGTTGAGTAACGTTGTTGGGTTGGTGTGAGCTTCCTTGAGAAGAATGCAATGGGTTTCCAGGTACCATTCTGCTGTTGTGACAGTCCGGCTCCCATGGCAGTGTCTGATGCATCCACCGAAAGTTTTGTTTCAGATTGTGGGTCGGGGTGATGAAGCATAACAACAGAAGCCAGTGCTGATTTGGCCTCCTGGAATGCAGCTTGACATTCAGGTGTCCATGTGAATTTCTTGGGTTTACCTTTGAGAGCCTCAGTCAGAGGTGCAAGGCGCTTTGCGATGCCTGGAAGAAATCTGTGGTAGAAATTCATCATTCCCAGAAAACGTTCAAGAGCTTTCTTATCAGAAGGTGTGGGAAGATCGACAATTGCGCTAACTTTTTCTGGCAGGGGTTCAATCCCGGCTGCTGAGACTAAATGTCCAAGGAAATGCAGGGAAGATTAACCAAAAACGCATTTCTTGATATTGACCACTAAACCGTTGGAGGTGAGTAGGCTGAAAATGGTGCGTAGATCGGCCTCATGTTGTTCGGGTGAATCACTTGCAACAAGAATGTCATTGAGATACACAAAACAGCAATCTAGGTCCTTCAAAACACCATCCATGAGGCGTTGAAATGCCTGAGCTGCATTTTTCAGACCGAACGGCATTTTCAGAAACTCATACAGGCCGAATGGGGTGATGACTGCTGTTTTTGGAATATCCTGTGGTGCAACTGGGATTTGGTTGTAGCCGCGAACAAGGTCAATTTTGGAAAAAATTATTTTTCCAGCAAGGTTGGCATTCAGGTCCTGGATGTGGGGAAGGGGGTAGCGGTCATCTCTACTTATATCATTGAGTCGACGATAATCTTCGCAGGGACGCCAGCAGCCATTGCTTTTCTTCACCATGTGCAGTGGTGATGACCAAGGGGAAGATGAACGGCGGACGATACCTAGGTGCTCCATTTCATCAAACTCTGCCTTAGCAGCTGTCAATTTCTCATGGTCGAGGCGACGTGCACGTGCATGCACAGGGGAACCAGTAGTGGGGATGTAGTGGAGTACACCATGCTTGTTTTCTGTGAAGGAAGGTACTAGGAGTTCAGGAAAATCCTCTACAATTGCTTCGTAGCGGGAATGAATCTTGTGTATGCCTCTTCCTGCTTGCGAGCGTGCCAGTCGTCCAGGAATCACCAGATCTCCATCCAGGGACACCAGACGTCTGTTGGTAAGATCAATAGCCAGTCTTTGGGTAGCAAAAAAGTCTGTGCCTAGGATTGGCTGAGTCACATCTGCGATCCAAAACTTTTGAACAAACGATGCACCCTGGCCTAATTGTAATGGGATATTCCTTTTTCCATAAGTAGGAATGTCTGAGCCGTTGGCAGCAATCAGACTGGGTCCTCGAGTCTTTTTGCGTTCTGCGACACTTGCAGGGAAAACAGATTCCTCAGCCCCCGTGTCAACCAGAAAACTGCGTCCTGACAAAACATCTGCTACCATGATTCTGTTAATGTTGACTGAGGTAGCTGTTGAAAAGTCCTGAGATTCGGTGGAGCTAATGTTAGCAGCCTGTTTTTGATCTCTTTTCCACTTAGGTTGTTGTGGGGCCATTGCACAGGGTCGTCCACCAACCTTGTTTTCGCAGCGTCTCGCTTCAGTTCCGAATCGTGCGTGGTACTTGCACAAAGTGAAAGGATTTGAAGCAGCAGTGCTAGAATAATTCTTTGGTGGTCGATTAGATGTAGCTGCCACAAATGCAGGAGTTGGAAGATCCACTTCCAAAATGTGGTCAGCCTTTTCGGCCAGAACCTCAAGATCTTCGTTTGGAGACTGGGCAAGAATCTTTCGGACTTCTGGTGGCAGTTGATTCAGAAAAAGAGCTCTGAAGAGAGTCTCTGGGTTGGAATTCATCGTTTGCATGTACTGCAATAATTCTGACGGTCGTTTCTCTCCCAGACCTTGCATTTGCAGAAGGGCAGTACCTTTCTGTAGTTGTGTGGACTCAAAAGCTTTGAGTAGAGCCGCCTTGAGTGTTTCATACTTTTGGGTGTCTGGGGGGCGTTCAATTACCGCTTGTACACGCCTGGATGTATCCGAGTCGAGAAGTTGTACCACATGATGAAATTTTGTCAAATCATTCGTGATGGGAGGTGTGTGGGTAGCAAAAACAGCTTCCAAACGAAGAAACCATGCTGATGCATTGGTTGTCCAAAAGGGGGGTGCTTTGAAGGCAACAGCTGCCACAAGTGGTTGAGGAGGAAATTTTTCTGTCTGAGATAAAGTATGTTGCTGGATGGCGTCTGCAAGTTGTGTAATTGCTTCTGTTGTCATCGACATGATTGTAATTTGTATGCGTTTGTGAGTATACGAGTGGTCGTTGCTGGTATTAGCTGGTCACTATTAGATTCTACTCACGTCGGGGTCACCAATGAAGCAGCACACGGACGCCGGACAACGTTTAAAACATTTGATAACAAAACTAAAACATTCTCAAATCAACTTCGCTAAAACAGTCGTTGAACAACGTGGTCATAGCAACGCTTCCGGTTTCAAATACAATTGACTAAAAACCCAAATCGCATGCGACGTTATGTCATTAGGTAAGTCGCATTAGGTAAGTGCTACACTATGGGTTTTTTGGGTTTTTTTCCATTTTAAAGGTTATTTTGAGTGTTTTCCTCTCTATCCCTGTCACACACACACACTCATACGTGTGCGTGTACGCAGACTATCTTTACCCCACAACCATAACCCCGCCCCCATCAGTGAAAAGACATGTTAAACTGAAGAACGAACACACACACACACACACGTGTGTGTGGTGCCGTTAATCTCGAACATTGCCGTTATCCTCTAAAAAAACGTTCAACTGCACGAATCGTATGTCTACTTAATGAAGAATCAATTGAAAACTAACTGGCATGTCTTTTTTGTTATCAAAATTAATACAAACGCGACTAAACAGAGCGAAATAATTATAAATTGAAAAATTGAAACTTCTGTCCAGACTCCCAAAAGAAAATGAGCACTCCCCAGCAGGCAGCACGAACCCATGAAATCATAATTCATTCATTCATGTTATTAATCTATATTATTATTGTTACTGATACATAATTTTTTTGATTTAATTACTTTTCTATCCAGTTATTTATCTTATCTTATTGTATCTTCCCTCAGGGCCTGAACTGTTCTGGACTTTCCTGCTTGAGTGCAGAACGCCTAAATTTACTGTACACTGATCTTCGCTTGAATATATCTCGTCGCTCAGTGTAACGGATGAGAATGTGAACTGTTTTCTCCATCGTATGTTTTAGAACAAGTGTTGACGACAAAGACTATTGCATCGGCGCTTTACGTCACTCAGCGTCACTTGAGCGGGGATCCGTCATTATTTCTGTTTGCAAGTTAAGATGACAGCAGTTGGAGGATAACGCACTACACACGTGTGCGGAAGTAGACTGTCATGAAACTGACGTCATGGTCACAGAGAAGAGGTTCTCAGGTTCTCCTTGAGTGACGTAAATATAAAGCGTCTTCGAAATCTGAAATTCGCGTCCACCTCAGAGTCAAATTTTGATGATCTGCATGCATATAGACTAGAATCAAAATCATGTCTGTCAAGGTGCAGCAAATCATCACCACCCCGTACGAGGAACAGAAGCCGGGGACAAGCGGGCTGAGGAAGAATGTGAGTGTGTTCCAGCAGGAGAACTACACGGAGAACTACGTGCAGGCCACCCTGACAGCGAGTCTGGGAGACAGGCTGAAAGGCAGCGTGCTGATAGTGGGGGGCGACGGTCGCTACTACATGCTCGATGCCATCAAGATCATCATCCAGATCGCTGCAGCTAACGGGGTAACTTTAATAGGACTTTGTATAAAATGTTCCAACAGAAAAAAACACACCTCATTTTCCACTTGAAAGTCAAATCCATTTCTGATGTTCTGATCCATTGTTTGCGTATTTTGCCTGTTGGGAAGAGACAGAGAGAAAGAGACACAGAGACAGATGCGTTGCACGGGTTTTTTTTTTTTTTTTTTTTTTTTTTTTTTTTAATTAACATTTGATCTGCCCCAGTGTTGTTAACATGAATATAGCCTATTTGTGAGCTGACTAGTTTCGCTGAAAACATAACCAATAGGGTTACACTTACAGTGCCAATAAACAATGTATGCAAGTGTCTGGGCGTATTCTTAACGACCCACTTAAGTTTTGTTACTTCATGCAGAGATGTTTCAATCATTGTAGATGTAAAAAAAAACAACAACCCCACACACACAAAAAAAAACAAACAAAAAAACCACGACCATATTCAAAATAATGACATAATATACAACGCATGAAACACAGCCTTCAGTCTAATATGGATAAACACCTAAAAGGGCAAAACGACTCGGTGACGATTTTGTGCGTTAGTTACAAAAAAATTGATGACAATTTTTAATTGGTGTATTATGAACAGAATAACAAGAGGAGATTAAATGTACCTTTTCTAGTGTTGTCCAGCTCTTAACGCTATCAATTTTATTCTGTCAAAATGTTTATTCAAATTAAGTTTGCTGATATCAGCTACTGATATATTAAGTGATAAAAATATTTTAGAATTTTTCAAAATCAAAGAAACATTTCAGTCTATGGATAATATCGTGACACTGAGATGTAATGTTTGAAAGTGTTTGCCTTTATCATTAATACTTATGTTAAAATTGTTATGACTGATACGTTTTGTCCACTGTTTTCCCATTCATGAGGGGCTCTGGCCTATGAGTAAGTGGTTCTGATTCTGATTCCCCCACACCCCTATCTGAATGTGGCTCTCTAATCCTCACCTCCCAATCCCAAACACCCCCTCCCACACCCCTGACCACGACGTGATGACGGAATCAAAGGGGTGTGGCAGGTGTCCAAGCTGATAATCGGACAAAATGGGCTGCTGTCCACTCCGGCAGTGTCCTGCATGGTCCGCAAGTACCGGGTGGATGGCGCCTTCATCCTCACCGCTTCCCACAACCCCGGGGGCAAGGAGGGAGACTTCGGCATCAAGTTCAACACGGCCAATGGAGGTAGGGCCCCATATAAAATAACGGAGATTGTAGTGTTAAGAAAACCTAGCAACAAATCTGATTAACAAGAACGGGCATAGCACTACTGGATATGATCGAAATAAGTTATGACAAGTGACAAATAAAGCACGGTAACATTGAAGGACAAAATAGCATAGGTTCATAAAAAAAACATTGTGGCCATGCATTCCATTCATATTCATTCCGATGATTATATGATACACATCGTTTATGAACTGGCACGAACTTTGAAGGCAAAGAATCTTTTTCGGAAGAATGTAAAGACATCCATTCACACCCGTTTAGATTTTAACAGAAAACTTCAGATCTCACTCCTGTCAGTCAGCCATGTTCACGTGCATAAAAAAGAATCACAGGAGACGGATATCTTTGTGCCAATATTTATATATATAAAAAAAAAACTACTTGAAAATTCACACGTTCGCTCACACACTCGTACAAAAAAATGGTTTAAGGGGAACAACACACAACACACTGCACAACACATAACAAGGATACTCATGCCAAAAGAGTCCGTTTCACTCCAGTCCTCAGTTCCAGACACAGGCTGCGCCTCAGCGCCTTCACAGCGTGGACACAGGCTGCTCCACAGTGCCCTCCCCACAGCTTAGACACACGCTGCTCCTCACCGTGGCGCCATCAGTGGTTACTGCTGCTACTGCTGTTGTTGCGGCTGGGTCTTGGCCCAGCGCCAACCCACAAGCTCTTCCAAAATAAAAATATTTCAGTTCATCTTGTCTTGTCCTTAAGTCCCGTCAGTCACATGTGTGAGTGGGTGCGTGTGTGCCCTGTACAATTTCACTCACTTCCCTAGGTTCAGTCACACATCCTCACCATTAAATAACCAATTATAAAGTCATACTTCCTTAGCTATCGTCTTCGTACTAGAAGTTATCTTTTAGCCTCTTTTTTTCTTTCGAATGCAATCATATGTTTTTCAAGCAAGCACTAGTAATTACATATCGCAAATTTATATTCCATTATTCCAGCGTTGCAAAGAATCGAATCAAATGAAATTATGGTGCTCAGAGCCTTGCCGTCCACTAAGGCCATCTCAATGCTATCGCCACGTTAAGTCTCAGTGGAAATCATTCTAATAATAATACAAAGATTAGGTAAAATCAAGTGTAAACAAAGCAATATTCTTTTCTTCCTGTCACAGTAGCAATGACATTATGAACACTTTGACAAAAAGGAATCTTACTGCCAAGTTTGGAAACGGTATGATAATATAATAACACTGCGGTTTTTTTTAAAGACCCAAAAGCAAAACGACCATCAAATGCACATACAAATAAACTTATACAAATTAATCCATTGACACTAAAACAGTGAAATAAAATAAACACCAGAAATATTCTAAGTTGTTTTTTTTCCACTCTCACCTGAGCACTAGGGTCTCAGAGCCAAAGTTCTGAGGCTGTAAGCCGAACGGCCGCATAGATCGGTGACAAACCAGTTGTGTCAGAGAGCATGCATCAACCTGAGCTCTCACCTGAACATCCGTTTGTGTGTGTGTGTATACGCGCGCAAGCACGCGCATGACAGTCGGCGCGCAATGCACGAACAGTAAGAGGTAGAGACAGGAAGAGAGACAGACAAAGACAGAGAGAAGAATGACGATAGTGATGTTAACGTTGATGATGAGGAGTAGGACGTAGAGATGGAACGTCACCATGTCTGACAGGACCAGCCCCAGAAGGGGTGACCAACGCTATCTACAATGCCACCAGGAACATCTCCCTGCTGACCATCTGTCCCGACCTTCACTGCGATCTTGACATCCAGGCCATCCACAAATTCCAGGTCAGTACACTATCGTGTTGTGTTGTGTTGTGTTGTAGCGCATCGCATCGTATTGTATCTATCGTATGGTATTGAATTAATTTTGGTCACAACATATTGCTGTGCAAAAATTCGGGTTGCTCTCCCCTCTCTATAATACAGTGCCACCCATTTCTTTTTTCTGTCTGTAAGTGTATTTGTTTTACGATCACACACACACACACACACACACGCAAATACGTGTATGTACTTATTGGGATACTTCCGGTTTATGAAACAGGTCTAAGTGTCAGAACAGAACAATCGGTCCACACATCAAGCAGCCAGGTGACGGGATGTTTCTACAGAATTTTGTCAGGGACAAAACTTTTGTTGTCATGGGTTATTTTACGTGCGCTAAGAGCATGCTGCACATAGGACCACAGTCTATTGTCTCATCTGAATAACTAGCACCCAGACCACCACTAAAGGTCAAGTGGAGGGGTGAGAGGAAGTAAATATCCCAGTCCGTATATTGGACTCGAACTCATGCACACTCGCTTCCTCGTCTGGCACGGTACCACGAGGCCGCCGCTGATGCTTTGAAGCCTCTCGCCCAGGGACATTGGGTCACAATATCACTCCACCAGCGGACTCTGGTTCTTTAGCACGGCCCATGTCCATCTAGCTGCCTTCATCTTGTCTGTTTTTTTCCCTTCCATTAAACGTGCTGTCTGTTTCTGACTACAATACAGCTAAAACAGAACAACGCAGAAAAAACAACACTTTTTTGTACTCGCATCTGTGTGTGTGTGTGTGTGTGTGTGTGTGTGTGTCTTTAGTTTTGGTGGTCACTTTGTCAGTTTAAAAAACATCGCTAACTCACAGAATTCCCTCCCCCATATCCCCCTCCGCTCTTCCCCGACAGATTGAAGGTCATGGTCAGTTTGTGGTGCAAGTGGTGGACAGTGTCAACGACTACGTGCAGAAGATGAAGGAGATCTTTGACTTCCAGGCCCTCAAGGGGCTGTTTGCCGGCAACTACCCACTGAAGATGCTGCTAGATTCCATGAACGGAGGTACACAGAGTGACCGGCTTCTGTCTTAAAGGGGGTGATCCACTTTCTGACACTGTCTCACGACATAACACATCCACTTAAGGGAAACCGAGGGACAGTAAACACCGCCACCAGGGAGGGTGAAATGACTCATTCAGATCAAATCTGTTATATTTTTTACACAACAGAGGCATAAGATGGCCAGTCAAACAAGGAATGGCATAACACTGATCATGTGTTCGGTTGTTTTCTTTTTCCTTGGTGCTCGAATTGTCGGCAGAGCATTCGTACGATTGTGCCCGATACTGGATCACCACATGAACTGTCGGCCAATTTTCTTGCTGGGTGTTTGGTTGCTCGAAGCTTTTTACTGACTGCCTGTCAAATAAGTTATGTTTATGTCTGCCAGTTTATCTGTCTCTGTATCTGTCTGCTTCTCTGCCTCTCGCTCTCTTTATCTCGGTGCCGTCCTCCTCTCTCTCGCTCCCTCTACCCTCCTCTTCCACTAGTTCAAGGGATTTATGCAGGATCATGGACATCTGGTCAGCTCCGTTCATGTGGCCTGTCCCCGGTATCACCAGGCCCTTGTTTTACAGGTTTGGTGCTGCGTGTATGGATATGTCCACACGAACCAAACCACTTCACTATAGGAAAAAATACAAACAAAAATAACAGCAGCAATAACAAATAACATCCAAAACTGAAACTGAAAGTCTGATCAAAGTAGTTTAATACGAAGACATGATGTGTATGATTTCTTATTTTGAGAAAGGGAAAAAATTGGCATGTCAAATTTATAATATTTTGATTTATTTTCTTGTTCATTACTAGTTTTCAGAAAACTAACTCCAGGCTTGTCTGGCTCTGTCCGTTTTTTCCAAAAGGGAAAACAGAAAAACCTCTCATTTACAGTGCAAATGACATCGAAAGCATATTCTTATTTCTGGGTTTATTTTCTGAATGCGTTTTATGTATCTTATTTGATTGCAGAATGTCAGAAAACGCTATGTGCCGTTGTATATCGGATCGAATGTGACTTCTGTGCTTGTTTAATTATTGTATGTCATATCATTCAAAACTATATTCATGTATGTCTCTGCCTTGCAGGTGATGAAAACATGTTTTCTATGCTCTTTGTAACTGGCAGTCTCCCATGGAATACCATGGAAACGCACACACTAATGTACCCAAACAAGCACGAAACACACACACACACACACACACACACACTGTTTTCTTCATCCGATATCTACCCCGATTGGAGCAGTGCTAGCAGTTCTAGACTTTACCTTGTGCTATCTATCTGTCTGTCTGTCTATCTATGTCAGTGTGCTCACACACATACTTACACATACCATGTCATACGATACCATACCATACCATCCCATACTGTACACTACAGTGCAGTGTGACTGAGGCTCGGTGTGACCTAACAGTGACAGTCCAACACATTACCGGTTTGCAGTTACCGGACCCTATGTGAAGAGAATCTTCCTGGAGGAGCTGGGCGCCCCGCCGTTTAGCGTGCAGAACGTGGACCCGCTTGAAGATTTTGGAGACCATCACCCTGACCCCAACCTGACCTACGCAGCTGACCTTGTCAACGTCATGAAGAGAGGAGAGCACGCTTTTGGGGCAGCTTTTGACGGAGATGGCGTGAGTGTGTGTGTGTGTGTGTGTGTGTGTGTGTGTGTGTGTTGTCGTTGTTGTTTGTGGTGGTGATGGTGGGGTGTGTGTGTGTGTGTGTGTGTGTGTGTGTGTGTGTGGTGCGCTTTTTGAGGTGGGTGATGAGGGAAAGTGAACATCTGGCACAGTGACCGTGACATGTTGGCATGCAGATACTTTGATATCCAGACAAACGTCATTCATTTTGAATCATAGAATTGTGATAAAACAATAGAGAATCATTAATCACGTCAGTAATATATTCCTCTCACGCGTACTCTATAAAGGAGCAGCAGTGTTAGTTGATGTAGTGATTGTGCGTGTTTACAGAAACTGTACTGCAGGGACAATCAATCCGTCTACAGTGTCCTCAAGTCATCATTGACATGTACAATACCTCAGTGCCTCTGACACAGCCAGAAAGCGTACACATGCAACAATACGTAGACAATAACGAACACACGCACACACAAACACACTGCGTTTCAAACACACACATTATGCGTGCATGAGCACGTGTGAACACACAATAATAACAACAACAAACAGGCAAACGAGCAAACAAACAAAAACCTACACGCACACGAACAGAAGCAGTCTGAATCGTGAAGGCTATTGAAGAACAAGGCATCAGTACAGACAGACGTGACACGTACCAAGTCCGATGGTGTCGTTGTGTGGCGGTGTCCCCAGGACCGAAACCTGGTGCTGGGTCAGAACGCCTTCTTTGTGACACCCAGTGACTCCCTGGCCGTGTTGGCCAGCCACCTGCACCTCATCCCCTACTTCCGCAACACAGGGGTCAAGGGCTATGCTCGGAGCATGCCCACTGCCGGCGCCGTGGATAGGTGGACAGGAATAGAGAGAAAGAGAGAGAGGAAGGGAGGAGGGGGGAGGGGAGGGTGTGTGTGTGTGTGTGTGTGTGTGTGTGTGTGTGTGTGCTGAGTTTGTTTTGCTTTGGGTCGTGTGTAAATTGACGTCGTTTTTATTTAGGTTCAATTGTTGTTTGTTTGTCTGTTGCTGTTGTTGTTATTATTATCGTTGTCGTGTGTTTGGAGGAGGGTGGGTATTGGAGGGGTGGTTCATTTTGCTTTGTTTCTGTTTCCTTACTCTGTGTGTGTGTGTGTGTGTGTGTGTGTCTGTGTGTGTCTGTGTGCCAGTGTGTGTGTTTACACAGTTTAACAAACCGAACGTCGTCCTGAACACTGGATATAAGATTACAACATTTATATATGTTTGAAGTGTGTGTGTGTGTGTGTGTGTGTGTGTGTGTGTTTACCCTGTTCAGATTTGGTTTTGTTATGTACAGATCATTCACTGATTCAGGACGACACATTTACTGAGCGAAACAAAGGCACAAATTTTCGGTCAAGATTTTCATATCATCCAAATGGATACTTGTGTCGTTTGGCGGTCCAATAACTGAAAAGAGAGGAGACACCCCTACACGTACACCCCCCCACAAACATGAATGCTGGCACAAACACACTAAGACACGCAGCACGTTATTCTCCCCGTAAATTCTTAATGTTTGATATTGCTGTTAGTTAAAAGACAAACTAACGAACAGCCACACACACACACACACACACACACACATTTCCCTGTCAGGCCCACCTTTCCTCTCAACTGTCTGCCCCATTCCGTGTGCAGGGTCGCCAGGGCGCAGGGCCAGGAGTGCTATGAGGTGCCCACAGGCTGGAAATTCTTCGGCTGCCTTATGGACGCCGGCCGCCTGTCAGTGTTCGGCGAGGAGAGCTTCGGCACCGGCTCTGATCACATCAGGTACTGCTTCACAGGACGTGCTGACACTTGTCTTCATCTGTTATCTCTTTCCCACCTGTGTTCACTGTGTGTGTGTGTGTGTGTGTGCGTGCGTGCGTGCGTGCATGTGAATGTGTGGCAGGAAAGAGGCGGAGAGGTAGAAAGAGTTGATTGGGTGGGAATGGTATTAGCTGTGAGAAATAATTATAATAGGGAAAATGAAATGTTATAAAATTAGAGACAGAGAGGTACACATAGGGATACACAGACACCACAGACAAGACAGAGAAATGGATGGAGAGATGGGTGTGTACTGATTGGGCTACATTTCATTGGCGCTACGTGTCAGTATCGCTGCGTACCATTATCTTTACGTTCATAAACACTACGAGTCAATAGCTCTACGTGCCATAACCACTAGATTCAGTGCCACTACTTGTCGATAGCACTCCTTTTTTTGTCGCTGTTTGTCAATAGCGTTACTTGTCAACGCTACGTGTCAACAGCGCTACGTGGCAATTTTCCACTGCTCAGTTATTGACACCTCTGGCAGTGTGTCCGTGTGTGAATATATTATCATCACAATGTTTTTGCCGTTAATCAGGTTGCACGTTCTGGTCTGTATTTCTTCTCATCAACTGAAAGGTAAGATCAGAAGACAGGCCGCATCTTTAACCGTGGTCTTATACGTGCTCTCTCTCTCTCTCTCTCTCTGTGCAAAATTACAAAGAGGAAAAAATAACATCAGTGTGGATACATGGTTGCAGTATTTAAACAGCTGCTTGAGAAAAACACGTACTGGTAATTATCTGTTACAAAGCTATCTTCAGCCTAATAACAGCGATGCTGATCCTAGTAATACTGACAGTGATGGAAATCACAGTTTGAATCATCCTATTTCAGTTGCCGGAAGAAATTTTATTTGCTTTGAGAAAACTAAAGAAGCGTAAAGCTGCTGGTCCTGAAGGAATTACAGGTGAACTGTTAACAAAAGCACGCAGATGGAATTTAGTAATAGACTTTCTGGTTAAGCTTTTCGATTAGTTATTCGATGGAGCGATCTATCCTGAATGAGTGAAAGAGCCAGTTGTTCTTCTACTGTACAAAGAAGTGACTCCAACTATCCTAACGTTTATATTAGGATCTTGTCATGTGAGTGATGTAGTGAATTGCATTGTGCAGTTATTAGCAGGAGACTCCAGGAAAGGGAAGAGGAACTCGCACTGCAATCGAATTTGAAGCTGGGTATAAACGGAAATACTCAACAATTTTACAAAATGAGTTTCGTTTAAATTACAAATTTTACGTTACTTTGTTTATTCAAGCTTGTCCTGTTAATGTCACCTACAAATGAAAATTGTATCTTAAGATTTCTTTCTATACCTGTACAAACGCAGAGAAGGTAAAATGCCTTCGAAACAACATGAACATTCTGTGTGCGGCTTTCATTTCATCATCTGCATCCCCTCCTATGGAGCTATGACCTTTATGAATGAAACATCAGAGTCCGAGTCTGAGTCTCTCACACTCTCTCTTTGAGACGTCACGACGCGACATGACCTGACACAACACGACACGTCAGGACAATACAGACTGTACGGGTGTGTGTCAGGGAGAAGGACGGGGTGTGGGCAGTGCTGGCCTGGCTGCAGGTGCTGGAGGCCCGGAGAAAGTCGGTCAGGGAGCTGCTGATAGAGCACTGGCACCTGCACGGCAGGAACTTCTTCACACGGCGAGTGGACCTGTGTCGTTGCTCAGCTTTCTGTCCGCAAGCTGAACCGCTCTTTCTACTCACTCACACACACACACACACACACGTATGCATTAACACACATACATACACGCGCGCACCAACATGCGCATGCACACGCACATACAAACACTTGCACGTGTATTTGTGCGCAGTCACAGACGTTCACGCATGCACACTGTATTAGACTTCACGTGAACATACACACACTTACGCATATACACACGCTCGCACTCTCGCACACTCTCTCTCTCTCACACACACACACACACGCACACACACACACACTACAACAACAACAACAAAAACCTCAAGCGTGTATACATACATAAGCACGCACCCTCACACATTGATGCACATACGCACGCATACAAACACACATACACATGTATGCTCTCTCACACACACACTCTCTCAGTTCTTTCTCTTCCTCTCACACCTACACACGTTCGCACATAATTATATTAACACAAGCACGCATTTATTTATACATGCTTATATACGCAGTCAAACATGCGCACACGCACATGTACGCACGGACGCACACACACACACACACAGACACGAGCTTACACACACAAACACGCGTACACGCACGTGCACGTCACATACATACACACATATGCACAGAGAGGGGGAGAGAGAGAGAACGGGCGAGGTTAAAGTAATTTTCTTTACACCAGTGAAAGAAGCTGAAAAGTTACAGTTAGAATTTCAAGATTAAAAACTGAAGGTTCTGAAGTGCCATCACTCAGACACAAGCATGGAAGATAATTACATACAGGGAAGACATCGTGCAAGGTGGCGGTGAATAGAAACAGCAATGCTGTACTGAAATGGAACTTCATTTGAAGAGGCTGCCACTAGTTCTGAAGAAAGGCGTTCACTGCTATCATAGCTACACCACTTTAGCGTGCTTCAGCACTATAGCCACGATTGGAAGGGAAACCAACTACCGTGGCTAAGTGGTTTGCGTTGCGAACTGATGACTGAGAAATCGCGAGTTCAAGCCTCATCAGAGGTAGAGATTGTGGTGAGTTCCTGTCAAGTTCTCCGTTGTCGGCAGATTCACTGGGGGCTGACTTTGGAGGGACATGGTGGCGATCCAGGGAAGACGTTCTCTCGGTCTGGCTCCTTGGCAAGCTTTATCAGTAGCTGGCTTACTAGGCGGTGTCCTGCGTATGCTGAATCAGAACAGACAGGATCGAATACTACATATGTCACGCAGCAGCAGTGCAGGGTCTGCTCTGATGTGTGGCTTGTTGGCTTTATACATCAATAACTTCATGTGGACTGCCGACGCCGGGATTGCGGCTATGGAACCTGGTTGTTGCTTTGCAAGGGTGACTCGGGATGAGTGGCGTGGGGGTAAACCTACTGAACAGGCTCGAGAGATTAGGCAGCCAAAAAAACAAAACAAAACAAAAAACAATAACCAAGAACAACAACAACAAAAACAAACAAAAAGCAAAAAACAAACAAAACCAGTGTTAGGTCTTGACGACCTGGAGTGGCAGGCAGTAAATAATAAAATTAAAGGCTGGCTCCCACCAACAATCACAACAACAAAATAAACACTTGTGACGAAGAACTTTCACCACATTCGCCAGCTACAGACACAAAATGACACAATATAACACTAAATAGCAATTTAACCTTTTATTTCCCTTAATACAACACGTGCACAGCCCACTTAATCACACACTCAACACTCAGCCTTCTCGTTCGCTTCCGACGTAATGGTAACTTCAGCACACTAAACCCACAATCTTTCCACGCAATCCTGCGAGCAACAATCTCAATGCCTGGTCGATAACCTCTCGACCACCACATACATAGGTCACCAATCAAAGAACATTCACAATCCAGCATGCAAAGGTTATAGTACAACAAGAGCAAAAGACATTCTTAGGGTCTCTTACGATCGGTACGAATCATCCCCTGGAGTTCCCGACAACCTCAAGGCACGTTCAGGCCTAGTTATTTAACACAGTACTTACGAAGAACTCTCTGACGTCACGAACTCCTCATTGTGCACTACACCACACACGCTGGAATCTCACGTCTCTGTTATGACTTGACACACGCACTACACAAACAATGCCTCCCCATCTTCAGCAGCAACAAATCGACGCGTCGCGCTGACGGCCACCACCTTTTCCCTCCTCTCGTCGAAGAGCACGCTTGTGCTGGGACACTTCACCACGAGTGTTCCGGGCTCCTGCCTCGTCGGCCTCGGGGTGAAGTCCGAAGTCCGCCTCCTCCGGCAACCGTAGCTCCCCCACACGTGGATAACCAACGTTCCGCTCTCCCTCTGTCCGAGAACCTACACTCAGCTTCCCCTACCACACGTCGGACCACTCACACAGGGAGAATGTACAGGGGTGGGATAGATCTAAACGGTAAAACAAAATATGATTAGGCAGATCCAGCCAGAAGAAAAGGTTATGGGGCTATGTACAGGAACGGAGATGCACAATGGGAATTTCACGTATCCAACGTCCTCCGACGCCCGCTGGCCACGCTTTCCCAGGACGACGAACACAAAAGGGAACTGGCTCACACCCCGTACTTCACAGTCACTGGTGACAAAGGAATAACACCGTTCTTCGCCGCACAGCAACGTTGTACTAAGCTTAGTAACACAAGATGTAGCTCACCCACAGCAATGCTAGTACCCCAGTCCCAAAACAAACAATACAATCCTTCAGCACACTTCTAACAAGTGCTTCAGGCACAAGGAAAACAAGGAATAGTCCATCACCTCTGGACTGAAGTCCCTAGCACACAGTACCACCATGCACTAAGTCACATCCAAAACACATGGAGCAAAAAAAAACGCCTGCCTTCCACAGGGAGCACACACATAGATATCCCTCTTAACTACCCCCACGTAGAACTCTCTGACTGGTTAAAATATACAGCTGATTGGATGACCGTTCATCCACCTTACATTCTGATTGGTTAAAATACACTACAGCTGACTGGTTATATACAAGTCTATTTACAGATCTAGACTCTTGCACTCGCTGCCTAACTTGGCAACAACCACACTACATTTGGCGCTTAGCGCTGTCTCAGTCCTGACATACCCCCCTCCTACGATATCAACACCTTTGACATCGTACCAGACGTACAGCAAGTAGACAGCGCTGTCACTACGTACTGATATAACTCACCCCCCTCCTACGGTACCAACCCTTCTACTGGTACCACAAAATGGACAGCTACAATCACAATAGTATCCATCCATCAGCACTCCTTTGCAACAGCACAATCACAACCCATATTGGCTGAGATAGTCTGCTACTGCGTTCTGGCTTCCTGGGATCGCTTCAACCCTGAATTGAAAGGGTTGGAGCTGCAAGGCCCAGCGCATCACTCTCCCACTTGCCGACTTGACTCTCTCCAGGTGTTGGAGTGGTGAGTGGTCTGTCTGGACCACGAACTCTGTCCCATACAGGTAGCGGGCAAACTTGTTGACTCCCCATGCCAGTGCCAAACACTCCTTTTCAATGATGGGGTAGTTCTTTTCGGCCGGGAGTAACTTCTTGCTTGCATACGCCACTGGATGCATCTCTCCGTCATGAACCTGCAGAAGGATGGCCCCTACACCAGTTTCCGATGCATCTGTCTGTAGGACAAATGGATTGTTGGCCACTGGTAACCTACACACTGGCGCAGAGCATAACTTGTCCTTCAGCGCATCAAATGCTTCCTGGCATTCGTCCGTCCATCTCACCTTCCTGGGTTCTCCGTCCTTCGTCAAGTTGGTGAGGGGCAAAGCTATGTCAGCGAATCTGGGAATGAACTTCCAGTAGTAGCCTACCAATCCCAAGAAGCTTCTGACCTCCTTCTTCGTCTCTGGTCGGGGCGCCTCCCTGATCTTCTGCATCTTTTCAAACGTGGGTTGGATCTTGCCATCCCCAACGCGATGTCCCAGGTACTCCACCTCCTGGCATCCCAGCTCACACTTGGATGGTCTTGCCGAGACATGACATTCCCTCAGACGCAGAAACAATTTCCTCAACGTCTGAAGATGCTCCTCCTTGGTTTCTGTGGCAACCAACACATCGTCAATGAAATTGTCGATGTCTGGCGTCTGGAGAGGAAGGATAAGCCTCCGCATCATGCGCGTGAAGACTGCTCCTGAGGTGCACAATCCAAACGGCATGACTCGCCATTGGTAGCACCCTTGATGTGTCACAAACGCCGTTTTGGGTCGATCCTCCTCCGCGACCGGGATCTGCCAATACCCTTTCGCCAGGTCAATCTTACTCAGTACCACCTTGTCTCCGAGTTTTGCAAACAGATAGTCGATGTCAGGAATGGGCTCTGTGTCAAACTCCACTACCTTATTGAGCTTCCGGTAGTCGACACAGAACCTGACCTTGCCATCCTTCTTTTTGACGAGCACAATGGGTGATGCATATGAAGAAGTCGATGGCTCAATCACCCCCAGTTTCAGCATCGCATCTATCTCCTTTTCCATCACCTCTCGTTGTGAGAACGGCACTGGGTAAGGCTTGCAACGCACTGGCACGTCTGTCCGTAGATTGATCCTACACTCCTCGAGCGTGGTGCACGTCGGTAAGTCAGTGAACACATCGTCAAACTCCACCACAAGCACGCGAAGTTGTTCCGCAAACTCAGGATCCTCAGTCTCGATGACCACATCCTCGACACCCTCCGTTGCCTCCAGTGGAATAAGAGGTATGTCATCACTCCTCTCCGAGCACTCCTCCCCCTCTGGGTCTGGTTCCAGTACAATTGCTTGCACGGCTGGTTCTTCTTGTCTGGATTCTTCACGTGGCACGTGCTTCTTGAGCATATTAGCATGCCACACTGTTGTGCCTTGGGGCATTTGGATTTTGTAGTCCACCTCCCCTAGCCTCTCAATGACCCGGTATGGTCCTTGCCACGTCAGCTCAAGCTTGTTATGCTTGGTGGGGCGGAGCACATACACTCGGTCATCTGGGTCGAAAGTCCTCTGCCTGGCCTTGCGATCGAAGTACCGCTTGTTAGTTCCTGCAGCCTTCTTCACTGCTTGTCGTGCAATCTCACAGGTCTGTGCGATGCGATTCCTGAGGTCAACCACATACTCTGCTACAGTACGGTTTTCCTCCTCTTCTCCTGGCTCAGTCCATCCTACTTTCAAAATGGATAGAGGTCCTCGCACCTGCCTGCCATAGAGCAACTCAAACGGGGCAAACCCCGTGCTCTCTTGCGGTGTCTCACAGTATGCAAAGAGCGCAGCTGGAATCCATCGGTCCCACTCAGTAGGCTTGTCCATGGCCTGCTTTCTGATCATTTTCTTTAGTGTTCCATTAAATCGTTCCACGACTCCATTGCATTGAGCATGGTAAGGTGTAGTAGTCTCTCCTTTGATCCCCAACAACCTATGGACTTCTCCCATCATGTTGCTGGTGAACTGGGTCCCCTTGTCTGTAAGCACCGTCTTAGGTACTCCGGTGCGACACCACAGTCCCCACAGCGCCTCCGCCACAGTCACAGTGTCTATGTTCTTGAGTGGCACTGCGTCATGATACCTGGTGGTATGGTCAACCTGCACCAGCACGTATCTATTCCCACGTGACGCTGCTGGGCGTATGGGTCCCACAGTGTCCACTCCCACCTTGTCGAACGGGTTTTCAGGAATAGGCGTTCTCATCACGGGTACTGGTGGTATTCGCCCCTTATCCACAGTTTTTTGACACTGTGGACATGACCTGACGTATCTCGCTATGTCCCCAGACATACCCGGCCAATAAAAGTCTCGGGCAACTCTCTGCTTCGTCCTCCTCACTCCCATGTGTCCTGCCATAGGCGCATCATGTCCCAACTGCATGATCTGTTGTCGTAAGTGCTTGGGTACCACAACTTGCGTAGTCTCCTGGTGTTTCGAACGGTAAACTCTTTCCAACACTCCTCTCTTGCCAACTCGAAACGACGCATGACCATCCCCTACGCGAACTTCCACTTCCTGTTCCGCTGCTTTCCACGCTGCATCAAGTGATGCGTCTTCTTGTTGGCTCTCCACCAATTGCTGCTGTGTCATATCCTCAATGCCCAATCTGACCGGCAATGGTTTGGCTTCCCGTTGCTCAATTTTCGCCTGGGCACGGGTCTGCACAGCCATGACGTACTCTGGGTTCGCGTAGATGGGAACCTTGATAGGCTCATCGCCCCAATGTTTGGCAGCCCAGTTTCCCACAAGAACTGCAACTCCAGGGTCGCAGAAAACTAGCACGGCCATTCTACCCTTGATAAAAGGCGAGTCGAACTCTACCTCTGCAATCGGCACTTCATGCTTCGCTCCCTTTTCAGCTAAAGTCACCACACAGGTCTGGCCCGTGTATTGGTTGGGTGAAACCAAATCTCTGGCCACAACTGTGTGCATAGCTCCTGTATCCCTGATAGCCTTCACAGCTGTGCTGTTGACGGTCACAGTACATCTTGGCGTGTAAGGCTTCTTTGCACACTGGATGCAGAGTACAGGTGGTCCTCTTAGACTGGATTCCTCGACCTCCGGTACAGTTGCTTTCACCCTTCTTACTCCCCCCATCGTGTCTGTCCTCGTTCCCTTCTTGTCCCTCTCAGGACACACTCTTGCAATGTGTCCTTTCTTTCCACAGGTGTAGCACTCAAGGTCTCTTCCACTCCTGCCATATGATGTCTTTCGATCCTTCCCGTCGCTTTTCTTTTTCCCATCCTCACTACCTACTTCCTGTTCCGCTACAGTTACAGTAGTCTCCTTGGTCTTATCCGTATCATTATCCTTCCCCTTCACTCCTGATCTCTCTTTCCTTTCGGCAAGAATCCCTTTGGTGGCGACCTTAGCATCCATGATGACCGTGGCTCTATTAGCCACTTCCGAGGCTGATCCGGGTTCTGTTTCGATAACCCGCTGGCAGACATCTCCTGGTAGTTGCTCATATATCCTCTCTTGCAGGAACAGATCCAAGACGTCTGTAGCGTTATTTAGATCCTTGTTGGCTGACGTACACCATTGACGGAAGCATGCCTTCAACCTCTCCATCAGTTGAGTAACGCTTTCCTCGGCCCTAACCTTCATGTCCCTGAATTTCTTGCGGTACGAATGAGCGTCCAGCCTGAAATATTTGAGTAAGGTCTGTTTGACCTTCTCATAGATTGCCATCTCATCCGGCGTCATCTGCAGCACAGCCTCTCTAGCCTTCCCACGTAGAACGGCTACCAACCGACATGCCCACGCAGACTTCTCCCACTGGCATAGTGTAGCTACACTCTCAAAATGCCTAAGGTACTCATCCACGTCACAGTCATCAGTCAGCGGTGACATTGATACATCCTTCCTATCCCCTTTTATTCTTCCTATCTATGGCTTCCATCTCTGCCTGATGTTTGCCTCTTTTCAACTCCAGCTTTTCCCTTTCTCTGTCCTCCTGATTCCTCTGACGTTCTCTTTCAAGTTCTACTTTCTCCCTTTCTAACGCCAACTGCTCATCTTTCCTCTCCCTTTCTAACTCCACCCTCTCCCTTTCTAATGCCAACTGCTCATCTTTCCTCTCCTGTTCTTTCCTTGCCTCCTCCTTTTCCCTTGCCACCCTATTCTTAGCTTCCTGTAAAGCGAGGAGCGCTATCGCCATCTCTGCTTTCTCTTTCACCTTCCTGAACTCTGCCTGTTCCATTTCTTCTTGCAGCACTTGTTTCCTTGGGACATCGTCTCAGAGCCTACTTCCATACTCCCAGACTCTATTGTGGGCTTTTGCTCTACACTCTTCTTCACCGCATTTTGATCGTGTGACTCTGCCATTTCTTCTGTGGTCGCTACTCGTTCTCGACCTGGCTGCTTCCTCAAACTCTCCTTCAACCACTGCTCTCGAGTCCTTTCCGTCATCAACCAACTACCCGCCTGACCCACCAGACCCTCTGGGTATGTATATAAAACAAAGTAAATAAATAAATAATAGGCTAACTCACAACCAACCTTTGAAACAATCCACCCGGTACTTCAAGCTCTATTTATAGAAGCTACTAACCCTGGTGACCACAACCTAAAGCACAACGTCATTTTCAGTTCCCTTACCGAATTACGTAAATTCAGCTACACATCAATCTGCCGACAAATCAAATACCCCATTAATCAACTAACACCAGATTGATCAGAATCACTCGGTACGCTGCTGGCACTAATAGCCCATACAGTTGGCTAATAATACCACTATCATCATTCTCCTGTATCTCACCCAGCTTTATAACAATGACAAAATCGCCGAACACAATCTTTGTCCCGTAGCAACCATATAGATCTAACCAGAGTTAAACCGTTTTACTTCCCCTGTGAGGCTAGCCTATTAGATCTAACCGGTTTTGTTATACTCCGCTGGTTGAAGCATCGACCTTTCTACTATTCACAGCGTTACCCTTATGTTAGCAGGTATAGATCAAACAACAAACAGTCAGTGCAAAAGGTATTTTGGATTCATGCACACGTACCCTGCAGGGTTATTATCAACACTCAGGCCTATACACACGGGTGATCATCACTACATTGGCATTACACCGTCAAGTGCTATGACGCAAGCTGCAATGCTAATTCGTCACACAAAACGTTCACATCACACTTTCATGTGTAGGGTAGGTCTACCTGTATAGTCCACTTGAACTAGATCTAACACACACACACACACACAAAATTTCACCCACACACGAAAATTTGAGTAACTCGTCTCTGAAATGTTCTTCTTGGCGCGCAAACACAATCACCAAAACCAATATACACAAATCTTTACATTTACAAATAATCTCACACCAGAATGTTCCGTGATTTTCTCACCAAGAACTAGTCACAAAAATAATTTTTATCTGCAGCTTATATATAAAGAAAACATCACACAAGGCATCCCTTGCTCATCATTTTCACACTCATTCATTCGTGGGCAACAATACATACACTACAAACGCCACAACACACTCAAACCTAAGACTGTCTCTGGGATGTAGGCTTTGGCCTACTTTTCCAGTCTGCGTGCCCCTACAACTCTGGGTACGACCCAACCAACCTCCCGCGCTTGTCCCTACTCCTAACACGAATTTTATTATTTACCCCTACCAGTTAGATCCCGGACGAGCCCCCATATGTCAGGTCTTGACGACCTGGAGTGGCAGGCAGTAAATAATAAAATTAAAGGCTGGCTCCCACCAACAATCACAACAACAAAATAAACACTTATGACGAAGAACTTTAACCACATTCGCCAGCTACAGACACAAAATGACACAATATAACACTAAATAGCAATTTAACCTTTTATTTCCCTTAATACAACACGTGCACAGCCCACTTAATCACACACTCAGCCTTCTCGTTCGCTTCCGACGTAATGGTAACTTCAGCACACTCCACACTAAACCCACAATCTTTCCATGCAATCCTGCGAGCAACAATCCCAATGCCTGGTCGATAACCTCTCAACCACCACATACATAGGTCACCAATCAAAGAACATTCACAATCCAGCATGCAAAGGTTATAGTACAAGAGCAAAAGACATTCTTAGGGTCTCTTATGATCGGTACGAATCATCCCCTGGAGTTCCCGACAACCTCAAGGCACGTTCAGGCCTAGTTATTTAACACAGTACTTACGAAGAACTCTCTGACGTCACGAACTCCTCATTGTGCACTACACCACACACGCTGGAATCTCACGTCTCTGTTATGACTTGACACACGCACTAGACAAACAATGCCTCCCCATCTTCAGCAGCAACAAATCGACGCGTCGCGCTGACGGCCACCACCTTTTCCCTCCTCTCGTCGAAGAGCACGCTCGTGCTGGGACACATCACCACGAGCGTTCCGGGCTCCTGCCTCGTCGGCCTCGGGGTGAAGTCCGAAGTCCGCCTCCTCCGGCAACCGTAGCTCCCCCACACGTGGATAACCAACGTTCCGCTCTCCCTCTGTCCGAGAACCTACACTCAGCTTCCCCTACCACACGTCGGACCACTCACACAGGGAGAATGTACAGGGGTCGGATAGATCTAAACGGTAAAACAAAATATGATTAGGCAGATCCAGCCAGAAGAAAAGGTTATGGGGCTATGTACAGGAACGGAGATGCACAATGGGAATTTCACGTATCCAACGTCCTCCGACGCCCGCTGGCCACGCTTTCCCAGGACAACGAACACAAAAGGGAACTGGCTCACACCCCGTACTTCACAGTCACTGGTGACAAAGGAATAACACCGTTCTTCGCCGCACAGCAACGTTGTACTAAGCTTAGTAACGCAAGATGTAGCTCACCCACAGCAATGCTAGTACCCCAGTCCCAAAACAAACAATACAATCCTTCAGCACACTTCTAACAAGTGCTTCAGGCACAAGGAAAACAAGGAATAGTCCATCACCTCTGGACTGAAGTCCCTAGCACACAGTACCACCATGCACTAAGTCACATCCAAAACACATGGAGCAAAAAAAACGCCTGCCTTCCGCAGGGAGCACACACATAGGTATCTCTCTTAACTACCCCCACGTAGAACTCTCTGATTGGTTAAAATATACTACAGCTGATTGGTTAAAATACACTACAGCTGATTGGATGACCGTTCATCCACCTTACATTCTGATTGGTTAAAATACACTACAGCTGATTGGTTATATACAAGTCTATTTACAGATCTAGACTCTTGCACTCGCTGCCTAACTTGGCAACAACCACACTACATTTGGCGCTTAGCGCGCTGTCTCAGTCCTGACAACCAGCAACAACAATGTAACGGAATTTTTTCTTACTTAAATTCGTAGGCCTGTGTTATTTTCAACTGGCACTCCATCCAAACCAAAAAAAACAAACCACGAACGCGAATCAAGTTTTTTTTAGTTTTTTTTTTTTAGAAGAACGCAAACTCACATTTTTTTTAACTTTTTAATTAACTTAATGATATTAATAAATATATAATCAAAGAAAGAAAATAAGTGTTCATTTCCCAGCTAACTCAAAAAATAAATTCGTTATCCCAACTCACTCAAAAAATAAATTCCATTTTTCAACTCACTCAAAAAACTACACTACAATGACGGCTGCCCACATCTTAGGCGTCGACACACCCCCGACAGACGCCGTGGAACATTGGGCACCACACCGATGGGTGGTCCGCCGTTGCAAGTAGTTTTTGGCATGGCCGCTCTCCATCAGCAGGTAGTCTCTCCCCCGGGACGTTAGTGGACCAGCGTCTCCCTTATCCCTAGTATGCCTCGATGCTGTTCACAACGGGAATGCTTCTGGCCCATAAGTCAAACAGCAATGACTGGCATCAGCCAAAATAAACCAGTTCAGGGAAACGGAACTGGCCTAATGTTAACAATTAACAGTTTTAAAAAACGGCATTCACGTGCTTCACAATATATCGCACAACAGAACATCGGATGGGAACCTTATGTTCCTGCGTGAAAAAGTGTCCACATTTTCAAGTAGACATAAAAATCAACACACACACACAAAATACCATATAAAAAATTGTCACCGACAACACATGTACGAAGCGATTTGTTACATCACCCCCATCCTGGGGTAAAAAAACAACAACCTGATACTCTAATGAAAGTGTTTTATATATATATATAGATAAATATATATATATATATATAATAATAAAGACATATGTTCTTCCACACATTAATCCCAAAGGATAACAACCTGAATTCTCAATCTACTCGTCAAACTTATTTTGCAAATTAGGCACTCAGTCAACGTAACGCTTTCTCAAAAGCTCTCAAATTCAAAATGCAGCAAATACACGAGTTCCTGCAACAAACTTGACAACCAAGTTTCACACAAATTATCCCATGCAAAGGGACCAAAATAGGGTTTCTACTATAACACTTGAGTGTACATAGTTAGAAGATTGACTCCCATCCAAATATAGATACATTTACAATTGTATCCCAACATCGACTTAAACCATCCATACACGGATTGGCCAACAGTATCCCACTATAACAGACGACTGTACATAGCTGGGCAAATGCTCTTCAACAAGTGGATAACAAACCACCAAAAATGGACCACTGCAATTTCAGTGTCTAATACTAAGTCCTACATTTGCTTCTTAAAATTTTAAACAGATGAGAATATCTGGAAACGTCTTTTCCGGGGAAAAAATCAGCATACAGGTAAAGACAGACACACACACACACACACACACACACACACACATATATATATATATATAGAGAGAGAGAGAGCAACGAAATAATCACAGGAACATCTGAATACATCTGCCACAAAATTCACTGCAACATTTTTCATCATCTTGAGCTATCAGCCTACTCAAAGCATCTGCTTCAACATTGCTGGAACCAGAGATGGGTACCACTGTGAAGTTGTACTCCTGAAGGGCAAGAGCCCATCGCATCAAGCGACCATTTGTTGTTTTTGACCTCTTTAAATAGGCCAGAGGACGATGATCAGTTTCAACAAAGAAAAGTCGTCGGAAAAGATATCAGTGAAACTTGTCAATTGCCCACACCAGGCCCAAACATTCTTGCTCCACGGTTGAGTAGCGCATCTCTCGATCCAACAACTTCCTGCTCGCAAAAATGATGGGATGAAATACTCCATCGTCATCACACTGCATCAAAACTGCCCCCAATCCAGTAGAAGAAGCATCTGTTTTCACAGTGAATGACCGTTTGAAATCGGGTAACTGTACCACTGGATCTGAGGACAAAACTGACTTGACAGTGTTTAAAGCTGTCTGGCACTCTGTCCACTTGACTTTGTTTGGTCGACCTGCTTTTGTGAGATCTGTGAGAGGACTGACCAATGAAGAATAGTTGGGTATATATCTTCGATAGAACCCCACAAGACCTAAAAGCGATCTTATTTGCTTTTTGGTGTTAGGAGCAGAAACTGACAAGATCTTTGAAACTTTCCCTGACTGAGGGCGCATCTTTCCCCCTCCAATCACATGACCTAGAAAATCGATCTCAGTGAAGCCCACTTCAACCTTAGAAGGTCTTGCTGTCAGTCCATGAACAGACAACACTTCCAGTACCTGGTCAAGAGACTTCAAGTGTTCAGACCACGTGTCGGAAGCAATGAGAATGTCGTCGAAAAACGACACTGCACCAAAACGCTCAAGATCCAACTTCCTCATCATACGTGCAAATGAACTCAGGGCTGTTGACATTCCAAATGGCATACGTTTAAAATGAAACAAGCCAATGGGTGTTTGGAATGCAGTTTTTTCTCTGTCTTTCTTTTCCATTGGGATCTGCCAATATCCCTTTGCAAGGTCTATTTTGGAAAAGTAGTTTTTGCCCTGCAGTGAAGAGAAAAGGACATCGGGGTCTGGGATTGGTTCAGCGTCAAACTGCGTGACTTTATTTAATTCCCTGAAATCAATGCAGAAGCGAGTTGAACCATCCTTTTTACGGACCAACACAACAGCGGATGCAAATGGCGATGTTGAAGGCTCGATCACATCTAATGACAACATTTTCTGAACCTCTTCTTTGACAATTTTCTCTGACTCAGAGGGGAGAGGATACTGTTTGACGTTTACCGTGACATCCCTTGTTAAAAGCATTGAATGGTCCTGCAAGTCTGTGTGTCCTGGCATGTCAGTCAGCATGTCTGTGTGTTTGTGAAGGACATGTAATACATCCTTTTTCTTGCATACTGGAAGATCTGTGTTGATGTTTACATGTGTAATGTCTTCTGTCTGGACTGTAGGCATGCATTTTACTGTCACTTTGTCCACATCATTGTCATCCACAGCACAATCACCAGTAATGATGCCTACTGATCCAACCATAACTGTCTCTGCAGAACTTCGACACACATACTCACGCAAGAGATTGATGTGAAACAGCTTATGGACTCCAGGACTTGTCTCATTGAGGTAGTCATAAGCATTGACTCGCTTCACCACTGTGAATGGACCACGCCATCGAAGCAGCATTTTGCTGTTTTCAAAAGGTAACAACACCAAAACATTAGCCCCAACTGTGAAAGACCTGACACCAGCCTTGCGAAATTTGTAGTGTCTGTTTCGCTTTGATGCTTGTTGCACAGCATCCTGAGCCCAACCAACCATTTCTTTCAATGTATCCTTCAACTCAGAAACATACTGAGACATGTTTTCGAGTTCAGAGTTCTCCTTCACATTGTTTGTCCAAGACTCAGAGTAACTGAGAAGGGCCTTTGGGAACTCTGCCATACAAGAGCTTGAAAGGTGCGAACCCTGTAGATTCCTGCGGAATTTCCCTGTATGCAAACAATGCAGCTTGCAAGTACCTGTCCCAGTCTTTGGGTTTATCTGCCATCAGCTTTTTGAGCATAGACTTCAAACAGCCGTGAAATCTTTCAACAACCCCGTTCGTCTGTGGGTAATATGGGGTAGTGTGGAGTTGTGATACAGACAAAAGGCGCATAACTTCTCATGATGTCTGATGTAAACTGAGTACAAAGATCTGAAAGTACCTCATCTGGTATCCCTGTTCTGGAAAATATCTCTAGTAATGCTTCTGCGACTGCCTCAGTGGTAACAGACTTCAATGCCACTGCTTCCAGATAATGAGTTGCCACATCAACAAGAGTGAGTATATACTGGCGACCTCGTGAAGAGGTCGGCTTGATTGGGCCAACCAAATCAGTTGCAACTCTCGAGAATGGAACTTCGACCACTGGTACTGGCTGAAGAGGTGCAGCTGGCACTCTGCCCTTTGGGAAAGTTTTCTGACATATGTGACAGGATCTACAGTAGTGCTTGACTGAACTCCTGTAACCAGGCCAAAAGAAAAATGGCTGAATACGTTTGAACGTACTGTTGTTTGCCATATGCCCACTAAAGACAGAATCGTGTGCGGCAATAAGAACAGACTCCCATAGATTTTCAGGAACTACCAATTGCCATGAAACTGAATCAGATTTTTCTGACGCAACTCTCCTGTACAACAAATCGTCTCTCATGACAAAAGAAATGATTACACCCGACTCCTCCTCCTTACTCTGGCCTACTTTTTCAAACAACTTCTTCAGCGTTGAATCACTTTGCTGTAACTCTTTCAGCTTTTCAGGAGAAACATCTAGCTGTGGGGCCTTTGACGTCAAAAGTGGACGAAACGGTCTGTCCTGCCTGGCTGCCTGTGCTCTGGTCACAACCGCAGCAGCAACCTCACTGCAATGAAATTCGACCCAAAATAACGTCACAAACAGGATTTTCAATGACACAGGGTTCCACTGTACCAGCAAAATATGGTGTATCAAGACTAACACGAGCTAGCTGAAGTCGGACAACCTTACCATTGAAAAGGTGACACAGCTGTACCCTGTTAGTAAGCTGACTTTCATGGACCAAGCTTTTACGCACACCAACAGTTGAACACCCAGAATCCAGCATGACTATTACCTGCTGACCATTCAATGTGCCTTTACAAGTTTGAGTGGTTGGAGTTAGATCATCGACTGTAGACATACCAACCAAAACATTTTCCATGGATTCAACTTCTTTAACCACCACTGGGGACACAGCATTTTTGCCAGAATCAACCAAAGTATCACAGTGACGCGTGACACCCACACAGGTAACCTTCGGCCCTGGGACAGTAAAATCAGGTTTGAACTGTAATTTTCTGCAGTACTGCCAAGCATGACCTTTTGACTGACAACCCCAGCAAACTTTCTTTTCGCCATGATATTTCAAAGTCTTTGGGTCAACAGCGAAACGTGTACATTCATCAGAACTTTTTTCACTTCCATTCTCATTCTGAGCTTTGTAACTTGAGCCCCCTCTATGATTGACCAGCACCAGATCCTCCTGGATTTCCTCTGTGATAGTTCTGATTACTGACTATGTTAGCATTGGCAAACAAGACACTAGAGCCAGGTTTTGCAGACATCGATCTATCAGGATGAGCTTCTCTTTACCTATCCGCTGCCTTAACCATATCCTCAACATTTGAATCCTTTCTTTCCATGAGAAAGGCTACCAGCTGAGTGGACACACCCGACAAAATCTGTTCACGCAAAAGCAAATCCACAAGTTTTTCAAAATCCTTGCCAATCTCAGCGAGTTCCAACCATCTGGAAAAGTACCTCCTAACCCTGGAAAGAAAAACACCTATGGTTTCTTCAGGTTGGGGCCTAGCTGACCGAAACTGAGTTCGGAAACCTTCTTCAGTACACTGAAACCTTGTCAAGAGATGCTTTTTGACAGTTTTAAATGACTTAGCATCTTCTTGTGACAACTCCTGAAAGTAAGTTAAGGCTTTTCCTTTGAGTAAAGCAGACAAATAGCAAGATCGCTCAGAATCATCCCACTTGTTCTGATCTGCAAAAGCTTCAAATCTGCGAAGATAGGATTCCATGTCATCAGACTTTTCATCCCAATATGGCATTTTAGGTTTATTGCCTGCCATACTTTCTTTTTCTTTGCTTTTCGCCTTTTCTTTTTGCCAAGCATCTTGCTTTTCTAGTCTGGCTCTCTCAATGGCAAGTTTTTGAAATTCAATCTCTTTCATTTGAGCAAGTTCCTCTTGCTTTAGCTTCTCCTGTTGAGCAAGCTCTTTTGCATGCTTCTCTAATTCAGTCTGTCTTTCCTGCTGCTTTGCTTTGTAATCTCTCAGAGATTCTTGAATATATGTTGTCAGTGTTTTGCATTGTAATCCAGTCGTCTCACCCTCAAGTCTAAAATCTGCAACCATTTGTTGCAAAGTCCTCTCTCTAGGAGAAGTACCCAGCATATCAGTCTCTTCCTCGGATTTAGCCATGTCTGTTAGACCCACTTCCTTGTCCACGAGGCGATTATAATAAATTACCAAGCTCAGGACTATCTCACAGCAGCCTAATTTAACAAACAGCTATGACAAACTACATGAAGGAATGTCCCACAGTACTCCCATCTAGCAAACAACTCTGATCACCAAGATCCAAAGTAAAATCAAGCACCACCTCTAGGGCTTGACATTGGGCCACAAATAACTAGCTCAACACTGGAATAAGACAACTAAGCATACTATTGACTTTAGACAACTAACAACCGAACAGTATACAAATCAACAATATTTACAAATAAATGTTGACAAGTGCCATGCAGGAACACATCAAGCAGAGATAAATGTATAAAGAGAATTATGCATAAATGACAAGCATCCGATTTTTCTTTTCTTCTTCTTTTTCGTTTTTTTCCCCCACTGATCCATATCACAAGACAAGTATGAATGAAGTGCCTTTTAAAAATGTTTCCATTACAAAAAGTAAGTGCATTCCAGGGAGGTCATACTAATGCATAACTCCTCAGAAAAAGTTATCTTGACAAAATATTTACAGTGTGGGGATTGTTTGTTTGTTGGTTTTTTTTTGGTTTTTTAATTTTTTTTTAGCAAAATCAGAAGAAAAGTTCAAACTGGAATTTGTTTCACTTAACAAACACCAAAAGATTAATCAAACTTTCTGATTAATGCTGAAAAGGCAAGGCTCCCCAAAAATGTAACGGAATTTTTTTTTTACTTAAATTCGTAGGCCTGTGTTATTTTCAACTGGCACTCCATCCGAACCAAAAAAACAAAACACAAACGCAAATCAAGTTTTTTTTTTTTTTTTTTTTTTTAGAAGAACGCAAACTCAAATTTTCTTTTACTTAATGATATTAATAAATATATAATCAAAGAAAGAAAATAAGTGTTCATAAGATTCTGGGTGTTCATTTCCCAACTAACTCAAAAAATAAATTCGTTATCCCAACTCACTCAAAAAAATAAATTCGTTATCCCAACTCACTCAAAAAAATAAATTCGTTATCCCAACTCACTCAAAAAATAAATTCCTTTTTTCAACTCACTCAAAAAAATTAAACAAAAAGTAACTTCACACACACACTACAATGACGGTTGCCCACATCTTAGGCGCCGACACCCCCCCGACGGACGCCGTGGAACACTGGGCACCACACCGATGGGTGGTCCGCCGTTGCAAGTAGTTTTTGGCATGGCCGCTCTCCCTCAGCAGGTAGTCTCTCCCCCGGGACGTTAGTGGACCAGCGTCTCCCTTATCTCTAGTATGCCTCGATGCTGTTCACAACGGGAATGCTTCTGGCCCATAAGTCAAACAGCAATGACTGGCATCAGCAAAAATAAACCAGTTCAGGGAAACGGAACTGGCCTAATGTTAACAATTAACAGTTTTAAAAAAACGGCATTCGCGTGCTTCACAATATATCGCGCAACAGAACATCGGATGGGAACCTTATGTTCCTGCGTGAAAAAGTGTCCGCATTTTCAAGTAGACATAAAAATCAGCACACACACACAATACCATATAAAAAAAATGTCACCGACAACACATGTACCCTCCCGAAACCTGGAGGGGGTCAGGCTGGTGTTCTCTTGACCCTCTCCCGGGAGGGTCACTACCTTGTCGTGGTCGGGAGGCTTAGTGGCCAGTGATCGAGCGAGCTGTGTCGGCGGGGGCATCAGTGCTTCTTGGGGTTTTGCTGCTCTGGTCCCAGGTCTTAATTGACAGCCTACATAGCCATCGTAGCTGTTAGGGCTGAATAAGTGGTGGTTTTTGTACTGATGCCCCTGATAGGGCTTCCCATGCCGAACAGGTCGTGAGTGAGGCCCAAACTAAACGTGACCCACTGTCCCTTTCGCTATTCTCTATTCTTCTTTTTACTGCCTCTTTTCTGTCCTCAGCTCCCCATCAAGCCTTCTTTTCCACATTCTTTTTTCTCTGCGGCCTTCTTTAGGCCCGCCGTGTTTGCCGTGCGGCGCGACCTGTGATGGAGGGGAATGAGATCCTGGGGATTGAGAGAGCACGCTGCTCTCAACACATCCCTTTGGCTCGGACCTCTCCTAAGACAGGCGGCACACATTGGCCCGTGTGTGTCAATCGGCTACCCCTTCGTGGGGCTGGGTCAAGACTGGCAGTTTAGAGGCTAACGAAGATAACCCCCGTAGTGCTCGGTTCTCTGTCCCCGGGAGCTGGGCATGATCGGGCCGGGGGGGAACACGTTGGAGCTAGGCTGTTGGTCGTATATCCCTCCCGAAACCTGGAAGGGGTCAAGCTGGTGTTCCCTTGACCCTGGCCCCTAAGTTGGACCCCATGGTGGGTGGGTAAGGGAGGGATGAATTTACAATTATTAAACATGAATCCTAAACAAACACCCCCCCCCCCCCCCTAAACTCGGAAAAAGGAGGAGACCGGGAACAGACGACTCAGATTCAGACTCGGAGGTCGTTGAGACCTCTGGATTTTGGCCGTCGTGGCTTGTGATGGAGGGCGCTGATGACTTGTCGGCTCTCAGCCCCTTCGCTATCCAGAAGGGCTTTCAGTGTCTGGCAGGATCGCTGAAATCCATCAAGAGGCTGAGGCGCGGAGCGTTTCTAGTGCAGACAGAGTCAAAAAGGCAGACACAGCTTCTTCTCAAGGCGACCACTTTTGTGGATAGGGTGGTGAAGGTTTACCCCTCACAAAGGTCTCAACTGTCCACCCCCTTCCCATCCTGTGCGGCAGTCCTCAGGAGCTGCTGGGCGGGAGAGAAAAGCCTCGGGCGGAGGCACGTTGTCCGCCTCCCCCCCCCCCCCCCCCCCACCCTCCGGCACCCCTCGCCCCGCCTCTCGTCTGCCTGGCCCTCAGGCTGGCAGAAGTGGCCAGAAACCCCCCGTACCTCCTAAACTCAAGGAGGGGAGGGTTGCGGCCTCGGCGGGATCGGGAAGAGCCGAGGTCGTGGATATTCCGACTTGGTCGGAATCAGAAAAATCCAGTTAAAAAAATAGATACTCCATCTTGGCCGACCTTGAGCCACCGCAAGCAGAGGAGCAGGGGGTAGCGATGGAATAGGCTGCTGCTTTATTTTTTTTAACCTTCTTAATGGCAGTGATCCACTGGAACATCTGGGGGTTCTACGCCAATTTCCAGGAACTCCAGCTGCTTTGTCGTGCTTTGAAACCTTCAGTGCTGGTGCTGCAGGAGACTCTGCAAAGAGATGGCAAGGTTTTATCTCTCTCTGGTTTTAACTCCGTTTTTAAACCCGCTCAACTGAAGGAAGAGGGATTGACGGGAGGTGTCGCTCTTTTTATTCGCAAGTCCCTTTTATACAGTACAGTTCTTTTAAGCACCCCTTTACAGGCGGTGGCAGTCAGAGTCACACTTGAGAAAACCATCACTGTCTGCTCTCTCTACCTTCCTCCTTCCGTCCGTGTTCTGAGGCAGGACCTCATGAACCTGGTCGACCAGCTCCCACGTCCGTTTTTACTGTTGGGCGACTTCAATGGACACTCCCCTCTCTGGGGAAGTGAGATGACATCAGCCCGAGGTCTTCTCTTGGAAAACCTTCTTTCCGACATGGACTTGTGCTGTCTTAACGACAAGTCTTCCACTTACCTTCATCTGTCCTCTGGAAAGCCCTCGTGTTTAGATCTGTCGGTCTGCGATCCATCGTTGGTCCTGGACTACGAGTGGAAAGTGCACGACGATCTGCACGGGAGTGACCACTTTCCTGTCGTCCTCCGCCCCACAGATGGAGAAGGTGACTCTGCCTGACCGCCTGAACTATGACAAAGCAGACTGGAGTTTTTTTTACCACGAACATAAGAGCGGAGCTGCAGGAAGAAACAGTATTGAAAAGCAAGGACCCTGCTGACACTCTGACTCGGATCGTTTTAGATTGCGCCAAAGCAGCAGTCCCATCGTCTACCTCCAAGCCTCAGGTGCCAAGAACGCCCTGGTTCAACGCGGAATGTCGGGAGGCCCGTAAGTCTCGGAAGAGAGCGCAGCGACGCGTCTTTCGGAGACCAGAGACCGATAGCGTTCGAACCCATCAACAGCTGAGGGCGAAAGCCAGGTATGTTTTTAAAAAGAGCCAGAGGAAGTCATGGAGAGATTTTTGCTCTTCCTTAACCTCCAACACACCCAAGAAGAAAGTGTGGAGGGTTTTAAAAAAATTAAGGGCAAAAACGTATGCCCAACCTTTCATCATCTTAAACTTTCAGACGCTCTGGTCACAGAGAAGAAAGCAGTTGCCAATTTGCTTGCCTCCACAATTGAACAGAACTCGAGATCTGCTAACAAATCTGCTCGGTTTCTTAAAACAAAAAACCTGTCAGAAAAAACACCATGTAACTTCTTTTCTGACAACACAGAGAATTACAACCTTCCTTTCACAATGAATGAACTTAAATCTGCCCTTCAGACCTGTACGGATTCCTGTCCAGGAATGGACGAGGTCCATTATAAACTCTTAAAGCATCTTCCCCAAACCTGTCTGGACACCCTGCTTAAAGTTTATAACCACATCTGGGTCACAGGCTTTTTTCCACCCTCCTGGCAGAAAGCCCTCATAATCCCGCTGCCGAAACCGGGAAAAGACCCCTCGAACCCCTCCAACTACCGCCCAATAGCACTGACCAGCTGCATCTGCAAACTGATGGAGAAGATGGTCAACGGTAGACTGATGTGGAAACTAGAGACCGACGGCCTTCTGGCGAAAGAACAGTGCGGTTTCCGCAAGCATCGCTCTACCGTTGACCATCTGGTTCGTCTGGAAACCACTGTAAGAAATGCCTTTGTAAACAAACAACATGTAGTGGCCATATTTTTTGACTTGGAGAAAGCTTACGATACCACCTGGAAATTTGGAATTCTCTCGGACTTGCACAAGCTTGGCTTCCGAGGACACCTGCCTCAGTTCATCCACAATTTTTTACAAGACAGACAATTCCAGGTGAGAGTCGGCACCACCCTGTCCGACATTCACGAGTAGGAGCTGGGTGTCCCGCAAGGGAGCATTCTGTCGCCGGCTCTTTTCAGCATCAAAATTAATGACATAGTTCAATCCGTTCAGAAGGGATCGGACAGCTCGCTGTTCGTGGACGATTTTGCCTTATATCCAACTGGCAGCACGTATGCCAGCATCCAGCGACGGCTTCAGCTCTGCGTCAACAAAATCCAGTGTTGGGCAGAGGAGAATGGCTTCACATTTTCGTCCTCCAAAACTGAATGCATCCATTTTCATAATTTTCGCCAGTTCTATCCGGACCCTGAAATCCGTCTGGGAAAATCCACCATCCCGGCGGTCAAGGAAGCCAAATTTTTAGGGGTCGTCTTTGATCAGAAGCTGAACTTCCTCAGCCATATTAAACAGCTGAAAGTATCTTGCCAAAAAGCCCTGAACATCATCCGAGTTGTGGCACACACGAACTGGGGTGCTGATAAGAGAACTCTCTTGCACCTCTACAGAGCCCTGGTCCGGTCCAAACTGGATTATGGAAGTGTAGTATACGGCTCGGCCAGACCGTCTTACCTGAAACTGTTGGACCCTGTACACCACCAAGGGCTCCGTCTCAGCTTGGGTGCGTTCCGCACCACCCCTGTGCACAGCCTGTATGCAGAGGCGGGGGAACCACCTCTCTCCAACCGCAGACTGAAGCTGACCCTGAATTATTATTTGAAATTGTTTTCTGAACCTACAAACCCTGCTTACGACGCTGTATTCGACAACCCTTTCGATAAGAAATTTACAGACAACCCAAACTGCATACCTCCTCTCGGACTCCGCATTCAGCCACACTTAGAAAATGCCGATCTGGATGTCGGTGGCATCTCAGATTTCTCTAAGTTCCCTGACAGCCCTCCGTGGACCTTTACAACACCTGAGGTCCGATTCGATCTGGCCTCGTACCGTAAAGACACCACCAGTTCTCTGGCCTACAGAACCTACTTTTCGGAACTGTGCCACAAATTCCCCACTTTTCAAAGCATCTTCACTGACGGTTCCAAGTCAGAGGACGGAGTCGCTGCATCTGCGTTCTGTCCCGCCTTTCCTGACCGGCCCTCAACGGAACACATCCTGTCTGACAGCTCGGTGTACACTGCGGAACTGACCGCACTAGTTCTGGCGGTAAAAATGGTTCTCTCTTCGAAACAAAAGAGATTCATGATCTTTTCCGACTCCTTGTCAGCCCTGGAGGCGATCGCCTGCAGGAATATCACTCATCCCAAACTGCTGGAATTTTATGAAGATTTTACTCTCGCAACGAAGAAAGGATACGAGGTTGTGTTGGCCTGGGTTCCGGACATGTTGGCATTCGTGGTAACGAAAGGGCGGACCTGCTGGCCTGGAACGCTGTAAAGAAAGAATTATCCAGATCCTTTGTACCATACACAGACATGAAGCGAAAGGTGAACACTTACGTTAAGGATCTTTGGCAAGAGGAGTGGAACACCCAGACGGACAACAAGCTCTTCCAGATCCGTCCGGACCTAAAAGAGACCCTCCCTTCCGGGGTGAAGAACAGAAAGGAGGAGTCTGTGCTGTGCAGACTGCGTGCGGGACACACTTTTTTTTTTTTACTCATTCTTACTTGTTGAAGGGGGAAGAGGCCCCTCGATGTATTCCCTGTGATGAGCCTCTCACCGTGAAACACATGCTCGTTGACTGTTGGGATCTGCATGACGTTAGACGCAGACATTACACGGCGGTTTCTTTGAAGACTTTGTTTCGTGATGTCCCTCCGTGGGCGCTGATGGACTTCTTAAAAGAAGTGAACATTTTAAACCAGATTTGAAGGTTTTAAACTATGGAAGTTTTTTTGTTTTTTTTAACTTTGGAGTGGAAAGTTTGAAGTGGTGACTCGTTTTAATTGGTTGTTTTTTTTATCCTTGTAGTAGTTATTAACGCGGCGATAGCCTTGAGATGGCCTTAGTGGTCGGCGAGGCTCTAAGCACCATAATTTCATTTCATTTCAACACATGTACAAAGCGATTTGTTACAAACAACAACAACAACAAAACAACAACAACAACACACACACATACACACACATACACACACAAAACCCTAAAAAACCAAAAACCCAAACGAAACCAACAACAAACAACAACAAAAACAAAAACGACGACAACAACAACAAAACACAAGACTTGTAATTCATTTATTTGGTAAAAGTTAGGCGAGAAATTATTATCTGTAAACGTGTGCTGCAGTTTGAGGTGGTCAGCAGTTTTTAACTATGTGTTGTGCGCATCCTGAGAGTTTTATAGCTATATTGGCCAGCTTCACTACATACATATACATGTCAGGCAAACGTTTACCTGTCTAACTTCATACTGTGGATAAGATGTACGAGCTTTGTGTGAGATTGACTGCAGGCTGTGTAATACATATGCCTGTGAGAGCTTTGTAGTGTAACCAGTAGGTCTGTGACTAAACTTCGTGACTGCGTGATACATGTATATATAGTAATAATGATAATAATAATATCAATATTCAATTTCAGTAAGCATCATTTGAGAATGCAAAGAGAAAGAAAACAAAACATAATTTTAAAGGAATGTGATATGGGGAATATTAAGGATGAATTTCATTTTCTTTAATAATGCCCCCCCCCCCCCCCCCCCTAAAAAAGTTATTCGAAATACATGACAGACAGAAAACTCTGATCACAATCATCGAACGTACGGTTTATGTAATTAATTTCATGCTGGGAAGAAAACAAAATTTAAGTAATTCCAGAGCTTGGCGAGGACCTTCAGTTTGCAGTTACACCTGGAACATATATTCTAATAAACTGAAGTTTCATTTTTATTTTCAAACAGTTATTATACCGATCACACCATAAAGGACAGCAGGATACAATCTCCTCGAATTTTTGAGAGCTGTCTATTGTAAGCAGGTATGACTACGAGGGCTGTGATGCGGAGGATGGCGACAGGCTCATGGACAACCTGCAGACACTGGTCAATGACGGGACCACAGAGGGCAGCACGTTCACCTCTGGGGATAAGAAATACACCTTGGCCAAGGCAGACAACTTCTCCTATACAGACCCCATTGACAACAGCGTCAGCACCAACCAGGTCAGCGGTGACCTCTTTGCCTTATCAAGCCTTTTTCATGCTCTCCCTGTCCGTCTTTCTTTCTTTGTGTATCATCCGCATAATCATTCTTCAAGAAATACAAAAAGTGAGTACCACATTTAAGGCATTTCACGCCCTGCACTCGTGAAGACCTCAGTTGCGATTCTCCCTCCACTTCCACGCTTGCGGAAGTTCCTGTGAAAATATTCAGTATCAGCGGATTCATGAGACTGGGAATTGCCATTGGAGGGACGTGATTGCGATCTTGAAGGCGGCCGCTTGTGGGAAGTACACCCAGCAAGAAAATCCGATCTGGAGAGGGATGGGCTCAGCAAAATCTGACTTGCCGAAGACACGTTCGTTAAATGAAGAACAAAACACCAATAACCGTGTCGTCTCGGTCGTCGCCTGGTAACAGGCCAGACTTTAGGCCTGTTACCATGCCCAGAGTTTACCACCGAAAAACTGGCCTAGTCCAGAATATACCCCAGTATAAACTGGCCAGGGCCAGAACATACCCCAGCATAACTAGCCCAGGGTACAGTTTGGCCTAGGCCAGTTCATGGCCTTTGGGCCAGTACACACCCCCTTCTTTTTCTCTTAAATACATTGATATATCAATGGAGGGTGTGAATATTGCCATTGATGGTTTAACGATTCTAATTTACAGACATTTTTTGACAAAATTAATATACTCTCTGGTCTTTGCAGTAACTGAATGTTCAGAAGACGAGTATGCTTGTCCTCAATCCATAAAAGCATTATCATCCCAATAGATAAAGGAAAAAATGGACGAAAGTGAGCTATCCAATTTTTAGACTAATAATCCCTAAATAAGTAATTATGATTTCAAACAGAGGAAAGAACGGCAAGCTCATGCGGAACTAGTACTTGCAACAAATGCAAGCGCGCGCGCGCTGTGTGTGTTTGTGTGTGCGTGTGTGCGTGCGTGCGTGCGTGCGCTCGCGTGTGTGAGTGCGTGTATTCGCGCGCGCACGCGTGTGTGTTTATATATATATATATATATATATATATATATATATATATATATATATATATATATGTGTGTGTGTATGTGTGTGTGTGTGTGTGTGTGTGTGTGTGTGTGTGTGTGTGTTATACGTCATGGCTTCGTATTTGAGAGTTTAGTTCATTGCTCTCTGTTTGAAATTGTTGGGCAGTTTATGTTGGTTTTTTTCCCCTAGTGTTTGTACATGTTTGTGTTACACACCGTATCATATCATTGTTCAGGTCAGGGGCATAGCCCTTGCTACTGGTACCATGTAACCCAGTACCACCTGCCGCATGTAAAGTCTCCCAACGACGGATCAGACGGAGGAGGAAACCATTCCCAACGCCTGTGAAGGCGGAAGAGGATGACCAAAGGGCATGGGGGGGGGGGGGGGGGGAGTTCTTATCCTTGGTTGGAAGTCCTCCTAGGAGACGGAACTTTTGAAGAAAAAACCTGCACCTGCCGAGGCCGTTCTACACGTGGCAGTATCTGCACCTGTGGGACTCTTAGCGTCGGTAGGCGAGAGAGTGGGGATGATGGAGTCTCCCGTCTGTCCGACGGATGAGTAGGCAGGCAGACTTATCTGTCAGTGTGTGTCCTCATATGGGAGAAGAGGCCGATTCTCGATGCACAGCACTTCCCACAGGTGTTGCAAGGGAAAACGTCTCCAGAAGTTGAGCCCTGCTTCCTTCGCTCACGCTTCTCCTTAATGGCCAGTGTTCTCTTGTTTTCAAACGTCTTTATGCCACTAGAGCACAGCATCCTCCAGCGAGAGTGGTCAAGGGCATCAGTTTCCCAGTAAGCGATGTCTATGTCAGAGGCTTTGAGGTTTGTCTTCAGGGTGTCCTTGAAGCGCTTACAGGGTCTTCCACATTCACGGTGGCCTTCCTTCAGCTGGCCATACAAAAGCATCTTCGGGATCCTGCTGTCTGTCATGCGGACAACGTGTCCTGTCCAGTGTAGCTGGCACTGGATCAGTAGGCTTTCGATGCTGGGCAGGCCACTCCTCTCTAGGACCTGGAGGTTGGAGACCCTGTCTTGCCACTTTATGCCGAGGATCTTTCGTAGGCATCTCTGGTGAAACTGCTCAAGTTGTTGAATGTGACGGCGATACGTCGTCCATGTTTCACAGCAGTACAACAAGGTGGTCAGCACAACAGCTCTGTAGGTTTTCATCTTGGTGCTGAGCCTGATGCCTTTGTTGTTCCACAGCCTGTTGTTGAGTCTGCCAAAGGCGGAGCTGGCCTTGGCGATGCGCAGTGTCACTTCTGCATCAAGGGCTCCGTTGCAGCATAGGATGCTGCCCAGGTAGCAAAACTTGTCGACTGACTTGATCTCTGTGTCATTGATCTTGATTGCAGGTGGGGGCGAGGCACTGGCGTTCTGTGAGCTAGCTGGTTGGTACATGAACTCAGTCTTGCTGAGGCTGATAGTGAGTCCAAAGTGCCTGCAGGAGGTTGAGAACCTGTCCATAATGAACTGCATGTCCTCATGGGTGTGTGCAGCAAGTGCGCAGTCATCAGCGAAGAGGAACTCTCTCATCAGTTCCTCAAACACCCTGGACCTGGCGTGGAGCCGTCACAAGTTGAAAAGTTTGCCATCTGTGCGAAACTGTATGTAGATGCCCTGGTCACAGTCTTGGAAGGCGTCAATCAGTGTCGCAGAGAAGAGAATGGAGAACAGTGTGGGTGCCAGGAAGCAGCCCTGCTTCACTCCATTTACCACAGGGAACGGATCCGAAATATCCGTATTTTCCTGTACTCTCGCCTACATGCCATCATGGAAAGACGCAGTCAGCTGGATTAGACTCTCTGGGCAGCCGAACTTTAGGAGGATCTTCCACAGACCATGGCGGTTCACTGTGTCGAAGGCCTTAGTCAGGTCTACAAAGACCATGTTGAGCTCCTTGTTCTGCTCACGGCATTTCTCTTGCATCTGGCGTACGGCAAACACCATGTCACATGTTCCCCTGCCTGAGCGGAAGCCGCACTGTGCTTCAGGGATGACTGTGTTGGAGACATGGTCAACCAGTCTGTTCAGTATGATGCGGGCGAAGTTCTTGCCAGTGATGAAGAGGAGAGAGATTCCACGGTGGTTTTCGCAGGATGTTTTGTCTCCCTTCCGTTTGTAAATGTGGACAATAGAAGCATCCTTGAAATCCTGGGGGACCTCTCCTCTCTCCCAGATAGACTGGAACAGGGCGGTCAGCTTGTCTGTCAGCACCTCGCCTCCATACTTGTAGATATCAGCCTGGATTCCATCCACTCCTGGTGCTTTTCCTGACGTTGTCAGCTTCAGGGCCTTCTGGGTCTCGACCTTGGTGGGAGGGGCAGCTAGCCAGTCATTCTGGTAGCTGTGGGAGGGCTGCAATTGCCTCGTCAGATACGGACGAGTCACTGTTGAGGAGGGTGTTGAAGTGCTCTGCCCAGCGGGCAAGGATGTCTTTCTTGTCTGTCAGGAGGGTGGTCTGATCCAAGGCTCGGACAGGGGTTGATCCTGTGAGTCTAGGCCCATACACAGCTCGGACACCATTATGGAAGGTCTTCATGTCGTGAGCATCAGCAGCAGACTGAAGCTCTTTGGACTTTCTCTCCCACCAGGTGTTCTTCATCTCACGCAGCCTCTTCTGTACGAGTTGCTTGGTTTGCAAGAAGTGGTTCTCCTTCCTCTGGCAATCTTTATCAGAAATGTGATCCTGATATGCAGTCTGTTCAGAAGTTTGGAGATTCTAGAGTCGTTCTCGTCAAACCAGTCTTTGTGGCTCCTCTGTACAAAGCCGAGTGTGTCAGCTGCTGCTGTGTACACAGCATCTCTAAAGGTGCTCCATACCTCTTCTACATCAGTCGATGCAGGAATTTCTTGGAGAGTTACTTGGATTTGCTGCTGCAGCACGTCCTTGGTGATAGGGAGGCGGTGGATGTTCAGCTTCCTAGGGGGTTTCTGCCTGGCTGGTTGGAGCTTGCGTGCTGCGTACCAGGCGATGGTCCGACCAACAGACTGCTCCTCTCATGCAGCGTGTAATGGAAACATCACCTCTGTCCCTCTGCCGGACAATCACATAGTCCAGCATGTGCCATTGCTTGGAGCGGGGGTGCATCCATGTGTTCCTGTACTTGTCCGCTTGTTGGAAGAGGGTGTTGATGATGGTCAGTCCGTGCTGCGCACAGAGTGAAAGCAAAAGCAGTCCGTTGGAGTTGCACTTGCCAGTGCCGTGCTGTCCTGGGACTTTTGGCCACGAGGAGAAGTCCACGCCGACGCGGGCATTGAAATCCCCAAGGATGTTCAGCCTGTCCTTTCTGTCTACCGCTGAAATGGTGCAGCTGACCTCCTCGTAGAAAGCTTCTTTGATGTCATCAGGGTTGGTCATCGTCGGCGCATAGCAGCTGATGACTGTGGCGAAGCGATCCTTGGACAGCTTCAGATGCAGGGTCATCAGCCTGTCGTTTAACCCACGTGGAAGGCTGTCAAGCTTCTCGTGCAAGTTTGGTTCGTATGGCACAGCCCACGCCTGAGGTTTTTGGGGTGCCATCTGGCTTCCCAATACAGCAGAAGGTGTAGCCCCCTCCAACTTACTCCAGCTGGGTTTCACCTGCAAACCTGGTTTCGCTCAGGGCTGCTATGTCCACCTGGTAGCGATCAAGCATTCTAGCAATGAGCGCTGTGCGTCTTTCTGGTCTGTAGTCTCTGTCTAAGAGGGTGCGAACATTCCAGGCACCCACAGTCAGGGCATGACTCCTGGTTCTTTTCTTCTGTTGTTTTCGACCGCTATTGTTGGATGTCCAGTAGGTGCGGTTTCCTACTGGGTACTAGGTGAGGCAGGCTTTATTTGGGGATCCTTTTATCTCCCCTTCTCCATGTGGGGAGAGCAGTGCTGTCTCTAAAAAGGGCTGCTCTGACACTGTGGGAGGATACGGGCGCCACATCTGCCCAGTCTACAGCGGACGACCATCACCCCACAGCCGCCTGCGTACAGAGTCGTGACTAGGAACTGCCAGTAGCATCCTCTGCCTGTCCCCGTTACCACTTCTCCATCGCCGCAGGGCTTGGGAAAGCTGGGTGTTGAAGGGCTAGTTCGTCGTTTCGACATTAGCCTGGTTGCCTGACCAGCACAGGTGACTTTTTTTTTAGTGAGGAGTTGTGCAGTCCCTTCCCCACTCTCTCGCCTACCGACGCTCACAGTCCCACAGGTGCAGATACTGCCACGTGTAGGACGGCCTCAGCAGGTGCAGGTTTTTTCTTCGGAGCTCCGTCTCCTAGGGGGATTTCCAGTCAAGGATAAGAGCTCCCCTTGCCCTTTGGTCATCCATTTCCGCCTTCACAGCCGTTGGGAAAGGTTTCCTCCTCCGCCTGGTCCGTCGTTGGGAGACCTTACATGCGGCAGGTAGTACTGGGTTACATTGTACCAGTAGCAAGGGCTATGCCCCTGACCTGACAACCGAGAGAGAGTGGGGAAGGGACTGCACAACTCCTCTTCACTAAAAAAAAAAGTCACCTGTGCTGGTCAGGCAACCAGGCTAATGTCGGAATGACAAGCTAGCCCTTCAACACCCATTTGGCAGACTCAACAACAGGCTGTGGGACAACAAAGGCATCAGGCTCAGCACCAAGATGAAAACCTACAAAGCTGTTGTGCTGACCACCTTGTTGTACTGCTGTGAAACATGGACGACGTATCGCCGTCACATTCAACAACTTGAGCAGTTTCACCAGAGATGCCTACGAAAGATCCTCGGCATAAAGTGGCAAGACAGGGTTTCCAACCTCCAGGTCCTAGAGAGGAGCGGCCTGCCCAGCATCAAAAGCCTGCTGATCCAGTGGAGACAAGGCAGACAGCGAAAGAAGTGGGCAGACAGACAACATCACTAAGTGGACAGAGAGGAGCTTTGCCGAAACTCCTGCCCTATCCCACAAGCGCCAGAAATGGAGAATATTGGTGATGCGTTGAGCTGTGCAAAGCAGGTTTCAGGACTAGTGACAATGACTGTGAGCAGAAACTTATTCGGTCCGTTCTAGTGTGTGTACCTTCAGGTTACAATGAGACTACATCGTATGCATGAAGCTAAACAGACACACAATACCCTCACATGGTTTTCTGAAAACTTGTCCTGTCTGGTCTTGTCTTGTCTTGTGTTGTCTTAAATAAATGAACATCATCGTCAGAGCTGGGCTTCAAAACCCTCAAAACCCACTGCATGATGCAGTCAAAGAACCAAAAGGCAGCCGCCTAGGACGAGGAAGATCATGGATGGGGCAAGCAGAAGACACAATCCAGCTAGTATGCCGACTACAAGACCTGAAAGAAACAAAAGAATGGGAGAAAAACCCCGAAAACCTCAACCATCTATTCAACACAGCCATTTCACCCACTCTATGAAGACATTGTCGGGAATGGCCAGAGGGCAAAACTGATGCAGAAGTGAAGCTACTCATAGAAGAAAACAGAAGAAAACAGTAAAGAAGAGGACATCATCATATACACAGATGGCTCAGTCACCAAAGACCAATCCGGTTGGGGATTCACTGCGAAACAAAATGGAAAAACAGTTAGGGAAGAGAATGCTGCCTACTAAGTCACAACCTCCAGCCTAACGATGGAAGTTGAAGCTGTGACACATGCCCTCCAGTGGCTATCGTCCATCCATACGCCCGGAAACCAACATGCCATGATTCTAACAGACTCAATGAACCTCATACAGAAAATTGAAAACGGAATGGGAAGCCCAGAGTGGCATAAGGCAATGCGCAACTTTCAGATTAAAAATTTCACATGGTCATACTGCCCGGGACATGCAGGTGTTAAGGGAAATGAGCGAGCTGACAGACTTGCTGGTAACGCAACACCAACGAGCGGCCTACATCTAGGAAAATCGGAAATCCTCAGAAAAGTCAAAGAATATCAAAAAGAACAGGTACAAGGCCATCACACCATCGATCGCCTCAAAGAAATAAAAGCAGAGAGAGGGAGTGGCCGTAAGTCTAACATGAAAGGTAGAGCACGATGCTTTGCAAATCAAACAAATATCGGCATCATCTCCAAACCAACATTGCGCAAATTTCTTCAAAACGGAACAGAGTCTCTGTGGGCTTTTCCAAATACAATAGACTGAGCAACACACTAGACGCCACGTTCTTGGCATCAGAGATCTTTTCCCATCCCACTTGCGGCCAATCAGTGGCAGCCTCTGTGCGTGTGTGTATGTGTGTGTTTGTGTGCATGTGTGGGTCTGTATTTTTGAGTGCGTTTGTGCATGCGCGAGAGTGTAAGTGTACACAAGTGTCAGTAGAGTTCTGTGCACGTGCGTGTGTGTGTGTGTGTGTGTGTGAGGGGAAGGTGGGAGTGCGGGGGGAGGTGGGGTAGAGGATGAGGTATGAGAGTGTATGCATGCCTACACTGTGGGAGCAACAGGATATTGGAACGTATATATATATATATATATATATATATATATATATATATATATATATATATATATATATCTTTGTATATATGTGTGTGGAGATATGGGCATATGTGTGTGTGCTTGTACAAGTAAGTTTCATCTGTGTGTGTGTGTGTGTGTGTGTGTGTGTGCCGTGGAAGCTGTGATACGTAGACTAGAAATGAGTGTGTGGAGGAGGGGGGTAGAGGAGGTGCAGGGTAATGTGTGTGGTGTGTGTGTGTGAGTGTTGGAGCTCATGTACGTTTATATGTATTTGGCTGTGCTTTCATATCTGTGAAACTGCATGTTCGGTGCATATCTGTTATGCATGTGTGGGTGTATATGTGAATGTGTGTCTTCATGTTTTACATCTATTTGCTTATTTATCATCATTGTTATCTTATTTATTTATTTATTTATTTATTTATTATATTTTTTTTTTACATTATAGTTATTATTTAATTATTTATTTATTTATTTGTGTAAGCTTATCTATTATTTATTCACCTTTTTTTCCCCTCAAGGCCTGACTAAGCGCGTTGGGTTACGCTGCTGGTCAGGCATCTGCTTGGCAGATGTGGTGTAGCGTATATGGATTTGTCCGAACGCAGTGACGCCTCCTTGAGCTACTGAAACTGAAACTGAAACTGGGCTTCAGAAGTGTGTCCAGTGTATGTTGAATCAAAACAGATAAAACTGAACAACACCGAAACGACTCAAGGAAAGTGCAGGGTCTCCTCCACTGCAGCCTCACGGCGACCAAATAGGTACCATCGCTGCTATTCCTCGTCACATTAAATAACCCGTGTTTCCTCCATTTCTCCGTCTTTCTCAAGCAGCATTTGTGTACCTCACTTTCACTTGTTTCCTGTCCACAGGGCATCAGGATCATTTTCACCGACGACTCACGCATTGTCTTCCGCTTGAGTGGCACAGGCAGTACCACCATTCGTCTGTACATCGAGGGATATGAAAGCGATTCTACCACTTTTGAAAAAGATGCAAAGGTGAATTGTTTGACAACGAGACATCGAGTTTAGCGCTTTTCTTCGCCTTTGATTTGTATAATCATTCTGTCACCAGTTTCAAGATGTGGCTAGCTGTTCTATGGATTATCACAGGAAAGTTATTTCTTTTCTAGTTACAGATATACGATATGTTTTGCAATGATAATGTTCATCACTATATTAGGTTCAGGATAATTATTCTCAATCGTTAGACATACACCATGTAGTATGTTTATCAAAGATCACTAGTGTTTCATAATGCAAAGCAAAATTAGTACAGTGGTCAGCAAAGAACAATTCGGTTAAGTGGGGCACACACAAATGAGCAAATTCGGTCATGTAGATGGTTTGTAACGTGTGAGTTAATTACTGGAAATACAATGTTTTCTGCCTTTTAGAATGACGACTTAAATTTGTAGGAAAGCGTTTAAATCACGTCTGATCTGATGTGCTTCATGTTTACTTTCCATTGTTCAACATCCTGCTTCAGGTTTATTGTCGTTTTGTATAGACGGATTGAAGCCCTAAATGGCCGGTGGAATTCTGGACAAAAACACAAGTGTGTAGAAAGTAATAATAATAATAATAATAATAATGGATACTTATATAGCACACTATCCAGAAATCTGCTCTAGGTGCTTTACAAAAACGCTTTGTTAACATAAAACATTACATCTATGTTACATACACACACCAAAATATGACTACACACACACACACACACACACACACACACACACACACACACACACACAGCGTATATACATTTTAACAATACATGTGTATCTAACAGCTACCCTAACACATACGCACTCATAGGCAGGCACAAACTTGCATGAACGCACGCGCACACAATACACATTCATATACATGCATGTAGTTATGTGCACATACATATGTATACATACATAGTCAGTTTCAGTTTCAGTTTCAGTAGCTCAAGGAGGCGTCACTGCGTTCGGACAAAACCATATACGCTACACCACATCTGCCAAGCAGATGCCTGACCAGCAGCGTAACCCAACGCGCTTAGTCAGGCCTTGGGAAAAAAAAAAACAAAAAAAAAAAAACACCACACACAACCACACACACAAAAAAAACAACAACAAAAAACAAAAAACAAAAAAAAAAAAAACAAACAAACGGGGGAATAAATAATAGATAAGCTTGCATAAATAAATAAATAAATAAATAAATAAATAATAATTATAATATAGAAAAAGGTAGTAGTAATAATATTAGTAATACTAATAAAATGATAATAATAAAACATAACTAAATAAATAAATAAGACAACAATGGTGATAAATAAGCAAATAAATGTAAAAAATGAAGACACACATTCACACATACACCCACACATGCATAACAGAAATGCACCAGACATGCAGTTTCACATATATGAAAGCACAGTCAAATACATATAAACGTACATGAGCTCCAACACACACACACACACACGCATTACCGTGCACCTCCTCTACCCCCCTCCTCCACACACTTATTTCTAGTCTAAGTATCGCAGCTTCCACGGCACACACACACACACACAAACACAAACACACACTCACAGAGATGAACACTTACTTGTACAAGCACATATGAAAGCACAGTCAAATACATATAAACGTACATGAGCTCCAACACACACACACACACACACACACATTACCTTGCACCTCCTCTACCCCCTCCTCCACACACTCATTTCTAGTCTACGTATCGCAGCTTCCACGGCACACACACACACACACAAACACACACTCACAGAGATGAACACTTACTTGTACAAGCACACACACATACGCCCATATCTCCCACCCCCAACTCCACACACGTACATACAAAGATATATATATATATATATATATATATATATATATAACACGTTCCAATATCCTGTTGCTCCCACAGTGTAGGCATGCATACACTCACATACCTCATCCTCTACCCCACCTCCCCCCGCACTCCCACCTCCCCTCACACACACACACACACACACACACACACACGTACACATATCTCTCCTGACACTTGTGTACAGTTTCACTCTCGCGCATTCACAAACGCACTCAAAAGCACACATACACACAAACACACACAGCCGCCACTGACTGGCCGCAAGAGGGATGGGAAAAGATCTCTGATGCCAAGAACGTGGCGTCTAGTGTGTTGCTCGGTCTATTGTGTTTGGAAAGGCCCACAGAGACTCTGTTCCGTTTTGAAGAAATTTGCGCAATGTTGGTTTGGAAATGATGCCGATATTTGTTTGATTTGCAAAGCATCGTGCTCTACCTTTCATGTTAGATTTGCGGCCGCTCCCTCTCTCTGCTTCTATTTCTTTGAGGCGATCGATGGTGTGATGGCCTTGTACCTGTTCTTTTTGGTATTCTTTGACTTTTCTGAGGATTTCCGATTTTCCTAGATGTAGGCCGCTCGTTGGTGTTGCGTTACCAGCAAGTCTGTCAGCTCGCTCATTTCCCTTAACACCTGCATGTCCCGGGCAGTATGACCATGTGAGTTTTTTAATCTGAAAGTTGCGCATTGCGTTATGCCACTCTGGGCTTCCCATTCCGTTTTCAATTTTCTGTATGAGGTTCATTGAGTCGGTTAGAATCATGGCATGTTGGTTTCCGGGCGTATGGAAGGACGATAGCCACTGGAGGGCATGTGTCACAGCTTCAACTTCCATCGTTAGGCTGGAGGTTGTGACTTTGTAGGCAGCATTCTCTTCCCAAATTGTTTTTCCATTTTGTTTCGCAGTGAATCCCCAGCCAGACTGGTCTTTGGTGACTGAGCCATCTGTGTATATGATGATGTCCTCTTCTTTACTGTTTTCTTCTATAAGCAGCTTCACTTCCGCATCAGTTTTGCCCTCTGGCCATTCCCGACAATGTCTTCCTAGAGTGGGTGAAATGACTGTGTTGAATAGATGGTTGAGGTTTTCGGGGTTTTTCTCCCATTCTTTTGTTTCTTTCAGGTCTTGAAGTCGGCATACTAGCTGGATTGTGTCTTCTGCTTGCCCCATCCATGATCTTCCTCGTCCTAGACGGCTGCCTTTTGGTTCTTTGACTGCGTCATGCAGTGGGTTTTGAGGGTTTTCTAATGCTTTGAAGTAGGTCTTGACCTGTTCTAACTTGTTTCTGGCCTGCACTGAAGGAAGGTCAAGCAGGTATCGCATGGTTTCTGTGGGCGTGTCTTTTGTTGTTCCAAGGATCAGCCTCATAGCTTCATTTTGGACTCTTTCTAATTTTAGGAGGTTGCTTTGAGACGGTGTTGTTAGCCCAAGTCCGTAGTCGATCACACTGAGGACGAGTGATTGGTATAGCAGGAAGAGGTGGCGTTGTTCAATTCCTTTGGTTGCCATTGCTTTTAAGACTGAAAGGCCCTTTTTGCATTTGAGAACAGTGTTTTCCGTATGTTTTCTGAAGGTCAGCATCCTGTCGAAGTGTATTCCTAGGTAGCGTAGGCATTCAGTTTTCTCAATTTGAATCCCATCGAATGACACAGAAGGTGGTGATTTGCTCAAGGTTTTGTTGTTGAGGGTGCACAGCAACGTTTGGGCTTTCGCTGGATTGATGGAAGATCCTGTGTCTTTGCACCATTGAGCAATATTGTTTAGTTGTTTCTGGACGGCTTCAGTTCTTTCCTGAGCATTTTTCGAAGTTTTGAAGACCAGGCCGTCATCCGCAAGGGTAAGCACCCGAGCAATTCCATTGTTGTTTAAGTCTGCAAGGCCCTTCGTGTAGACATTGTAGAGGACAGGAGAGAGTGGAGACCCTTGTGGCAGTCCCATGGATGGTTTAGAAGGTGCAGACATCCAATCTCCGAGGCGTAAGACGACGGTTCTTTCCTGAAGCGCTGCTGCTATCCATCTTGTCAGTGTCAAACTTACTCCATACCTTAGTAGCAGCTCCATGAGGTGCGCAAACTGGACTTTATTGTAGGCATCTTCAAGGTCAATTGCTACTGCTAGTGTTTCTTCTTTTCTTTGAAATCCTTCATACACCTCATATGCAAAGGCAGCTGCATTTTCCCATGTGGACTTGCCTGTTCTGTAACCACCTTGATTTGAAGGGAGAATGTGCCTGTGTTCAAGATCCCTTGCAAGTTTCCTGGCTATCATGCGTTCCATGAGCTTTCCAACAATGTTTTGCATGGTTAGGATCCGGTAGCCGCTTACCTGACGATGGTCCTTTCCTGGTTTTGGTATGGGTTTTAAGAAGCTGTGTGTCCAGTCCTCCGGCACCTGTCCATTGTGGAAACTGTTTTGATATAGATTGAAAAGTTTGCTTCTGTCTTCTTCCGATAGCTCCTTGATGTCTGAGTAACGAACTTTGTCTGGGCCAGGAGCCGATTCTTTCTTGCATTTAGCTATTGCCTCGTTTAGATCATCCATTGTCAAGTCATCATCAGGTCCAGTCTGCATAAGGGTTTGGTTTAACTCCTCAACATATTTCTTTTTCTCATCTAAGTTTCTTTGATCACTCTGTTGTATGAAACGTTTGAGCAAGGCAGATCCTTTTTCTTCATTTGTCTTAAGCTTGGTTCCGTCAGTGTCTAACATGTCTGGGGTTGTTGTTGTGCACGTTTTCCCTTCCATGCGACGATAAAATTGCCAGAACTCTGTCAATGTTGTGTCATAACTGAGTGCCTCGCAAAACTGTTTCCACTTGTCATTTTTGGCCTCTTGAGCAGTGACTTCAAACTGTTTAGTTTTTTCTTTCATTTTTGTTTCAATATCTTTGTCCGGAGATGGTTTTGTTCTTTCTTTTTGCCAAAGTTTGACAGCCGCATGTTTTTCTATCCAGGCTCTCTCTGTGTCGGTATTCCACCATGGGGGCTGAATAGTTTGCATCCTGTTCAGTGCCGTTCTTTTGTTTCTTCTGCGTCTTAATTTTTCGATGACGGTTGTCTCTTTGGTTTCATACTGAAATGGATCACGCAGTTTCATACAGGGTTTATCGGACAGTTTCTGTAGACTGAAAGCTACCGGGAGGTGGTCGCTGCCTTGGTATGGAAGCGTCTCTGCATTCATTTCTGCTCTGAATTTTGGAGATGTTAGAGCGATGTCGATCACACTGTCACTGTCCCCTTGTCTTGTTCCAAGGCGAGTTGGGGATGTGGTTGTTAAAGGGCTAAGAAGAATTTCCCCTATCATTCCTTCAAGTGCGAGTCCTTGTGGGTTGGTGTTCCGCTGGTCCCATAACTTCGATCTTGCATTGAGGTCTCCACAGATAATGACCGAGTCTCCAAGTTCGTTCTCTATTTCCTCTAAAAAGGCCCAATCCTCTTTTGTTGTGCAGGTTCCTGGGTGAACGTAGGCATTGATGAGCACGATGCTTTTGTGAACTCCGTCAGGTTTGTCAAGACGCACCCCCAATAATTCACATGAGTTGCTACACCATTTCTCTAGATTTATGGTGGAAACTTTGTTTTTTAGGTTTTTGTTCAGTATGATTGCTACCCCTCTTCCTTCATTCCTTTGAAAGACTGTGAAATTCTCAAAATGTATTGGTCTGTCTGCACTTGTCCTGGTCTCTTGGAGACATAGAATGTCAAAATCATATGCCAATTTCTCAATTGTTGAGATTCTCATTCTTGCGCTGGAACAATTCCAACTGCCGATTCTAAAGAATTTCTTTGACAGCCGCTCTGCTTTTGTCATTCTGCTACCTAAGTACGATCTTTTCCCACCTCTTTTGCCACGCCTGTTTTGGGGTTTTGGGGATCTGAATTTATGTCTCGTGCTATGCAGCTGATCCCCGAGGTGCACGCGAGACAGGGTTTTGTTGGTATCCATAGAAGGGTGTTCTATGTGGTGAGGGAAAATATTCGGTCACCCTGATAGAGCCTCTTATCAGGGAAGGGCAATGGATGTCCATCTGTGTGGAGTCCGTCAGCCTGGTGTCGCCCTAAGGCCAGACTGCATACAGTTAGTGACTGTTTAACCCAACAGCCATTCATCCCATTGGTACTGTATGAAAGCCGTGGGATTGGGGATTTTGTCAGGTTGTCTCCTCTTAGCCAGTGGAAGGGTGCATCTGGGTGTTTTTGAGTAGCAGATTTTATTTTGCAAGGTCCTCTTCTAATATTAAACAATAACGCGATAACAAATTATTAATCAACTTCACAGAAAAAATCACTTATCTTTGCTTTGACGCTTGTAGGCTGTCTTTCACATACATACATACTGGCCAGAGTGGTTTTAACACTTGACCGCCGTTTCGGCCCTATACACAATTTCAAATACTGCCCACACACACTTCTCTCGTGGTGGGTCCGCCAAGTATTACACAACTGCAACGGTCAGTCTGCGCGCGCTCCCAGCCGGTGCTGCACCGCTTATAGGCCCCCTCTGTCATTCACTAACAATTCAACACCTAAACAAGCACAGCTAACGCAAAGGAAGTGGACCTGCCACAATTGAACTTACTGCTGAGGGAAAAGGTGAGTTTTGAGACGAGATTTAAAAGATGCGAGGGAATCAGAATGACGGAGGTTATCAGGGAGCTTGTTCCACGTCTTTGGTGATTGAAAAGAAAACGATCTGTGTCCATAGGTCTTACTTCTGACGTGAGGTATCCTGAGAAGTTGAGTATCAGAGGAAGAACGGAGCTGGCGAGACGGGGTATAGATATGGAGGAGTTCAGAAAGATACTTGGGGCCAGATCCATTGACTGCAGAAAAGGTCAGAGTGGATAGCTTATAGTCTATTCGATCAGAAACAGGCAACCAGTGGAGAGACTGAAGGAGAGGAGAAACATGGTCAAATTTAGAAGCTCTGCAAATGAGTCTGGCAGCGTTATTCTGAATTCGTTGTAACAGATATTTGGGAAGGCCGGCTAGAAGAGAGTTGCAGTAATCCAATCTTGAGAGAACCAGAGAGCATACAAGTGTCTTGGTTGCATCGGTTGAGAGACAGTGGCGGATAGAGCTGATTCTACGCAGTTCCAAATAGGCAACTTTACAGATATTCGAAATGTGCTGTTGGAAGGAAAGAGACTGGTCTAGGATTACACCAAGACTGCGAACAGAAGGAGAAAGTGAAACAGGTGTGCTATTGATCAGAACAGAGTCAGGAAAGGAAGGATGTTGACGAAACTTCTTTGGACAGGTTATCATAAATTCAGTCTTATCATCATTTAGTTGCAGCTTGTTGAGAGTCATCCAGTCCTTTAGGCCAGCAATGCACTCCTGTGTTCGAGTCACCAGTGCATCAAATTCAGCTATGGAAGCCGACTGATAAAGTTGTGTGTCATCAGCAAAGCTCTCATGCGACATCGCATGATGACTGATGACATCCGACACATAGAGCATACAGCACGAAAAGAACAGGATCTAGGAAGGACCCCTGTGGGACACCATATTTTAAGGCAGATACTCTAGAGTATCCACCATTTACACACACTTTCTGTGTACGGTCTGACAGGTAAGACGTGATCCATGCTAGTGCAGTGTCACGAATACCAAAGGAAGTTTTAAGTCTGTTCAAGAGGATAGAGTGGTTGATGGTGTCAAAAGCTGCTGACAAATGGACACAGATCGTTTTCTTTTCAATCGCCAAAGACGTGGAACAAGCTCCCTGATAATCTCCGTCATTCTGATTCCTTCGCATCTTTTAGATCTATGTGTGTGTGTGTGTGTGTGTGTGTGTGGTCATATTTTGGTGTGTGTATGTAACATAGATGTAATGTTTTACATTAACAAAGCGTTTTTGTAAAGCACCTAAAGCAGATTTCTGGATAGTGTGCTATATAAGTATCCATTATTATTATTAAATCTAAGAGAGCGAGAACAGATATCTTATCCTCATCAAATCCCGAAAGCAAATCATTCACTATTCTAAAAAGGGCCGTTTCGAAAAAGTGTGTTCTGAAAAAGGAGACATTGGGGCTGGTGTAGTTGAAGTGTGCCTGATGTTGGGCCCAGTGACTATGTAATGGGGGAGTGTCATCACGATCTTTGAACAAAATACACAAGAGGAAAAACTGATGACAACGTGTGCAGAAAACACGAATGGCTTTAACTTTAAGAGTACTCTCTATTTTATACTTGCCGGACATCTGAGATGGTTTCTTTTGAATGAAGGAGAGAGGGAGTGGAGGGTCGCACACGTAATAAGTCGTCATATTTGATCAGTCAGTCATGTTTTCACGTCTGTCACGTGATTATGGTTAGAAATATGTTTTTAACAATCTAGGTTGTCGACGAACTAATAATAGGCTTTTGTTAGATTTCCAAATATCGCTCTGTCTATCTGCTTTTCTCTGTAGCTCTCTTTCAGATCTTAAACTATTTCTCTCTTTCTCTTGTTTTTATATCATGCCTTTTCATACCTTGTATGGTGTAGACACTATATAAGGCGAGGGCTGAATATAAAAGAAGCATACCAGTGTTTAGCTTTTATCCTCGAAAAATGTAGAATTTTGTATTGTCTTGTCTCTGTGTCTCTCTCTGGCTTTCCACCCGTGCTTCCATATCTCTCTATTCATCTCCCCCCTCTCTTTACCATCATCAACCCGTCACCCCGAGAGTGAGAGATAGCTGGTATCATATTTCGCTTTCGAACGAGAACTGGAATCCGAACGGCCTGTATTGTGCAGGTGGTGCTGCAACCCCTGATCAACCTAGCCCTGGACATTTCGAAGATCAAAGTACTGACTGGCCGCCAGGAGCCCACTGTCATCATTTAATGTGGCACCGCGCACCTTTCTCTGTCCTTCGCTACAATTCACAGTGCAGCTTGTCTTCCAGCTTGGTTTCAGTCGCCAGAAAGAAAGAAAAGAAAAAGAAAGGAACCAACCGACCGAACAACAACAACAACAACACACACACACACACACACACACAGCCAACAAAATACAACCGAAAAAAAAAACCCCAAACAAAACCAACTAAACAAGTAAAAAACAGTGATAAATACAACATGTTTCATAAAAGCCCATTTCTGTACATTTGAAGAGCAGTTTGTTGGTGAAATTCCACTGACGCATTGAATAAATATATCAATATCCATCTGAGAGAAATGCGAAAGCTTGTTTTTTTTAAGTGTGTGTGTGTGTGTGTCACGTGCGTGTGTGCGCGCTTGCAAGTGTGTGTGTCCACTTACGAAACACAGCTTTTCAACTAATACATACCACGATCGGTTCCTTTTGCTCCTGACAGAGAGCGTTTTATCCACAAAGGAGATATGCGTCACGACCTGACAAGGTCACTGCTGCTATGTTGGGACGGTGTGTGTGGGAGAAGAGCAGAAAAGGGGGGGGGGGGAGGGGGGGTTTAAAAAATGATGAAAAGCGAAGACAATTATATTGGCAAGCTTGTGGAGTAGTATTGTGCCACCATATCCTGACCGTCGGATAAAGTAGAGATTTGGGGAAGATAATTATTTCCGAAAAAAAAGTCCCATGAAAATTTGACGAATGCCTATGTGAGAGTTTGTAACGACGACAGTGACCGTGTGTGGCCAAGGAACTTCCTGGTTTCAATTATACGTGCACCACAGTACACAATGGCCACTGTTTTGGGTACGTTCTACGAACCATCGTTGAAAAATATAATTGATCAGCAGTCTTTGAAATGGATTTTCGTTGGAGGAAAAGGCGGTGTTGGAAAGACGACGGTGAGGTAAGTTTGTGCTCAGGCAGATAGGTCTAATAAGTCACAGGGCAGATAGGTCTAATAAGTCACAGGTTTAACGAAAATAGTTCACAGGCCCACGATGTAAATTTTACAACAAAAATGATTGACAGGTCCACGAAGTAAATTTTACACTTCGTATGTCCTCCAGATAAATTCTGTATCGAAAATAGTTCGCAGGTGATAAATTCTGTATCGAAAATAGTTCGCAGGTGATCGAAGTAAAGTTTACGATGTAGTTTTGTGACCAGTGTTAGGTTTGATACTACATCGATTGTTCCATCAGTTCCTCATGCTCTCGCCAAGACATGCTGTGTGCTCGAGTCCAGCAGAGAGAGGGTGAATGAAAATACCATACGAAATTAACAAGCATCAGCACCACAAAACAGTGATAAATAATGATGATAATATCACCCACATTATACTCCGTCTCGCCAGCTTCGTTCTTCCTCTGATACTCAACTTCTCAGGATACCCGACGTCAGAAGTAAAACATAATATTATTATCATCATTAAATAAGAACTGCGGCCACAGATCGTGTTGTCTTTTCAATCGCCAAGACGTGGAACAAGCTCCCTGATAACCTCCGTCATTCTGACTCCCACACCTCTTTCAGATCTGGTCTAAAAACTCACCTCTTCCCTCAGCAATTAGTTGTGGCAGTTCCACTTCTTTGCGTGTAGTGTGCTTGACAATGTGTGTATGCATATGTATGTGTAGACATACACATGCATGTGTATTAATGCGTATTTGTGTGTGTTCGTATGTTTGCGCGCGTGTGTGTTTGCGCGTCTGTTTGTGCATATGTGTGCCTTTGTGTGGAGGGCAGCTGCTTTGTATATATGTATGTTAAAATGTATGTATGCAGTGTGTTTTTCTTTATTTCTTTCGTTTAACGTCTTTTCATCTTTTCACTGGTAAGTGATATTAAACGGGGGGGGGGGGGGAGTTGTACATGTACGTGTGGGGAGTGGGGCGACGGGAAGGGGTGGTGGGATGACTGATACAGGAAAAGAGACATAAAAGGTGGTAGAAGTTAACAGGAAGAACGACGAAAAATTGAACTAACTGAGAGTAAAGTATAATTATTTCAAACATTAGTGAATTTTTGAAAAACCAGTTTTGTTCTGGGACACTCAAGTATGTGACAGACATTTACTTGTTTTCCACATAAATACTGTATGTTTTTGCAGTATATAGTACGAAGAGCATTCAAACGAAATCGATAAATTAGATTTATGATTGGTCTTGACTGGGAGACAGATAAATCATACAAGAAAGCCTTGGGGTTGCTCGCTATTTCTACCTTTATACAGTGACAGAAATATTGGCAGTCGGAATCATTTAACCTATTTGTAAGCCGACCACGGGAAACTTCAATACATCTGTAACACTCTTGTAGATCTAATGGTATACTGAGAAGGACTGAACCTTCACAACTGCGCGCTGCCTTTCCGGCAGCTTGATCTGCCCGCTCATTTGAAGAAATCCCACACTGCGAAGGCACCCAAATGAAAGTTATATGAGTGCCTTTGACCGACAAAAAACGTATAACGTGTTTTATCTCGGTTATTATATCAAGACGGGATGTTTGATTTGGAGATATAAGAGCACGCAACAGTGATTTCGAATCTACGGAGAGGAGAATTTATTGATCATTTGTCGAAAGATCTCAAATTTGATTCAAGGCCATAAGTATGACATCCCGTTCAGCAGTATGTGTATGTGTGTTTGTTTGTCTGTGTCTGTGTATGTTTAGTTTGTCAATCACATTTTGTTGTGTGTACGTAACATTGATGTAATGTGTTAGGCAAACAAAAGTGTTTTGAAAAGCACCTGAAGCAAATTTCTGGATAGTGTGCTATATAACTATTCATCATGATGATGATTATTATTAGCATCATCGCACGCTGTGTTTTTGTCAGGTGCAGATAATTAACTGATCTACGTTTCTAGCAAACATTTATCTGAAACGATTTAGCTCTATTTAAATGATGACAGAAAAAAAGCGAGAGCATGTACAACTAAAATTTCATGTTTGGAATCTTGATATGTAGTAACCCTGTTTCGGCTGTCCGTGATTCTGTCTGTATGGCCGTGTTATAATTGACAGGGTTTCCTCATTTCCTACTTCCCTCTCATATGAAATATTAATGTCAGATGGCAACAACAGTGATCACACGGAAAAGAACATGAACGAACGAACGAACGAAATTGTATTTCAACAGGGTAAAGCGCAATGTGCTTCTTTACTTCCGCCTCTGTGGGCGAAGAAAATTAAAGATGAAAAAGAAGGAAAAGAAAAAAAAAGCCAAAATATTTACTACAGAAATATTATCGAAATCACATACGCACGTATAATGCATAAGTTTAAGCATTTATGTACAATACAATAAAACTATGGAAAAAAAAATAATGGGAACGAGATCGATGGTGGAGAGGAGAAACAAGACGAGGGAAAGGGAAGAGAGAGGCATTAACATGCAGTAACCATCATTAACTTTAAAACATGATAACATTTCATTCTACAAGCAACCCCCTGAGTAAGACCGACTGGATCTGAAATCATCGATATTTGGAAGCGGCACCGTAATCTTATGAACATGACGGTGAGTGTTGCTTACAAATGTGTTTTGTAGTGACAGGGTGGGGGCAAAATCCGGTATGAGTTTTATCATATCGAAGTTTTTTTGTTTTTGTTTGTTTTTTTGACTGGCGCAATAGCCGAGTTGTTAAAGCGTTGGACTTTCAATCTGAGGGTCCCGGATTCGAATCTCGGTGACGGCGCCTGGTGGGTAAAGGGTGGAGATTTTTCCGATCTCCCAGGTGAACATATGTGCAGACATGCCAGTGCCTGAACCCCCCTCGTATGTATACGCAAGCAGAAGATCAAATACGTACATTAAAGATCCTGTAATCTATGTCAACGTTCGGTGGGTTATGGAAACAAGAACATACCCAGCATGCACACCACCGAAAGCGGAGTATGGTTGCCTACATGGCGGGGTAAAAACGGTGTTACACATAAAAACCCATTCGTGTACATACGAGTGAACGTGGGAGTTGCGCCCCACGAACGCAGAAGAAGAAGAAAATGAAGAAGGAGTTGTTTTTTTACTGGAACAATCTCAAGAGCTTTGTAATCAGATATAGTTGAGAATAGATTAGAATAGAATATGTCTTTATCACCAAGTGTACCGGGGGTCACAAGGAATATTGGGGGTGGGGGGAGGGGGGGATAGTACATAAAAAGCAACGAACATAAATCGAAAATCATACACAAACACAGATACAGTACAAGTGCATATCAGTATAAAAACTTGTGCATACTCACACACGCACGCACTGCACGCGCACACACACATGCATGCACGCACACACACACACACACACACACACACACACACACACACACTCTCTCTCTCTCTCTCTCTCTCTGTGTCTCTCTCTCTCACACACACACGTTTGAACAGAAGCCGCATATTACATGTGGATGGGGCTGATGACTAGATCTTCAGGTAGATGGCTGTTGATTGTACAATTCTATTTATCATACTGGATTTGTTCGAGAGACAGGGCATTGACTGCTTTGGGGAAAAAGCTATTGGCGAAGTGATTGGTTTTCGTCATTATACTTCTGTACCGTTGACCAGAGGGCAGCATCTCGGAAATCCCAAAAGCTGGATGTGATTCGTCCTGGCTGATTGATTTTGCTTTTTTGAGTAGCCGATTAATGTCTTCTAGAGAAGATAGATCAGCCCCGGTAATCTTGGTGGCAGTTTTTACGATTCTGTTTAGGGCAGCAACTTCTGCCTTGGAATTGTTTCCGTACCAAACAGTAATATCGAAGGTTAGCACACTTTCAATGACTGCTCGGTAGAAATCAACCATGATTTCTTTTTTAATTCCGAACTTTTTGAGGCGCCGAAGAAAGTACAGGCGCTGTTGTGCTTTCTTAACTTTTTTCCCCGTGTTTTTCTCCCATTTCAAATCGTTGGAAATGAACAGTCCAAGAAATTTTAAATTCGCTAATGATCTCTACTTGCTTGACTTTAATGACAAGTGGTAAGGGGTCAGATTTGGTCTTCCTGAAACCTAAAATTAATTCTTTTGTTTCTAACGAAACGATTCTAACGACGAAGATTTTGCTCGTCTTTGCAGACTTAACTTGCAGTGGTTTCAAAATGTACTCGCATGCTGAATCCCACACGGTTAAAGCATAGTTTATGTGTGATTCAGTATGAACATTGAAAAATAGATTTCGAGGATGAGGAATTAAAAAGTGTTGATTTTCAGATAATTAATAGATATGCTTGGATACCTTTTTGCATAACAATTATTTACAAAGTCGTCTCTCTTTGTTTAAAATCCATTGAGGCTTCTGGTCCACAGTATCTTTCTGATCTCATTCATCCTTACATACCCTCACGCCAACTCCGCTCTCCTTCTGACACCCGTATGCTTAGGATCCCCTGTGCTCGAACCAAAACGTATGGCCAACGCAGTTTTTCATACCAAGCCCCCTTTCTTTGGAATCAACTTCCTCAGCCTCTCCGTCACTCATCTTCGCTGCAATCTTTCAAATGCAATCTGAAGACCCACCTTTTCCCCTTCTGATTAATTCTCAACAGCTCACCCGTTTCCAGTATGAACTAAAATGACTATTTGTGAGTGAGTGAGTTTTGACCGTTTCAGAATTTGTTGGTAGTATTTTTGATAATGTACTATTTACGATTGTGTGCTATGATTTGTGTGTTTGCGTGCGCGTGTGGTTCTGTGTATTGTGCGTGTAGTTTTCAATGATGTTTGGTATCATGTGTTCAATTTTTCCTTTTTGATATTTACATAATATGTGTTCTACATGTGAGCGCCAAGGGCTTATTTTCAAGATCAGGCGTAAATGCTCATAATAATAATAATAATAACAGTGAAATATTGTGTGACCATGACAAATTATTGTCGATTGCAACACTAAGGATTTTGTTCGCTATTGACAAAAATAGGCAAATTGTTCATATAGCATAGATATATTCTAACGTTTTTGCCTTGATGTGATTATCAAGTATTTTTTGTTGTTGTTGTTGTTTAAAAAAAATTATTTACTTTTTTATAGAATGGATAACTCGTGTGGTTTCGTTCTGTTGGCCAATACTTTCTTGAAGAGAAAAAGACACATTATATTGGTTTGAATTTAGAATGACTGATATGAATGTTAGTTTCATCAGCAAAAAATTCGTATGGTGCCTTTAAAGATAAGCGTAGTCGTTTATGAGGTACAACACAATTTGTTTTATCTAAAAGATAATTGATGAGATGAGTTCTAATGTATTCAAAGGAGGAGAGAATGATTAATCAAATAAATCAAAAACCTTCACAAAGTCAGCAAGGACAGCGCCAGTGGTTTGATTATCATCAATTTTATGTTAATAAGCCATTAACCCTTTCGCTGCCAGGAAAATAAGATTTAAGTGAAATCTATTTGCCAGGGTTTTTTCACAAAAAACGGGTATAAATTTTCAAAAAATTCTGTGCTCTTTGTTATTGGAGAAAGACCCATAAAAGTATATATTTTCTGAAAGGGAAATGAATAAAGAATACAAAACACATGATGTTTTCCCATTTTATGCATTTTAAGTGACATGCTGTTGTTTTGAAATCAGTGTTTTGTTTTTTGTCACATTTTCAACTTGTTCATTGCAAACATTAGTCTGGTAATTTGCACAAAAATATCATTTTCTGGACAAATGGATATCTGCACACACAAAATCATACTAGAACAACCACAATATAAAAAAAACTGAAAAAGAAATAGATGCATTGTGACTTCTGCAAGTGATAATATGGATGTGAGGCCACGCCCCCTCAGTCTCCACCCCCCTCCTCTTCAACCCTCTCACACCGTCACTTCATCAGACCGCGTTGGCTGAGTGCCAAGAAAATAGCTCATACGGTGCCCTGCTAAAAATTCGTCTGCTAGAGTTGAACAGCCTGCATCACTCACTGATAGTTGTATCTTGGCCACTCTCTTGATTGCTCCCTTTATTTTCTATCAAATCGTCCTATAAATGTTCACCACTGTCTTCTCCTTCGAATTTATGCTCCAATTCTTTCTGAGCATTAGCTAAAGAAAGTAATCTTGGTTGATTTAGTTCGCCACGAGCGCATGTCTTGAGCACGGAGTCAGTCCGACATTTTGTTGAGCGAGCGAGGAGAGGAGCCAGGCAAAGACTGCGGCCAGTAACCCAACCAAAACGTTCAAATAAACGACTGCCTTATGACGCAGATGGTGTTTCTAGCTATGAATAGAATCCAGAAAGATTCCCCAAGCTAAAGCTACCAGCATTTTTGTCAACGAACTGAATGCAAAGCAGGGAAAAGTCAGAATATTTCGATGACGAGTTATCTCGTCATGCAGGCAGCGAAGCATACATGCTTGCCATGACGAGTTATCTCGTCATGCAGGCAGCCTAGGGGTTAATCTGTTAAACTTGCAACAGCAGAATAACACGAGTATAAATCCAGACTTCTTTGAATGATGGATGGAAAATAATAATAGATAATTAAAATGCTTGAGACTGTGTTTAGCTGGCTTCAAATACTATTTCTCGCACGAGCTGTGCAGCAGCTACGCCTTTCTTTGCAACTGACCCGCCGATCTTCAGTGACACTTATAATGCGTGACACCATTGAACAGATCCTCCAAACATTTATTAAATCAAATCTATGAATCATTCATTGCCAGAATATGTCTGTTGTGCTCACACACACACACACACACACACACTTTAATCAGAAGCATATTTGATCTTAGTTTAATCATTCGTCCGAATAAAGCTTCAAATCACGCTAAGGTTACGTCATTTTGTCTTTTCGTCACACGTAATGCTACAGTTTACAATTGCAGGTGTGACTGCTGATGGAAATTAACTATTATAGTGCTTGGATGAGAATAGAATAGGCATTTAGAAGTTACAAAGCCGAATTTCATTGATGACACAGAACGACATTCACAGCACAAATGGTGCTGCTTGACGGCTTTGGCTGAGCTGAAAACTGTGTTTCCGACACACCATATTAAGTTAAATATCTCTTTTGTCGGATCAGTAAACTACGAGTATATACTGACAGAATTGTTGCAATTCCATCTTTAAGTCTATTCCATTTGTGTTTGCCTGCATTAAACTGATTTAACGCAGTTAGTAATTTTCTGCGGTGATCTCATTATAAGCTGATCAGTCCAGGTGACAAAAATTAAGATTATGAATTCACCTTAAATAATCAACACTTGATTTTATACTCATTAGAGCGGTGGTGTTGAGCTCTTTGTTTTGCGACCAATCCGATGTAAATCGGTTCAGGGATCATTTAGAAGTCTATCACTGAACACCCGAAAACAAAGACAGATTATTCAAATATCTAGCCCAATAAGCCCGATTTGCTTCGCAGCACACGCGGTTGTCTTTGCAGTTCGTGTGACTTGCATAGATAATGAAGAGTGGTGACCACTGACCAATTTCACACATGAGCCTTCTTGTGGCTATAGCCTGCTCTCTCTCTCTCTCTCTCTCTCTCACTGTGCGTTACACACAGTGTGTGTCGCCCCAACGGCAAGCGTCTCGCCACATTGCTGCAAGTACTTCTTTAAAATGTGTTGATGATTTGTAAGTTGTCCGACACATTGCTTGGGTACATATTATAAGCACGTTGATAGTATCGTAGATTGATAAACTTTGTTAGAATAACTGCAGTCCTTCAGTCACACATCTTATTGTTTGACGTAAGTTATGATCCTGTAGCTATGATGTGCTCTGAGACTGAAACTATTTAGTTGTTTGAACGTCATAGTCATTGACGTAGATTCTTGATGCAAAAATCTTTTTTTTCTCATTTACTCACTGATGAAGGTTAGGCTTTTCTTATACAGCATTAAGCAGAGAAGAATTAAATGTTGAGCACAAGCATAGCTGTGTTGATATCTGGCTTTGACACAACCAGATAACTGTAGCTGAATCCATTTAATAAGTAAATGACAGAGCCATGATAGTTCTTCTGATCATTTCTATTGAGCAATGACTATCTGGTCTCTCAGTTTGCCAGTATGTAATATTAAAGCCACTGATTCTATTATCTTTTTCTAGTATTCATGTATTATTTCATATGCTGGCATCATTGCTGCGACAGTGTTGTTACACTGACTCTCAGTACTATAGCTTCACAGTTATAATGTGTGTGTAGTATTCTGTTGCGGTGATTTCAAGACAGTGTTGGATTGATATCAGTTATTAGTTAAAACCATCTGATATGTATCACAGTCTGGTAATTGTAATTTAGCAATGATGCTCTCTCATCCAGTATAGTGCTACATGATAACTGATTCATTTGAGTCACTTTGACACAGTATAAGCTTTACATAATCTATACTGTCAGTGTACTTAAAATAAATCAGCTTAGCTTCAATTTAAATGTATTAGAAATGTCATTTGATGTCAGTGTTTAGTCTTCACACATATGCATTATTTATGTTATGTTGTTGCTTACTCTAAACCAAGTTATAGTCTTTCCATTGTAATATACATGTGCTTACCATCCACTTGTGCTGATATGTTATACTTATGATATTTATTAGTTTCTTCATCAGGCATTGTCTTCTTCACATCTTCTTTTTCTTTATCTCCTTATAACTAGTGTAAAATAAAACAATAGAAACTCCTTTTTGTGAATTGCCATCAGCATGTCCTTGGCCAGTGCGTGGATCTTTTCTATCCTTTCATTTTCATTTTCATACTCTTTAATACAGTAAAACAGTTAATTTTGTACCGTTTCCCTTAATATACCACTCAGTTCGAAACACGGCTACAAAAGTGGCGTCGCCAACAGGATAAAGATCCACCAACAGGACAAATAGATCCAAAATTATTTCTTTTTAATTTTTTAAAATTCTTTTATCCAAAATTTATTTAAAACAAATAAACAACCTTTACCACTAAGTGTACTTTGTTACATTTATATGACATTCTAAAAGGTTCAGAGTGTGGAAATAGGAATAACTTCGGAGCATTGAGCGTCATTGGAATGTAATTTTTGTAATATATGCATGTGAGGGGTTTTACAGTAATAGAAGTTGAGATTTTTATGTTCCTATCTATACCATCGAGACCTCTTGTACCTGTTTCTTTCAAATGGATGAGAGCATTTATACTTCATGGGCACACACGAAACTAAGATATATCTAAAGTGAATTAAATGTTTCTGGATTTACAAAATTCTATAAGATCATCTAAGGACTGCAGAAGTTGTGAGCAACCCCCCTCCCCCACGCCACCCACCTCTTCCCTCGTACCCGTCCTGCCCTATCCACCGGCACGTTAAAACTATGATGCAGTCACATGTCCTCCTGATGACTCAATTAAATCCAAAGAACTTAGCGAGCAGTTACCGGTTTTCGTTTGGGGATTCGCCAGAAACTTGGTGTGAATTCCTTTACGTTTTCAATATCCAGATACTTGAGTCGGTTAGAGTACTCGTAGCTTCATGCTTTTGATGAAAACAATAAAACTCCTCGGGTAACCAAGCCTGAGCCGATTTAAAGACTTATTTGACAGAAACACATTGAAACGGAAGTTGTAAAATACATCTCACAGAGAGAGAGAGAGAGAGAGAGAGAGAGAGAGAGAGAGAGAGGAATTCAGATTACGATGCATTTTGATGTCTTATCATTCAGATTAAACTGCAGACATGCTGTAATTCTAACCCTTTATCAATCCATAGTCATTTATCCAATCGCAATGCAGTGTATCTTCAAACCATCGCAATATCGCAATCTTACCGAATAACAATATCACTCTGGATTGGTTACCTTCTGTGTGTGTGTGTGAAATCCATTTGGAATAGCGCGTTAGTCTCTCTTGTGTTCTTTCATGAATTTTACGTACAGTTGCTGCCTCGCCATCCAGCCTGAGCAGAGTGAGGGAGAGTGTGTTGCTTGTCTCCACTGACCCAGCTCACAGCCTGTCCGATGCCTTTGCCAGAAGTTCTCCACAGAACCAGTGCTTGCAGAGGGTTTCACCAACCTCCTTGTTGTGGTGAATTTCAGCTTCCTCGTCTTCTGTTATTCTAATCGTTTAGTGTAAACACACGGACTTTTAAATAGAGTTCGTGAGGGCATCGTCATTATATTGATTTGTTTATAATATAAATGCGTCAAACACAAACTCACTCCCTACTGGGGCGATTTGTAAGCGTACGTTCCTCTGTGTACTGGGCGTATGTATAGGTTTAAAAAAATGTTAACAAATAACGAGTAAACACAGTCTCATGAAATTTGGACACACAATTATTGAGGTATTGAATGAAGGACAAGCACATTGTTTCATAACACTAACTTTTAAATTGCTTTCTATACAGCAGGAGGTAAAAATTATATTTTTTCATGACGTAAAATGTGAGGGTGGTGTAGAATTCGTATAGGTGAAATCAGCACTGTTCATAAAAAAGCATTGTTTCCACCAAATCTCACTCTTTAGGAATCCCATTAGAGTGCAAATCACCTCCCGACCTTCACATACCCAGCTTACCTTCAAACACCCCTGATGACCCCCTCGCCTCCTCACCCTGCTGTTCTCTCCTTCACACCCTTGGCTGTCCCCCCTTCCTTCCAACCCTGCTGACCCTCCACACCCTGCAGACCCCCTCCTTCACCCCCTGCTGACCCACCACCCCTTCACACCCTGCTACCTCTTCATCACACGCCAACTTGACCCATCTTCATACCTTCAGACCCACTTTCACACCCTGCGAACTCTCCTCACTACACTGTGCTGACACTCCCCCTTTTCAACACCCTGTGACCCCACCCTTCTTTCATACCATACTGACCCCCCTTCACACTTCTGCTGCTGACACTCCCTGATGACTCCTCCACACCCGCTGCTGACCCCCTCCTTCACATCCTCCTGACTCACCACCGGGCCTTCGACACCCTGCTCACCTCCCTTCACACCCAAACTGACCAACCTTCATACCCTGCTGACCCCACTTCACACACCCTGGCATACCCTCCTCACACACTGCTGACACCCCCCTTCACACCCTGTTGACCCCCCCACCCACACACTTTCATACAAGGCTGACCCCCCTTACACACTCTGCCTGAAACAACCCCACACCCCTGTTTGAACCCCCCCAATCCCTTCACACCCCTCTGATCCCCTCCCCTTCACACCCTGCTGACCCACCTCCTCCCTTCACACCTGCTGACCCACCTCCCCTCCCTTCACACTCTGCTGATCCCCTCCTTCACACTCTGCAGATCCACCCCTCTCCTTCACACTCTGCTGATCCCCTCCCTTAACAACACACTGCTGACCCCCCCCCCCCCCCCTCACACTTTTGCTGATCCCCTCGGTCTCACCCTGCTGACACCCTCCCTTCACACACATGCTGACCCCACCTCCCCTTCACACCCTGCGGATTCCGTCCCTTCACACTCTGCCGACACGACTCCCTTCACAACTTGCCGGAACCCCCACATCCCTTCACACACTCTGCTGACCCCCTCCCTTCACACCCTGCTGACTCCCCTCCCTTCACACCCTGCTGATCCCCTTCACACCTGCTGACTCCCCTTCACACCTTCTCTTCACACCCTGCTGACTCCCCCCTTCCTTCACACCGGCTGACCACACCTTGCTGACTCCCCCCTCCCTTCACACCCTGTTGACCCCCCCTTCACACCCTGCTGACCCCCTCACTTTCATACCATGCTGAACCACCATCCCTTCACACCCTGCTGACTCACCTTCATACCCTGCTGAACCCCTCCTCACACCCCCTGCTGACACACTCCTCCCTTCACACCCTGCTGATCGCCCCCATTTCATACCATGCTGACCCCCCCTTCACACCCTGCTGACCCACTTTCATACCCTGCCTGACCCCCCCCCCCCATCACACCCTGCTGACCCCCCTCCCTTCACACCCTTCTGACCCCCCTCCCTTCGCACCCTGCTGATCCCCATTCACACCCTGCTGACCCCCCCCTTCACACCCTGCTGATCCCCCCCTCCCTTCACACCCTGCTGACCCCCTACCTTCACACCCTGCTGATCCCCTCCCTTCACACCCTGCTAATGCCCCTCCCTTTGCACCCTGCTGATCCCCCTTCACACTCTGCTGACCCCACGCCCCCTTAACGCCATGCTGACCTCCCCTCCCTTCACACCCTGCTGACGCCCCATCCCATCACACCCTGCTGACCCCCCCCTCCCTTCACACCCTGCTGATCCCCATCCCTTTACACCCTGCTGATCCCCCTTCACACTCTGCTGACCTCCATGCCCCTTAACGCCTTGCTGACCTCCCCTCCCTTCACACCCTGCTGACGCCCCCATCCCTTCACACCCTGCTGACCCCCTCCCCTTCACACCCTGGTGATCCACCTTCACCCCTGCTGACCCCCTCCCTTCACACCCTGCTGATCCCCCCCTCCCTTCACACCCTGCTGATGCCCTCCCTTCACACCCTGCTGATCCCCCTTCACACCCGCTGATCCCCTCCCTTTACACCCTGCTGACCCCCCCTCTCCTTTCACACCCTGCTGACCCCCCCTTCACACCCTGCTGATCCCCTCCCTTCACACCCTGCTGACGCCCTCCCTTCACACCTTGCTGATCCCCTCCCTTAACATCCTGCTGACCCCCACCCCCTCCCTTCACACCCTGCTGAAACCCCTCCCTTAACATCTGCTGACCCCCTCCTTTCGCACCCTGCTTACCCCCCTCAACGCCCTGCTGACCCCCCCCCCCCCTTCACACCCTGCTGTCTTACCTCATACCCTGCTGACCCCTCCTCATACCCTGCTGACCCCCCCCCCCCTTCACACCCTGCTGACCCCCGCCCCCTTTCATACCATGCTGAACCCGCCCCCCTTTACACACCTGCTGACACACCCCTCACACCCTGCTGACCCCCCCCCCCCCCGGATCCCTTCACACCCTGCTGATCCCCCTTCACACTCTGCTGACCCCCACGCCCTTAACGCCTTGTTGACCTCCCCCCTCCCTTCACACCTTGCCTGACCCCCTCCCTTCCCACCCTGCTGATCCCCCCTCCCTTCACACCTTGCTGATCCCCTCCCTTCACATCCCTGCTAATTCCCCTCCCTTTACCACCCTGGTGACCCACCTCTCCATTCGCAACCTGCTGATCCCCTCCCTTAACACCCTGCTAATTCCCTCCCTTTACACCCTGCCGACCACCCTCTCCATTCACACCCTGCTGGCCCCCCCCCCTTCACACCCCGCTGATCCCCTCCCTTCACACAGTGCTGACGCCCCATCCCTTCACACCCTGCTGATCCCCTCCCTTAACACCCTGCTGACCCCCACCCCCTCCCTTCACACCCTGCTGAACCCCTCCCTTAACATCCTGCTGCCCCCCTCCCTTCACAACCTGCTGATCCCCCTTAACGCCCTGCTGACCCCCCCCCCTTCACACCCTGCTGATCCCCTCCCTTCACACCCTGCTGACGCCCCATCCCTCACACCCTGCTGACCCCCCTCCCTTCACACCCTGCTGATCCACCTTCACACCCTGCTGACCCCCTCCCTTCACACCCTGCTGATCCCCCCTCCCTTCACACCCCGCTGATCCCCTCCCTTCACACCCCTGCTGACGCCCCATCCCTTCACACCCTGCTGATCCCCTCCCTTAACACCCTGCTGACCCCCACCCCCTCCCCTTCACACCTGCTGATCCCCTTAACGCCCTGCTGACCCCCTTCACACCCTGCTGATCCCCTCCCTTCACACCCTGCTGACGCCCCATCCCTTCACACCCTGCTGATCCCTCCCTTAACACCCTGCTGACCCCCACCCCCTCCCTTCACCCCTGCTGATCCCCTCCCTTAACACCCTGCTGACCCCCACCCCCCTGCCTTCACACCCTGCTGATCACCTTAACGCCCTGCTGACCCCCTTCACACCCTGCTGATCCCCTCCCTTCACACCCTGCTGACCCCCCTCCCTTCACACCTCTGATCCACCTTCACACCCTGCTGACGCCCCATCCCTTCACACCCTGCTGACCCCCCTCCCTTCACACCCTGCTGATCCACCTTCACACCCGCTGACCCCCTCCATTCACACCCTGCTGATCCCCCTCCCTCACACCCTGCTGATGCCCTCCCCTTCACACCCTGGTGATCCCCCCCCCTTCACACCCCGCTGATCCACCTTCACACCATGCTGACCACCTTCACACCATGCTGACCCCCTCCCTTCACACCCTGCTGATCCCCCTCCCTTCACACCCTGCAGATGCCCTCCCTTCACACCCTGCTGATTCCCTCCCTTCACACCCTGCTGACTCCCCTTCACACCCTGCTGACCCCCCCCCCAGACCCTGCTGACTCCCCCCCCCTTCACACCCCCCTGATCCACATCTCACACCATGCTGATCCACCTTCACACCATGCTGACCCCCCACCCTTCACACCCTGCTGATCCCCCCTCCTTCACACCCTGCAGATGCCCTCCCTTCACACCCTGCGATTCCCTCCCTTCACACCCTGCTGACTCCCCTTCACACCCTGCTGACCCCCCCTCTCAGACCCTGCTGACTCCCCCTCCCTTCACACCCTGCTGATCCCCCTTCACACCCTGATGACCCACTCCCTTTACACCCTGCTGACCCCCCTCTCCCTTCAGACCCTGCTGACCCCCCCCCCCTTCACACCCCGCTGATCGCCTCCCTTCACACCCTGCGGACCCCCCCCCCCCTTCACACCCCGCTGATCCCCCTCCCTTCACACCCTGCTGACGCCCCATCCCTTCACACCCTGCTGATCCCCACCCCCTCCCTTCACACCCTGCTGAACCCCTCCCTTAACATCATGCTAAACCCACTCCTTCACACCCTGCTGATCCCCCTTAACGCCCTGCTGACCCCCCCCCCCCCCTTCACACCCTGCTGACACCCCCCCCCACCCTTCACACCCTGCGGACTCCCCCCTCCCTTCACACCCTGCTGACTCCTCTTCATACCCTGCTGACACCCCCCTCTCCTTCACACCCTGCTGACTCCCCTTCACACCCTGCTGACTCCCCCCTCCACACCCTGCTGACCCCCTCCCTTCACACCCTGCTGAACCCCCCTCCATTCACACCCCTGCTGACTCCCCTTCAGACCCTGCTGACTCCCCACTCCCTTCACACCCTGCTGACACCCTCCTCCCTTCACACCCTGCTGACCACACCCTGCTGACCCCCCTCCCTTCACATCCAGCTGACCCCCTCCTCCCTTCACACCCTGATGGCCCTTACCTTCTTACTCCTTTCACAAACGTCTTTATTGCAACAGGAAATTGGATCTGGCTGCAGAGAAGTCCACAAAATTTGATGACTTTCTGAAAGAAGGTTGGGACCCATCCGTGTGTACATGTTTGTGGGTGCGTCTGTGTGTGTGTGTGTGTGTGTGTTTGTGTGTGTGTGTGTGTCTGTGTGTTGTGTGTGTGTGTGTCCGTGCATGTGTGGTGTGTGGTGTGTGTGGAAGGTGGTACACGCGTGTGTATGTGAGAGTGAGTGTGTGGGTGCGTGGTGCGTGTGTGTTTGTGTGTATGTTACCCAGGATAGGATGTCTGGAGAGTTTTCCTTTAGGAAAGTCGGTCAGAGGTGACATTCAAGAATTTAAAATGCAAGCATCAGCACTTGCATTTGCAACGGTATCAACATGATTTAATCTCGTCCAACTATAATTTCGGTGAATGAAACTGTGGCATAATTATGACCTTGTTATAATCAACCTTGTGTGTGTGTAAGTGTGTGTGTGTTGTGTGTGTGTGTGTGTGTGTGTGTGTGTGTGTGTGTGTCTGTCTGTCTGTCTGTCTGTCTGTCTGTCTGTTTGCGAGCGTGCGTGTGTGTTTGTGAATGTGTGTGTATGTGTATTTTTACTTGTGTGTGTGTGCGCGAGCGCGCGCACGGCGCGTGATTGTGTTGTGTGTGTGGTGTGGTGCGTGTGTGTGTGTGTGTGTGTGTGTGCGTCACCGATTATTGCCGAACCAGGTTACGATTTGCTTTATATTAAAAATCAGCAACACCGAACAAACGAACAGCTACAGCTCTCCCCCCCCCCACCCCCCACCCACCCCCCCCCCCCCCCCCTTCGAAATAACACCCAACAATGTGTCGTTCGTTGTGTGCTGTTCACAGATCCCATGGAAGAGATGAGACGTGAACTGCAAAACAATGGTTGGGGCTTGTAGTTGGAAGATACTTCTCAGGTGATTATATGTTTTGGAAGGCTAATGATGATGATGATCATAATAATAATGATAATAATATAATAATGGTGATGATGATGATGATAACACAATTCTAATGAGATTATAGTTAGAAATCAAAAATTGTTTCTGTTCAATTCTGGAGAGTTGCTCTTTACTTTTTCTTTTTCTTTCTTTTTTTTTAATTGAATTATTCTTTTAATGGAATTGGCTCTCGTCAGCTGGAACGAGAAGCAGAGTGGCAAGCCGATGAGATGTTCATAGAGCGAAACAACAAAATCATACATGCCGAGCTCTTCTCATTGGAGGATGCGTTGGCTTATGAGTACTCATTTTGGAAAACCTCCCAACCATTTCCTTGAGTAAAATCCAAACAATTGCTGGGCACCACTCATACCAGGTACAAATCCAAAGCTTTCATGTTTGTACACAACAGTATTATAAAACAAATAAATAAATGTGGAAATGAATACTTTTCACTTTTCAATTATGTACTATCTGTCTCTCTCTATATCTGTCTGTCGTCTCTGCCCCCTCTCTCCACACACATATACAGCACATACATGTTTTTATCTCTGTAAATATATTTTTCAAGATCATTTATATATAAACAAACCAATTATGTGACAAATATCAGCCTGGCGTAAATCGTAAGGTTGCAAAGCACGCTTGACTCCATTGTGAAAAAGCCACATTTCTACATGTTTTGATACACGTCTATTCTAATAGTGAACATCCACTGTGCACACCCATCTTGAACGAATTTGCTCCACAACGCATAACATAAAACCAATGCCGCGCAATAGTCCAATAAAAGCACGATAGAGTAGGTTAAGTTTGTGTATAGTTCATTTATAATTCAAACGGCACAAGGAAGTTTAGCAAAACACTGACCAGTTTGCATACTATGATTTGTCGTTTGTTTCTCAGGCTGACGCAAAGAATGGATCACGCTGTGGTTGTGTTCGATACGGGGCATGCTGGCCACACACTGCGCATGCTGGCTGCTCCCATGACACTTGCCAAACAGTGTTCCGCTTTGCATGACATGATAAACCAAGTGGGCCCAATCATATCCATGTACGTTGTGAATTGCATATTTTTTTTGTGAACAGAAAGTAGGTATACCTGTCTTGTTTCTTTACGTGGCGTTTGTTTCTTTCCGTTTCTCAGCGCCGAACAGAAACAACAAAGGTTACAATGGGAAAGTAGCATTTATTGTGCGTGCGTGTACTCGTAGATGATGATATCGCAGAAAACCATTGAACGATTCCGATGGGGCTAGGACATTGCTAAAACAAACAAAACAAACAAAAAACCCCCCCAAAAAAACCAAACCGTCGATCATTCTAACGTTGAAGCCCTTCAGTGTCACAAGAACAAAGAACACGTTTTATAATTTTTGGTTATTTTCTGTAATTATATAATTTCAACTACTGTTGTTACTGCTGATGCTACGAGTTTTACTGCCGCTATTGCTGCTGCTTACTGCTACTACTACAAGTACTATTACGCAACTTGTACCACTACTATCATAGGAACTGAATATACAAGTGCAATATACAAAATATATGCTATATATGTCTTGTTTTATTCATGTGCAGAGGTATGCTATTATGCACCAGTGTAAGTACTGTTTCATGAGGCTATCAGAGCCCATTTTAAGGGAGTTTGTGCCAAATAAGTACTATCTATCTATCATCATCATCAATCATCATTTAACACCAAAACAATGCAGACCTTGACCAGTCATTTCTGGTAATGCTTATATATTATATTAACCGTGTGTTATATGATGGCGAAGTTGAAGTGATTTATGGAACGCCATTGTTTATGCAAAACATTGCTGGAAAGTCTCATGGAACGCATGATAGCCAGGAATCTTGCAAGGATCTTGAACACAGGCACATACCCCTTCAAATCAAGGTGGTTACAGAAACAGGCAAGTCCACATGGAAAATGCAGCTGCTTTTGCATATGAGGTGTATGAAGGATTTTCAAAGAAAAGAAGAAAACACTAGCATTTGCATCGACCTTGAAGATGCCTACAATAAAGTCCAGTTTGCGCACCTCATGGAAGCCGCTACTAAGGTATGGAAAAAGTTTGACACAGACAAGATGGATAGCAGCAGCGCTTCAGGAAAGACCGACGTCTACGCCTCGGCGATTGGATGTCTGCACCTCTAAACTATCCATGGACTGCCACAAGGGTCTCCGCTCTCTCTCTGTCCCTACAATGTCTACACGAAGGGCCTTGCAGACTTAAACAACAATGGAATAGCTCGGGTGCTTACTCTTCTTGCGGATGATGGCCTGGTCTTCAAAACTTCGAAAGATGCTCAGGAAAGAACTAAAGCCGTCCAGAAACAATTAACAATATTGCTCAATGGTGCAAAGACACAGGATCTTCCATCAATCCAGCGAAAGCCCAAACGTTGCTGTGCACCCTCAACAACAGAACCGCGAGCAAATCACCACCACCTGTGTCATTCGACGGATTCAGATCGAGAAAATGCCTACGCTACCTAGGAATACACTTCGACAGATGCTGACCTTCAGAAACATACCAGAAAAATACTGTTCTCAAATGCAAAAAGGGCCTTTCAGTCTTAAAAGCCATGGCAACCAAAGGTATTGAACAATGCCACCTCTTCCTCTATACCAATCACTCGTCATGAAGCTATGAGGCTGATCCTTGGAACAACAAAAAGACACGCCCACGGAAACCATGCGATACCTGCTTGACCTCCCTTCAGTGCAGGCCAGAAGCAAGTTAGAACAGGTTAAGACCTACTTCAAAGCATTAGAAAACCCTCAAAACCCACTGCATGACGCAGTCAAAGAACCAAAAGGCAGCCGTCTAGGACGAGGAAGATCATGGATGGAGCAAGCAGAAGACACAATCTAGCTAGTATGCCGACTACAAGACCTGAAAGAAACAAAAGAATGGGAGAAAAACCCCGAAAACCTCAACCATCTATTCAACACAGCCATTTCACCCACTCTATGAAGACATTGTCGGGATGGCCAGAGGGCAAAACTGATGCGGAAGTGAAGTACTCATGAGAAGAAATAATAATAATAATAATGGATACTTATATAGCACACTATCCAGAAATCTGCTCTAGGTGCTTTACAAAAACGCTTTTGTTAACATAAAACATCATATCTATGTTACATACACACACCAAAATGTGACTACACACACACACACACACACACACACACACACACACACACACGCTGCATACATACATTTTAACATACATGTGTATCTAACAGCTACCCTAACACATACGCACACATAGGCAGGCACAAACTTACATAAACACACGCACACGCACACACAATACACATTCATATACATGCATGTAGTTATGTACACATACATATGTATACACACATAGTCAAGCACAGCTAACGCAAAGGAAGTGGACCCTGCCACAATTGAACTTATTGCTGAGGGAAAAGGTGAGTTTTGAGACGAGATTTAAAAGATGCGAGGGAATCAGAATGACGGAGGTTATCAGGGAGCTTGTTCCACGTCTTTGGCGATTTGAAAAGAAAACGATTCTGTGTCCATAGGTCTTACTTCTGACGTGAGGTATCCTGAGAAGTCGAGTATCAGAGGAAGAACGGAGCTGGCGAGACGGGGTATTGATATGGAGAGTTCAGAAAAGATACTTGGGGCCAGATCCGTTGACTGCAGAAAAAGGTCAGAGTGGATAGCTTATAGTCTATTCGATCAGAAAACAGGCAACCAGTGAGAGACTGAAGGAGAGGAGAAACATGGTCAAATTAGAAGCTCTGCAAATGAGTCTGGCAGCATTATTCTGAATCGTTGGAGTCTGTCTAACAAATATTGGGAAGGCCGGCCAAAAGAGAGTTGCAGTAATCTATTCTTGAGAGAACCAGAGAGCATAACAATTGTCTTGGTTGCATCAGTTGAGAGATAGTGGCGGACAGAGCTGATTCTACGCATTTTCCAAATAGGCAACTTTACAGATATTCGAAATGTGCTGTTGGAAGGAAAGAGACTGGTCTAGATTACACCAAGACTGCGAACAGAGGGAGAAAGTGAAACAGGTGTGCTATTGATCAGAACAGAGTCCGAAAGGAAGGATGCTGACGAAACTTCTTTGGACAGGTTATCATCAATTCAGTCTTATCATCATTTAATTGCAGCTTGTTGAAGTCATCCAGTCCTTTAGGCCAGCAATGCACTCCTGTGTTTGAGTCAACAGTGCATCAAATTCCAGCTATGGAAGCCGACTGATAAAGTTTTGTGTCATCAGCAAAGCTCTCATGCGACATCGCATATGCCTGATGACATCCGACACAGGAGCCGCAACAGCACGAAAAGAACAGGACCTAGGACGGACCCCAGTGGGACACCATATTTCAAGGCAGATACTCTAGAGTATCTACCATTACACACACTTTCTGTGTACGGTCTGACAGGTAAGATGTGATCCATGCTAGTGCAAAATACCAAAGGAAGTTTTAAGTCTGTTCAAGAGGATAGAGTGGTTGATAGTTGTCAAAAGCTGCTGACAAATCTAAGAGAGCGGGAACAGATATCTTATCCTCATCAAATCCGAAAGCAAATCATTCACTATTCTAAGAAGGGCTGTTTCGCAACTATGAACGTCTATAAGCTGACTGTGGAATTAAGTAACCCTATTTGTTCCAGATGAGCTAAGAGCGAGACAAAATATCTTTTCTAGCAGTTTTGATAAAAATGACAGATTAGAGACAGGTCGATAACTTTCAACAATTATGATCCAAAAGATTGGTTTCTTGATGAGTGGACATACAACAGCAGATTTGAAGCTTTCAGAAAACAACCAGACCGTAAGGAAGAATTGATGACATGAGTAATATGTGGTAGTAGAACAATCAACACATTCATCCAGGCAAAGAAGACGGACAAGGTCAAGCTTCACAGGATTTCGGACAAGCGCTCAGACACACTTTCTTCCACAAATCTTCAGTAACCCGGTTGGAAACAATGTAAAACAGGACCACTGTACACGCGTTCTTGGAACGGGTGAAGAAGGAGTTACACAACAGAGTCAAGCTTCTCTCTCACAATGCATGATATTTTGCCGGTGAAGAAGTCAGGAAACTTTTGAGAGTTCCTGCACCAAAAATGTTCTAGGGAGAGATGTTTTTTCATTTTCCTAGTAGATTGTTTGTAGCGTTGAAAAGCTGTTTGGCTGTGGTGCATGCAAGGATTTTAGAAGAGTAGAACATTGACATTGCCCTGTCAACAATGTTTGTTACACTATTCCTGGCTGTCTGAAAAATGTCCCTACTGACGGTCGAAACTAGTGGCGCTCCAGTGCCTCTCAGCTCTCCTCTCTCCCGCTTGGCCCCCAACAGCTCTGGTTCCCACGGTGTTGTACCAAGGCGACGGGGGACGAATGGAGATCAGGCACGAGTCCACGGGGCGTGCCTGTCGATTGCAGGCGCGTAGGAAGTGGATACTGGTCAGCAGTCGCTCAAAGGGTATTAGTCAGCAGGTCACTTTAAATAAGTCTAAGTCAATTGAGGTCAGTGTGCGCACTCTCCCTATACACACGGGGCGTGGAGGTAAAGAAGAGGACATCATCATATACACAGATGGCTCAGTCACCAAAGACCAATCCGGTTGAGGATTCACTGCGAAACAAAATGGAAAAACAATTAGGGAAGAGAATGCTGCCTACAAAGTCACAACCTCCACCTAACGATGAAGTTGAAGCTGTGACACATGCCCTCCTGTGGCTATCGTCCATCCAGATGCCTGGAAACCACATGCCATGATTCTAACCTACTCAGTGAACCTCATACAGAAATTTGAAAATGGAATGGGAACCCAGAAGTGGCATAAGCAATGCGCAACTTTCAGATTAAAAAGTTACATGGTCATCTGCCCGGGACATGCAGGTGTTAAGGGAAATGAGCGAGCTGACAGACTTGCTGGTAACGCAACAACAACGAGTGGCCTACATCTAGAAAATCAGAAATCCTCAGAAACGTCAAGAATATCAAAAAGAACAGGTACAAGGCCATCACAACCATCGATCGCCTCAAAGAAATAAAGGCACAGAGAGGGAGTGGCCGAAAGTCTAGCATGAAAGGTAGAGCATGATTGCTTTGCAAATCAAACAATATCGGCATTATTTCCAAACCAACATTGCGCAAATTTCTTCAAAAACGGAACAGAGTCTCTGTGGCCTTTCCAAATACAATAGACTGAGCAACACACTAGACGCCACTTTCTTGACATCAGAGATC